>NC_071389.1:192404001-192707809 GCF_022682495.2 Desmodus rotundus | reverse complement strand
TGTGACGTGGTTGCTAACCCGCCCTCGGTGGACGTCCGCACTACCCAGGGCTGTAGGGAGTCTAGGGGCGTGGGCCTCTTTAAGCCACGCCCCAAGTTTTTTAAAGGTCAGGGGCGTGGCCTGACGATCTCGTAACTCACCTGGAAAACCGGGTTTCAGACCAGATAAGTGAGTTGGGTAAGGTTACAGAGCAAGCTCGGAGTACAGCTCTCACTTTTAAATGTCTTAGCCCTTGGGGCCTCACTGTGAGTATACACCCACCCCTGGGGTAGACAACGTCTCTGGCCTGTTGTCTCCCTGCCCTGATAGGACTCTTCCTATATGAGGTCGAGGTCTCCCAGCTGCAACCTGAGTCCTGGCTGCAGCCCAGATTCACTTATCTCAAATAGGAGCCAGGTGCCAGGAGTTTGAGCTCCCTTGACAGAAGGCCAGCTCGACCAATGGCAGTTTGGGACGGGTTAGAGCTAAGGGTAGCAGAAAGCACACAGATGTCGAGAGTGGTGCCAGTAATTTACTGTGTGTTTCAAACAGCTTCCCATTTTCTCTGCATACTGGAATTAGATCAAGGGCTCTCAACTTTTCTTGAGGGTCACAGGCTCCTTTGAGAGAGAAAAGGCAGAGATACAGCATAACTTTAGGGAGTTTCTGGGGTCCCTGAGGTACTGCTGTTGACCCCAAGTTAAGAATTAAGGCTCTCAAAAGCCTTCCCCAGCTTTGTAATTCTATCTTTGTCAACCTTTCTCTCTGCGCCTACATTAGATATCTGATATGTTGCTTATGTTATTTTTCTACTAAAGCTTCCAAAGGATACAATGCTTTAGATAACCACTAAAGCAGTGGATAACCACTGCTTTGGTAGTTTGGGGCTTTAATATTTATTGATCTTCTTGTTTGTGATCCTTAAACTTCAAAGGCAGGTAGTAAATAGACTGTGCAAATTTATGATGATGGAAAATAACCTAATTATAATTTAATCACTTCCATGTGTTAACCTGTTTCATAGACGTCAACCTGTTTAAGAGCTGACGTCTTTATGGTCCAGTATAAAAATTTTATGGAAGTCATGTACTGCTGTGCTTTGAAGTGTCTTAATAACACACATGAGACGTGTTAATAAATGCCCTTACCCCCACTAGTATAGATGCTCCTTGAGGGCTGGGATACTATGTCTAGTTTGCTCCCTACTGTTGTCCAGCACAGTAACCAACATGAGCATTTAAATCATTTTCAGTAATGCTATTTGGACTATAAGGGGAGGATGTATATTTAAAATGAACTTCACGTCAGATACCATCCATGTTTTTCTTCATTTAAGAATATTGCTGGTTGGATGGAGTATGTTTAGCATGAACTTCCCTTGGATTCTTCCATTAGTATGTGTGGGGTGATTTGCCAGAAGTTCTTGTCTTCCTGCATCACTCTGGTTTAAAGTGATTATGGGCAGAATATCTTGGCCAAGAATAAGAGCCATAAGGTTTACCCTTCACAGGAAAAAAACAGAAAGAACTCATCCTCCCACCCCCGAAACAGGGAGTGGAATCATATCTAACTACGTAAACAGAATACTACAGGCTGTATTTTTTGGACCATTAAGACGCACCTAGGTTTTAGAGGAAAACAGGAAAAAAAACCCCCACTCCACCGCCGCCCCTTCCCCCCAGCGAGCCAGGTAAGCTACATTCAGACTATAAGCCGCACCCCCATTTTCCTCCCAAACTTGGGGGGGGGAAGTGCATCTTATAGTCTGAAAAATATGGTAGCTTTTCTTTTAAAAGTGATTTTAATTATTTTTTAGAAAGGGGGGGTGGGAGGGAGGCAGAGAAACATCGATCAGTTGCCTCTTGCATGTGCCCCAACTGGGGACTGGGCAGCAACCAGGCCTGCGCCCTGACGGGGAATTGAACTGGTGACCTTTTGCCTGGCTGGATGATGCCCAACCTACTGAGCCACACTAGTCAGGGCTACATAGCTTTTCAGTTAGACATGGAAACGTGTGAATTTTGTCAACACAATAGATAGGAACATAAATGCCAAATATTAAAAGTGTTTTAATTTTTTCTTTAAGCGTTTTAGCAATATTAATATCAAATGCCTTTCTGAAGGCAAAAATGTTTAGGTCCCTTAAGACTGACATATTGCGTAAATGTAATGTAATCTATTATATCCTTTAATTACTGTTAGGCAAAAATTAAGATACTTTGCCTCTGAAGTTTAACGGTAATAGCGTGACAAGTGAAGCCTGTATCATAAAATCCAGCTAGAACGAAAGGACATTTGAACAATGGAAAGGTCTCAGACAGTTTCCCTACAATCACATTTACTCAATACTACAGATAATATTGTAGGATTCTGATGAGTTACAAACATAGTTTAACTTTGAAAGTGGCTTTGGGCTTGTCTGTCCCAGTGTGCTTGTTCTGGCTTTGCAATTTACTAGCTGTATAACCTTAGGAAAAGTAGTTTTCTGCATCTGTCTCCTCATTTGTAAAGGGGACTAATTCTCATAAGGCTTTGGGGAGGACTAATTGAGATAAAATATGCAAATTACTCTCAATAATAGTCATTCAGCAACATGGTGGTTTCTTTCTTGCTGTCTCTCCATAAGAAATTAGAGCCTTTCAATCACAATATTTCACTACTTAGGACTATTAACAACTTGTGTTTGCATTAAAATTTTTACACCTTGAAAGGTCAAATCTCCATATATTAACTGTTCACAGTATTATTAAACATTCATGTCAGCATGGTTGGCTGCTGGCTTCGAGACAGGGAAGTGACATTAACGCTATTTTACAGATGGGGCTTTGGATACCTTCAAAGATTAAGTGACTTATCCAACATCACCAAGTCAGGACAGTACTGAAATCAATCATATTTAAGCACACGAGGCAGATGTGAACCTTACACAAGACTGGTATTTTCTTGAGTTAGGAGAACACAGTAATGTTCATACAATTTTATTTGCTAATGAGCAGAGCTACACTTATCAGAGTCACTCGCTTTGTAATTTGCAAAAGAGAGAACATGAGAGACTCCACAATGTCAAAGTTAATAGAAACAGAGCAAGATGTAGGTTAGGAAAACGGCTAAGATCAGAAACCTGACCTCTATTTCAGATAGATTTTTTCTTTTTAAGAAAATTATGGTAGCATACAGTGTGGAAAACAGGTTTTATGCTTTCAGAGCAACTTTGGACAGCAGCAGGGAAAAGATAGCTGAGACTGGACTATAAATATTAAAAATGTGATTTTTAATAATATAAGTACAAAACTTTATTTCTTTATACAATTGTAATGGAATTTGGATCAAACCGCTAGGATTTATTTAAAAAAAAATAAAACAATGATATAAAAACCGCAAGAAGGTCTGAATCCAAAGTTTTTCTTCTAATAGTACCAAATACCACAAGGTACAGATTATTATACAAATGTGTACAAATTTTAAATACAAATACAATAGGATTGGACTTGAAAGGAAAACAAAGGAAAACAAAGAAAAAGCAGGTCCTCAGCAGGATCTCCTTAATGACAATGGCAGGACTGACTTCTGTCGGTGCTGATCCCGCCTTCCAGTCCCCTCCCGAGACCCTGTGTCAAACAGGGAACTTCCACGGGTGCAGATGAGACACGGCACAGGTTCTCACACACGAAATGAAAACAAGACTTCTGTTCTTGATTTTGGTTCCCAAACATTCCTGTTTCCTTCTGTTTCCCCAATTAAATCTCAAAATTGCTCAACTTGAAACTGCGTTGAGAAAGGCAGTCAGCAGCCACAACACCTTTAAGAAACAGAGCCCTGGACTGCACTGGAGGGGAAAGGAAGGAGGTAAACAGGACTCGCTGCACCGTCCTCACCCCCTACTTTGATGCTGCAGAGCTCCACCTAGCTGGGGAAGAAAGCACAGTCACCTCCAAGCTGGTGTCTGGCAGGGAATCTCACTTGTTTAACACCAGCCCTGAAGGGCTCAACTGTGTTCTTTGGAACTAGGAAGCAAAAGTCTGGTCTTTGGAAATAAGGGCAGCTGGGAATGGAAACATTCCTTTTTATTTTACTTTCTTGACATTATTCAAATATAAAGAATTAGTATCTTGACATAATGATTCCTTTCTGAGGCACAATACCTTAAAATGCAGATGATTTGGAGTTGTCAGAGGAAGTCAGGGGAAGGGAGGGAGGAAAAAATAACACATCTGTACCTTCCACATGCTGTTGCTGGTGGAGGCTTTTGTTATTAAATTATATATACAGAAATTTACAGGATAAATTAAAATCTAAGAGATTTTAAAGAGTTAAATACACATAATTAAAACGCACATTCACACGCGCACATAAATAAACCTACATGAGAATCAACTACTTTTTTTTTGCAATTCACTTATGTGTGGAATGCAGAACACTGTGTATCTGCCCACCAGGGGAGCCAATAAGATGAACCCAAGAAACCCGCTGGGCAAAGTTCATCTTCCACAGCCACCAAGCAACTAAGCAGAACCTGTGAGGACCTGGTGGCTAAGCAAACGCTGCCAATGGAAGATACCAGCTCTTCGTTCTGTAGGCCAAAGACTTGGGACGAGCTTACAGTATATGAACTGACGGCATTGACAGCTTTATGCTCTTCAAGGTGTTCACGCTGTCAGGGCTCACAGAGCTCCTTGGCCCATACCGAGGCTGCCAATGATCGCAACACATTTTGAGACATGGATGCCTGTATAGCGGGGAGTGGAATGAACACCCCCACTAGGTTCACCTAAGCCATTGCAATTAACTCTAAGATGGGAATGACTTTATCACCTCCCACCTAAGAAGCTTCAACCTGAAAGGTTTTGCACTTTCAGTCAATGGGCATCTCCCATAATCTTAACTATTACATCTCAGACTGTGAGACAGGTAAGGCAAATGGTCAGTGATGGGTCTGGAGGTACAACTGAGCTTGGAAAAAAAATCACATTTTAGCTGTCCATAAAGAGATGCACTTGGCACCCAGAACAAGCCCCCAGCCCCCAAGTTACATTGATTTTTAAGGCAGATTTATCCACCACAGGAGAAAAAAGAATCCTAAGCCCATATTCATGCCAAGGCTTCCTCTTGGCTAAACCTTTGCCATTTCATAAGATTATTAAAAACAAAGTAGTTACAGTCCTATGTATATACTGTACATTTTATATATATATATATATATGTATATGTGTATGTGTATAAAAATTTAAAACCCACACCCAGTGCCGGCGAAGAGATCTGCTACAGTCACATGTACACACACCAGCGATGGGGTAGGGTAAGGTTCCTGTCCCAGGGTTCTCTGCTGTCACAGTCCAGGCATGATGTAAGCAATGTTGTCTAGTGTGTTTGACTGCAAAACAAGGGGAAAAGGTTCAGTGGAAGAGTCCTAAACCTTAGTTCCTGACACATGCTTCTCTGTTTTCTCTATTCAGGGGAGAGATGAGAAAGAAAAACCAGAGTTTGAGAACACAGGGAAAATGAAGATGGCGTCCTGTTGTCTGTTATGCTAGTTTTTCTGCTCACTTTGCAGTAAAAAGGAGGCAGAAGGCTCCTGCACTGTCTTTACATGTAGAAGAACAAACAGGAACCACAGGCCTTGCGGTGCCTCAAGGGCTAGAATGCTATCTCCACTGGACTGTTCACGGGATGGCATGCTTTCTAGCTTCCCTGGGAGCATGGCATGCATTCAACAGCACAGTATCACGTGCTGGGCCGAACCAAGAATGGAGCCTGTACGCTAGGTGCCAGGGAGCCTTACGACCTTGTGCCTGACAAACTCTTCTAAGACAGGGTCTCTCTGGCTCCCAAGGGCTCTGGCCACCCAAGTCCAAAGAAAACAAGGAAAACTCACCAAGACCTGTTTGGGACAGCCATTCAGTTCAGGTAGTTGTGTGGTCAGACACGCCAAGGGGCCGAGCGCACAGATAATGGAATCCAGAAGCACTGACAAACTGCCGGACACAGCCACCATACCCTGAAAGGGAGAGCATTGCAGGGAGTCGGTGGTAACTGGAACCACACCACACGCCTGGTGCTCCCTCCGTGCTGTGGTCGACTCCCGCACATTCTTAGTCTGAGGCAGTTCTAGGGAACTTGCAGCAGAAATGGAAGGTATCTGCTTTGATAACTCTGTAAGTTGTTTAACAAGAAAACTTTTACATCGGTCCCAGGTTTCTTTCCTACATTTCTTACCCATCTTACCCTCTACGAGATCTTGGGTTAATCACGAATAGCAGAACAAAACCTATACTTAGGAATAGTAAAAAATGCTTTGCCTACTCTGGAGAGCTGCAGGGAAGATTTGTGGAGATCAGGTATGCGAAAGTATTTTTCTATGAAGGTCTCAAATGTAGCTCAAATACGACAACTGTGAGAATGCTACAGCCCCACACATTAACATTTAATGTAAACATGCACATACTTCCCCATGTATGTGGCGAGAAGTGCTATCAGGCACTGATGACATCACTTTTCTGGGTTTACCTGTTCACTCTTAAAAAGAAGAAAATGTGGTTCCTTTCAAATTTTAACATCTTATACAATTCATACTGTCTATATATCTGATTCAAAGAGGTAAGAAACAAGACGGCTTGTGCAAATGCCGCCGCCCAGCTCTTGTACTCTCTGCTTCACCCAAAAGTGCTGTGAGCCTCCATCACTTCGAGAGGCCGCAGAGCAGAGTCCTTCAGAGACTAACTCTGCGTCAGGACTGCTGGGGCCGGGAGCTGGCTGGCCACTCAGCGATCTGTACCGGGGCAAGCTGCTCACTACTGCTGTGCCTGCGGACTAGACCACTCACGGCATCTGTAGCACAGGTGGGATGAAGTGAGACAATAGACAGAAAGTACTTGTGCCTGGAACATGCTACATGCTCAAGAGTATCAGTAATTATTACTATTAACCAACATCTTCATCTACAGAATGGCACTTCTGGCTGCCTGCTAGGTCTCTCATTTCGGATATTTCTCAATCTTGACATGCTGTAATGAGAACTACCCCTCCTTTCTACTGACGTCACCACCACTCCTACCCTCACCTAGTCTCAAGGCCTTGCTCTCACCCTGTCTGGTGTCTCCTTCCTCCCACTGCCGGGGGTGGCACTATGGGGAGGGGTTGAGAGCCACAAATTCAGGCCTCTGTTTCAGCCCCTAGAGGCTGAACTTCAGATCTAGTTCATTAACCTCTCTAAGTTTCTGCTTCTTTTTTCTTCTGTAAAATAGGAGGATCAAAGACTCTGCCTCACAAAACTGCAGTGTGAATTAAATGAAAGGATCCATACAAAGCACTCTGAAGCAAAGCTGGTGCAGTAACCACTCAAAGAAGATGAGCTGTTAGTAGTATTACTCCATTACTTTTGCCTTCCAGTTAATCATAGCCAGTATTTTATGTCTGGCTCTCCTGATGGACAATAAGCAACTCGAGGGCAGGAACCACGTCCTATTCCTTTTCATAGCCTCCCAGTAACTACTGGTGTTTCACATACAGTAAGCTCTCAAAACACACTTACTGGATTAATTCAAATCTTTACTGTATCTAGACAAGACTATGGTTACAACCTCTCCCCAATTCTGGTCTCTCTTTACTCAGTCTGAACAGAAGCTATTCTCAGAGAATACCAAACAGGAGCTATGATCATATCCCTCCCCATCAACACTCCTACAGTCTCTGAGCCACAAAGTGCAGACACTCCACAACGCCCGGTAAGACCCTCTGTAGTTTGGGCTGTAGCCTTGCTATTTAGCCTTTCTGCACCTTATGCACTGGATGACCCAACTTTTCATCATTTTAGCAGTAAAACCCATTTTCAAATAAAACCTTACATAGACCCGAATACATAAAAGAGCTACAAGATCTGGTTAAAGTGGGAGTGGGGTCCTTCCTGGACCTCCTTTGACCCGTTTGCAGAGGACCACAAGGCTGAGCAGCAGACGTGCACGGTCCCCTGGGTCTGCAAGGCCTCTCGCTAACACCCCCACAGGACAAACTCCTGCCCGTGGGCCCTTCCAGCTCCGGGTGGAAGAGCGCCTCCCAGCACAGCGCCTCTCCGACCCCTCACTTGCTTCGTCCTCCATCACTGAGCTGCCCCGGCTGGCGCAGAGCACCGTAGTGAGGACTGGCCGGCGGGGAGGCAGGCCGGGCTCTGTTGCCAGTCACTGTGTCACATTTCTTAGGCTCAGGTACTCGATTCTAAAGTGAGCAAACTGTATAAAGTGAGTGTTCCACAGGCAGCATGTAGTTGCAGACGGCACACAGGTGAACATGAATTATTTTGAGAGACATCCATTTTGATGTACATTAGGAAAAAAACAGAATATCACACTCATGATATTTAGGATATCATTGTGAAAGCACGGAGGTTTATTTTCATAAACATATAAAGTAAATAATAGTATAAGTGGCGCACGAAAATTGCAAAACTGGGAGGATACATGCAAACACTACAGGCTTGGAAAAAGTGGAGCAGAGGGGAGAGGGGGATGGCTGCTGCCGCGTGGGGGGTTTCTTTTGGGGAAAATGAAGATGTTCTGGAATTAGTAGAAATGGGTCCACAATTCTGTGAATATACTAAAACCCACTAAATCCTACATTTAAAATAATTGAATTTTATGGTATGTGAATTATACCTCAATAAGACTAGTATAAACAAAGAAGACTAGAGATTCTGCAAAATTCCCTGGTTTGGTTACCTTGTATATGGAACTCATAGCAACTACTCAAAGAAGCTGGCTTCTTTTAATTTGTTGACTATGTATCTGTTCTCCCTTTGTAACCAGACTGTGCATTTCCTGATGACAGCAAATAACAAGGAAGCTATTCAGATTTCCCACTGCCCCAAGGTTTTGGATGCCTTGTACTCAATAAATACTTGCTAAACTAAATGGAACTATGATGAAAAATCTGGAATATGGATGGTGCATAAAACAAATCATTTTAAATTCTAACTTTTTAGGAAACATAAGAATGTATAAATATGAAAAATGACTAAGGATTTTAGAATATTTTAGTCTGGAAATACCTGTATCCATTTAAATATCAGCCTATGTGAAAGTATTCTAGTTGTTCTGACGTATCTCGACTAGACTATTGTTATAACTGCTCAATTTTTGAAAATAGCCTAAGAACTTAGAGACAACTTCATCCTTTATGGCCACTGGCATTTCATTTGTTGACTAGTAATTCAACTTCCACATAGGAGCAAATGAATGGTTTTATATTCCTACACTGATTTTCAGCTTAAAGTGGCTTTGGTAGCTTAGACTGATTTCTTTGCTGAAATGTCCTATTAGAACCCAGTGGAAAACTGAACTACTACGCTGCTGAGTTAGCTAAGGGGGCAATACAATTAGAAATGGAATATGGTAATAGAAATGGAACAGGACGGCTTGGCAGGTTAAGTGATTTTGAAGCTTAAAAGGACAAAGATCACCCCAGGGCACACTGCACTGTGTAACTCAAGTACACAGCAGAGTAATGAAGAGCTTGAGAACCTCAATTTCCCTATTTGCTACGTATTTGCAAAAAAATAGAGGAACTCTTAATCCTCTATACATTCTAATTTGTCTTATCAAAATCTTCCTGGGAGTGTGCAGAAAAACCCAAAATGTCTTAGAAGTACAAGTGATCAAAACATCCAGGGGATTTGTATTGGTTTTTCCATTGCATTAAGAAAAATAAGTTTACAGGGTTATATGTCAATTGTATCTTAATAAAGCTGGGGAACATATTATAGGGCATTCTAATTACTTTTTGTGCTGTTGTTTCAATAGGATGGTATTAGTGTAAACTTTGATTTCAACTCTCTAGATGCTTCTATTACTATGTATCCTCCTTGTCACCGCACCCGGAACACCTGGCACAGCCTAACACGGAGGGGCTGCTGGGTGCATACGTGTGGAGTGAGCGAGTGGACTCACACCCTACCAGACACCGGAGTCATGCTGCCTACAGCAGTGCTCACCTCTGTTTCCTGCAGGCGGTGGCCGATGAGGCTGAGGGACTCCCCCAGCAGCTGTAGATGAGCAGCAACATCAATGGGCTCTGTCTCAGGGGCTTTGGCTGGCGAGGCTGGTAATAGCATGGTGGTGGGTGGGGACTTCTTTTGGGTTGACAATAGTCCTGCAGAGGAAGCTGAGAACAGTGATCAAACTTGCTATGGCCTTGAATACCACAAAAATATCCTTCCTGATTTTTTCTGTTTATGAGCTATGCCAGGCATTAGCAAAACCACAGACTATGGGACAAATCTGGCCCATGACCTGTTTTTGTATGACCTGTGAGGTAAGAATAATTTTACATTTTTAAATTGCCACAGAAAAAATAAAGAATATGTGGTACAATATGTACCTGGGCCTGCAAAGCCTGAAATATTTACTCTCTGGCCCTTTAATGAAAAAAAAAATGTTAAAAAAAATCCTCACCCAAGGACATGTTTACTGATTTTAGAGAGAGGGGAGGGGATGGAGAGAGACAGAGGGAGAGAAACATCGATCAGATGCCTCTCACCGGTGCCCTGATGGGGGACCTGGCCTGCAACCCAGGCATGTGCCCTGACTGGGAATCAAACCAGCGACCTTTCGGTTTGTGGGATGACACTCAAACCAACTGAGCCACCCGGCCAGGGTCCCTAACAAAAAAGTTTGCTAACTTCTGACTTACATTTTCTAAATGCCTTTTCAACCTCTAATGTTCCGCAGTAATACCTGGGTATCAAGATCTGCTGCTAATACAGGCTGCTCTCCCACTTTCTCAGTTAGGAAGCAAAATTTACAGTGCTCCAGGGAAAGGAAAAGCAGGAGAGGGAGAAGGCCATTACCTTTTACTTTCAGGGAACCTTCCGAGCTGGATGCTTTTCTTTTCACAGTTGTAGCTTCTGCTTTGTTCTGTTTGTGCTGCAGATACTGAGCTTTTTGCTTCCAAATCTGTAATCAGATCAGAGCAAAACAAAATAAATTAAAAAGGAAAAGTGAGAGGGAAAGCAGTCATGGAGGAGCAGAATGAAGGGAAGAAAGGGAGCAGCACTGGGGGCAGACAGAGGGTCGCTGGGCAGGCCTCAGACAGGGGCTGCAGGCAGACCGCAGTAGGGGCTGCACACGTTCCTCAGCGCTCATGTCAGGTCACAGAAGAGGCTTCTAGACCTCTCTCAGGCTGAAATGGAAAATCCTGGGGTAAACGTCTGGCTCAGAATAACGTCCGTGGGGTCTGAGTATTTTTTCTAACCTCCTGGCTGGCAATACCGATAGCAGGGTAACACTGACATGAGAAGCGGAAACTCAAGGTAAACTACCTGGGTGAGAAATATTTTAGTTGTTTTATCCAGATGAGCTATACCTTAAAGCAAGATGGTAATTCTAATTCCTGTACCACCTTCGTACCATCCCACTGGAAAGTGACTACGACTCAGACAGCGCTACCGACGTGGCCTTGTTAGCTTCTTCGCCGCAGGGCGCATTAGTCGGTAGTGGTTGATGAGGATGATGGCCTAGAACCTGGTTACCTAGTAAACATAGTCCTGTGTTTTTATTATTTGCAGTGACTATTAGGTGAATGGCTTTCCTCACTTCTAAGACCATGGCTGACTTGTAGGTGTTTGTAGTAAAGGGACTTTTTCTTTTATCATTTCAGTCACTACCCACATTAGATCATTTTGGCTCAAATGTAAAGCTGTTGCAAAATAAATTAGAAGAGGTTGGAAAAGATAGCTTTCCTTCAGCTAGATCCTTAGCTAGAGTAAACTGGCACCAACTAGTGTTAATGCCCTCTACTAAACCATTTTCCATTGATTTGTCATTTTTTTTTCACTATTTCAGTATTCTTTGGCTGGGTGGGCTATATAGGAGAATTGCATTTCGGAAGGCATAAAGCAATAAAAAAATGTGTTCATAAGAAAGTGTACTTACCAGTTTGTCCTTTTCCGGCAATTGTTTCCACACCTCAGCCAGTTTCTTACTAAGTTCCCCAAAATCTGGCATAAAAGAGTAAAAAACTCAATAAAATAAAGGTTTAACTATAAAAGAACAAACAAACAAAAAACCAGAAGATTGATGAGAGCAAACACTGGAAAAAGGTTTCAAAAATCAGATTGTAATAGCTCCAGATTCTTTCAGAAAACTGGACCAAACCCCACCGGTTTCCTGGGATCTCTTCCACAGGGAAGGGGTCGTTTCGGTGGCCGTGTGGCAAGTGCAAACCCTCACGCGTCTACTCTGGAGGAATGTATTCGTTAAGTGTCTTTCTGGGGTCTTTCAATTTAATGCCATAATACAGGGCTTATCAACTTAGGTTAGAGAAAATACGTGATGCAGAATTTGATAAAAGACAGTAGATTTCTGCTGAATTTCTGAGAGCTCTGTACAGAAGAAGGTCTCCATGGAGCAGCTGAGTGGCGCCCAGACGTGTGTGCTGCCCTTCCACTTGCGCGGCAGGGTCAGGCTTTAGGCAGCGCATTCTGTTTCTTTGCCCCCAACTTCCAGTGTCATTTATTTTCCTTAGAATCTAGATACATTTAACTGTAGCAAGACAGTGCTTAATATGATGTAAGCCTCATTTTAAGTTAACTATCTCAGCGTTTGTAAATGTGAATTCACATTTTGGTAAAAATGGAAACTAAAATTTCACATAGCAAATTTACTCAGTGTTGATGTTAACTACAGAATTTCTTATATGAGACACGTGACTTCTACAGCATGTTTTTAGCTTTTACGGTGCTTCACCTGTGCCTCACAAGACCTTGATGAGAAGTCGAGGAGCCACTTTCCATCTAAGGCAAATGAAGTTTACAGAGCTCCTGGCCTCGCCCCAGGCCTGTGCTGCAGCATCCTTCTCACCTCCCCAACTTCCAACAGGGACACACATGAACAATAAAGTCATCTCGTAACTGCACGCCCAGGGCACTTTAAGGAAAAGGTCAACTGAGAATCTTGGAAATAACTGCATATTTATGTACTGGGCTGCATCCATCTAATTTTACTCACTTTTCCATTTTTTTTCAATTTAAGAGATACAAATAAAAAGCTTATTTCTTTTATGGTTGGGATAAACTAAGACAAAATCTAAAGTAATTTGCAGAACTGAGGGGGAAAACAGACATGGGTTCCTTCAGTACTATGGGAAGAAGCTGCCTCCTGGGAGACTGAATTAATGGCACCGCTTCAGAGGCAGAAGAGGAAGAAAAAAACCGAAAGATCGGAAATGTTCTTACCTATGCCTGGGTGGTCAGCCACAATGGTCACACGATACTCTTTACAGAACACCTGGTAGGCCGACATGTTCTTCTTTTTCGGCTAGTGCCGCGTAAGAACAGAACAGGGCAAGGCTTGATTAGAACACGAATGGACTAACCCTCAATTTACAGTTACAAACCAGGGAAGGGACTACACCTTTTCATCACGGACAGCGTTCTATACCACTAACCAGCGTCCCCAGTCGGGGTAATTAAGTTAGTCCCTGCTCTTACCACTCAGAGCTGACGATCAGTGACTTTAGACGGTAACAAACGCAGGTGAACTTATTTGCAGACGCTGCGGACTGCTGCAGCCGCACAACAGTGACGTGCAAAGCCCCCATTCTCCCCACACACAACCCCACGTTATGTATTCTCTCAGAACCAAGTGCTAGGAAACTCTTCACCTCTCCTGGGATGTCACTTACCATTTCCCTGACCCTGCCTTCACCGTCACTTGTAATTTATCATCGTTTGATTGCTCACATTCCTACAGTCCACGGTGAGGAAGATAAACTGACGGCAGTTCTTCAGTAGTCAACATGAGACTACTATAAACTGTTTGCCACTGCTTGAAACATGTTTGTTCTTCACCGTATTATGAAAATTCCAAGAGCAAAGCATGACTTTTGAGAAAGCCAGTTTGATGACGGATATTTAAAATAAAAGACCGTACTATATATTATTATGCATCCCACTTTACAACTGTCCATAGACTGGAGGAAAAAAGTTGAGTTTTCCCACCTGAAAAGACACATTAGAGAGCATCTGTCCAGACTGTTCGAGGACGAGCAGAAGGAAACTCGGAAAGCAGTGACTTACTTGGATCCTACAGCTAAGCCAAGTGATAGAAGCAGAATGACTACAACCAGGCAGCCTGGGCTACGCACTACAGGCCAAAGAAAGAAAATATGTCGCTTCCTTACAGAAGAAGTAACTACTTAAAAAGATTATTCCTTTGCAATCTTTATCTACCGTAATAAACTGAGATGTGCTCAGCACGGCTTTCCTTTAAAAGCTCATCTGTAAGTACCCAGATGTGATGACCGGTCCTCCATCTTCCCAAAGACAGTCCTTTCTGGTCCTGCAGTTATCACGATCTGAATGTCTGGTGCTTTAAAAGTTACTGGAACTTCTGTTTGCCTTAAGTGTCAGATTTTACGACCAACAAACACCACAGTCCTGTCTCTTGACTTCAGAGTTGCATATTGTTTTTTCTTCCCAAAGATTTTCTTTATTTTTAGACAGAGGGGAAAGGAGGAAGAAAGAGAGGGAGAGAAATATCCATGTGTGGTTACCTCTCATGCACCCCGCACTGGGGACCTGGCCCACAACCCAGGTAATCGAACCGGTGACCCTTTGGTCCACAAGCCCGCCGGCACTCAGCCCACGGAGCCACACCAGCCAGGGCTGCATATTGTTACAAACCAAGCCTGAGCACACACTTCGTTCACTTCAGTTCTTAATGTTGTTTTCATAAAAGAACTGCCCTCAAAGGCCAAAGACCAGCGGAGACTGATGACAATAAAAAAGCTTGTGTGACAGCTCCAGGTTTAATTCCAAAAGGAATTCTGATTTTTTAAAACCTTTTAAAATTGTTGTCTTTTTTTTTTACTGTTGTTGTCTCCAAGTACAGTTGTCTCCATTTCCCCCCGACTTCAGGAATTCTGATTGTTGATGGGTGAGAAATGGGGGGGGGAGGATAGGTGAAAAGGGAGAAGGGATTCAGAAGCACGAACTGCTAGCTACAAAAACAGTCGGCGGCTGTAAAGCACAGCGTGAGGAACAGTCACACTCTGTGTGGTGCCGGGTGGGTCACAGACTTGTCGGGGCGGGGGGGGGGGGGGGCACTTCGTAAGCTATATGCGTGTCTCACCACTATGCTGTACACCTGAAGCTAAGATAATATTGTACGTCAACTGCCATTTAAAAATTAAAAAGAAAACCCAAAACCACTTTGAGAAATGGAAACATTCCTGACAACTTTCAAAGTAAGTGCTTTGACCGCGACTGCACTTCTTTGGATATAAAAATTGTGGCATGTTTGTTAAAAATTCAGCTTCAAAATTTTTAAACTAATCTTTTAAAACAGCTTACCCATAGTCCTGACATTTACTGGAGTGCATGATGAGAGAATAGTTTGTGGAAATCTATACATAGCCAAATCTTTGTCAATTTTAGAATCAATTTCACTACTAAATATTGAGAACGATAGAAAGAATATGTGCTGAAGAGAGTTCGTAGCTCATTTGGTCGTGTTATTAAACTTGCAAGGAGTTTTAATAATGTTTTCTCAAATGCAATATAATATTGTAAAAGATTTATTGCTGCCTATTCCACAAGGCTCTCTACAACTATAACATAAAATTAGAACTTTACAAAATCATAACTCCTGACTGATACAGGGTCTAGCAGATGTAAGGCCTGCTTGAGTGTGGTTGGTAAGGTAATAATATGGGTGCCATGATTTATAGTTTTAATTTGAACATTTCATCTAAAATGTCATATGGTGTGCTTGAGTGTTGATATTGTTATGTTTACAGAATTGCATGCTTATGATTTTGTAATAAAAAAGGGGTGTTATTTGTGCTGGACCCTGTACATTAGATCCTAATCCAGACTGAAGAAAGGATCTCTGTTACAAGGGCCTGTATTAAGTCATGTAGAAAATAAACTAGCATTTACTGAGCACCTGTACTGGGTATAGTGAGTGGTTAAGAGGATGAGCTCAAAGCCCACATCTTATTCTAAGGCAGTGAAGCAGCACAAAATAGTGGAAAACACATGAAATTTAGAGTTTAAAGGCCCACTATCTTTTCCCAGCTTTACCTTATACTCATTATTTGATCCTGAATAAAACACAAGAAGGAGAAAGCTCTTCTGATAAGTGGTATAAAAAGTATTTCAATGGCAAAGAAAGAAAAGCAGAAACTAAAAGGGATAGATTTGAAAGTAACCTATCAAAGTACTCTGCCGTTCATTTATTAATAAATATTTACTAAGAGTACCCACTGCCTGCCAGACATTGGGAATGCAGCCGAGAATCAGGCACACAGGCAGACAAATAGGTCATGATAATAAAATGTGATATGTTATAGGGAAAGTACTGGATGCTACAGGAACATGTAATAGGAGCACCTCACCTAAGCAGGGAGTCAAAGAAAGCCTCTGGAGAAGGGACACTTAATCCAGACCAGAAAGCTGGGTGGAATTAGCCAGATGAAGTGTGGGCAAGAGCGTTCTAGAGAGGGAACACCACGTGGCACTTCTCATCAAACAGAGAGGTGAGAGATGCAGTTCGAGCTGTGAGCAGAGCCCACAGATTGATGCTTTGTAACCTCTGTGTTGGAGCATGGACTCCATCCAAAGGAAACGATTCACGTGTTCGATTCTGGTGTGTGCAGCAGGAAGTGGCATGGTCAGAATGCACTTCAGGACTGCGGAGACTCGAGAAGAGCGAGAGCAGAGGCGGGGAGACCGCTTGGGGTTGCTGCGGTAGTGCCCGGGAAGGGTGATGGCCTACAGCCAAGATGGGGCTGGGGGTGGGGGGTGGTGGTGGAGAAAAGTGAATAAATGGGAAAGGAGGCAGAAGTGACAGGATTGAGGAGAGACAGGGTGGCAAACCGTAGAGAGGTGGGGCTTTGAAGGCCAGCAGATCTAGGTTAGCACGTCCTGACCATACTCTTTACTACCCAGTTATACAAATCACTTCACCTCCCCAAGCTTTAGTTTCCCTGCAGGTAAAGCTTATGGATAATACACCATTTCTACTCAAAGGCTGGAATTAATCAAACAGTGCTAGGCCCTCCGGTAAATACTCAATAATATTATTTATGTGGCAGACAGAAATTCACAATGGCTGCCAAGATTTCCACCCCCTGGTTTTCAGGCCGTCTAACAGCCTCCCCTTGAGTGTGGGCCGGACT
Organism: Desmodus rotundus; assembly: GCF_022682495.2. Lineage (NCBI taxonomy): Eukaryota > Metazoa > Chordata > Mammalia > Chiroptera > Phyllostomidae > Desmodus > Desmodus rotundus. Next base: position 192,690,664 of record NC_071389.1, on the reverse strand, counting down.
GGTGAATATGATGGGAACCTGACTCACACGATTATTTTACACTGCGTGGCAAAAGGGATTCTACAAGACGGGATTAAGGTCCCTAGTGAGTTGGACCTCAGTTGACCACAAAGGAGGTCACACTACGTGGGCCTGGCTTCGTGAGGCGGCCCTTAAGGGAAACAAGATGCAGCAGAGGGCCCTCTCCTGCTGGCCGGGGGCTTGAAGAAAACAAGCTGCCGGGGGCTCTGCAACTGCAGGAAAGTGAAGGCTGCCACCAACCTGAATGAGCTGCCCATGACCTGGAAGAGAATCTCCAGCCTCCGGTGAGAACCGGAGGGGGGCCTCTGGCTCAGTCTTGTGAGAGCCAAGCAGAGAGCCCGGTTGCGCTCTACCTGGACTTCTGAGCTACAGAATTGTGAGACAATAAATAAAAGCCATTTTAAGCTGCTCAGTTTGTGATAATTTGTTATGCTACGATAGAAAACTACTATGAGTTCTTTTTCATTCCCTGTCTTTTTCAACACAGAACTTGTGGCATCCAAAAAGCCAATACTGGCTTTTTCACACATAGAAATGCTGGTGAAGGAGGAGAGAGTGAAATCATTTGACCTGCATCAGACAAAGAAAACAGCAACAAGGCCTTTACTTTCAACACTGCATTTAAGTAGCAAAGATCCTATTTCTACTGTTCTGTTGGTGAAGCCAATCCTGCTTAGAGACGTTAGGGTTCCGGGGGCTGCATCTCCTCATCCCCAACTTTAAGTGTCCAACTAAGGCTCCTGTCCTTTCAAATCCCCCTCCGCGGGGCCCAAGGTACAACAGAGTAGCACTACACACACTCCCACACACCAAGTTTACCTAAGTTCTGTATTTAGCTGAGAGAGAGAGAGAGGAAGAAGAGGAGGAGGAGGAGGAGAGGGCGGGGCGGGGAGAGAACACACATGCACCTGTGCTACTGATCGATTAGCCTGGGTGATTCTGCTCTAGGAACCTGTTTCTTGGAGTGTGACAAAGGATAAATCTGCTTTTCTCAGAGGGTTCCTGTAAGTCTCTCTTCAGGGTGTGCTACTCACTACTCATTAACTGTGATTCTGTTTGTAACTAGCATTATTAACAATAATAAAATGACAGCTCCTGCACATATGCCAGTGCCTTCATCTGGGGCTGAAGACAGAGAAAACCAGCTGCACTGGGCTGACACTGTGGACTGAATCCGCTGGCCTTCACTGTGGAGCCCGCCTGGGGCATTTTCAATGGAAACTCTTAACAGTTTCCATCTTAAGTGCTGATCTCAGAACCTACCCATTGTGCAAGATCCGACTTCAGTTTGTGTACCTGAATTCAAAATTCAAAAGGGTTAAAACCCTTCTAGGGCACAGACATTTTTCTAAATTAGGGTTGGAAATACACAAACAGTGGACGATCTAGCTCTACACGTACAAGACGTTTCCGAGTGATTCTAACAGCAAGGCCCGAATTTCAAGCCCAGACGTTCCCATGCAAGTGGAAGTACCCCAGTGAACCACAGTGGTCACATCCGGAACAACGTGTACTCCCTTTTAATTTAAATTAAAAAGAAAAGATCTTATTTATTTATTTGTTAGAGAGAGGGGAAGGGAGGGAAAAAGAGAGGGAAGGAAACACTGATGTGTGAGAGAAACACCGATTGCTTGCCTCTTGCATGCCCCCAACTGGGGACCTGGCATGCAACCCAGGCATGTGCCCTGACATTTAGCTTTGCGGACCACACCCAGCCCTGAGCCGGGCTACTAGTCAGGATGCAATTTAATGAAATGTTAATGTTTTGAAAACTAGGATACATTATTATTAATAGTAGCAAATAACTTGCAACATGTTCACTTACTGTGACTCACAATATTGTAATTTTATAGCCACAATGTCCTTTTCAATGTGATGAAATTTGTTACAGTATCAAGATCTTTCAAAGAGCAACTTCTTAATGCTCTTTGTAAAGCAGTCCTACATAATTGCCTTTTGGGGGTCTTAGAAGTCTTTGGGAATCTGATGAAAATTCCTCTTCAAGTCCAATCATGACTCTAGCTTAAGAATGTGTTTTAAAGGATAAAATGTGGAGGAGGGAGTTAGGTCAAAACATAATTTAGGAATCGTAAAAATAAAACTGGGCTTTGTTTTGTTGATGACAGGATGCAATCTCTTCCTTAATATTAAAACAGGAGACACTGTTACAGAAGCTTTCCTGGTAGAAACTAATTCACACCCTGTAAGGACACCATTAGGCAGTGCCATATCACCACCATTTTAAAGACGAGGAAACGAGGCGCACGGTCATCTATCTCTGAGCTCTGACAGCCTGGCCTTGGCCTGAACTCACAACTATTACAACACCTGATGCTCCTGTGAAGGAACTGCACGGAGATCCCTAGAGCTGATCTGGCTAAAGGAGAGGGTGTCGAGGTAAGGTTTTCACACCAAAGCTTTTATTTTAACCACTCTGAGTAGAAATCTTTCTAAAATGTACTCTATATTTCTGATATCTCTCATAATACACCACTGAACATAATTTAAGTACTCTTCCTGTAGAGTGGAAAGAGAACAGACCCTGTAATCAGAAAAACCCGGGCTCCGATTCCTGTTCTGAGTCCTGCAGCAGGCTGCCTTACTCTTTGAGCTCATTTCTGCGAAACGGCGGCAATATCTACACCTCACTGGGTTCTTGTGAAAATTGACTGGTATACCATAGATACAAAACTTAGTGCAGTGCTGAGAACATTCTGTAAAATAAAACCTCTATAAACACAGCCATTATTATTGTAACTTACTAATTCTTACTCAGCCCTACTCTTCCTTAATTCCTATTCAGCCTCAAGATGCTGTCCAGATGACAGCCCCCCCCCCCCCCCCAACCTCCTTCCACATTTCCAGGCTCTTCTGCTCCTGCAGCACCTGCCTCTGGTGAGGCTCATCACATTGGATACTTTCCAACCTCTCTTACTACTCCCAAAGCTGACACTGTCTTGTTCATCTTCGTCCACAGCACCTGGCAAGTGCCTGGCACGATGAGAGTGCAGAATAAATATGTCAGAAAGAACAAATGAGTAACAAAGACCGGGAGTTGTGTGCAAGGAAAGGCCGGTGTGCACTCATCTGTATCACCTCATCCGATTTTCACAGCGCCCCTATAGGTGACGTAACCGAGTGTTGCTTCGTCACCCTACAGAAAACAGGCTTGGCGCGGTCACGTGACCCGTCTTCCACCCGGTGCCTTCCCCCTGCGCCCACGAAGTGCTCCCAGGAGCTGTGGGACACTGGCTCTGTACCACGTGCTTTTGCTCCTCAGAGACCCTGTTTTCCAAATGTGTGAGGTGAATGCAGGTTGCTTCCTAAAATGTGGGCGTCACATTACAAAGCAAAGCAAAATGAAAACAAAACCATAAAAACGTGGTTTCCTTGCTTAATCTAATGTGAAATGAGTGGCTGGAAAAAAGTTTCAAAAGATGTCATCATTTTGTGCTTTTGAAGAATTTAGGATGAAAGCAACAGTAATTGTAACAACAGCCGAGCCATGCCTCGTGCTAAGGGTGTTATATTATCTAATTTAGTCTCAACAACCTCATTTGAAGTGAGGAAGCAATCTCAAGAGAACAAAGCTAGTAAGTAGCAGACTAGAAGAATCTAAGCCTGCTGACTTCCAGTCCGAGCTGTCATTATATTTCGCTTCTTCACATTTTAAACATCTATACATATGTCTCAATAGGACTAATCTCAGACACCAGCACACTGCATTGGTCTCCCCTGGCCTGGAACCTACTTTTAGCTTTGTCGAAGATGTATTATAGCACCGGGTAGCCTTCTCTTAGTTTTAGAAAGCTGTGTGGCAGAGTGCGAAGAGTGCAGGCTGGGGGCCAAAGAAACCTATACTAAAATTCTGGCTCCACGTCTTTTCTTTTCAGCTTTCTCCTCTGCCAAATGGGGCTCACGGTACCTACCAGGCAGACTGCTGTGCATGTAAAATGCCAGGTGACCCTGGCCCATAGCAGGCCATCAATAGGTGGTAGTTACTAGCCTTTTAAAAAAAATCCTTATCTAAGGACATTTCTTTTCATTGCTGTTTTTAGAGAGAGGAAGGGATCTGAAAGAGAGGTACTGATTGGTCGCCTCTGTACGTGCCAGGACCAGGCAACAAATCTGCAACCTAGGTGTGTGCCCTGACTGGGAATCGAGCCCACAACCTTTCAATTATGATATGATGCTCTAACCAGCTGAGCCACACTGGCCAGGGCAGGAGTTACTAGCTTTTACTACTTACGGCTGTTGTTCTTCAACTTCAGCCTCACCAGAGAAAATGTAAGTAACACCATCACAAGTCTAGTTATAGCTCAGAATGTAGCTTATTAGCAAATTGGCAACAATGCCAGGCACTAAGCCACCTGGCCAGCTTGAGTTTGCTTAGAGAAAATGGAACATTCTGGAAGCATACAGATAATTAAAGGGCATACTTCTCTGAAGTAGCTATACCAGAGATATTACTTTGAGTGGTAGTGAATAGGCTTTTGTTGATTTAGTAAAACCAAAATGAAGGTATCTTTGAAATGTTACCACGTCCTACTTTGTATCACAGAAAGTTCCACTTCATTGGGATGATCTTTACGGGGAATCATTAAGGAATTACCATGTGATTTCTCTGCTCCTCCTTAGAAAGCAGGATTTAACAAACAAACAAACAAACACCACTCCCCAAACAAAACTCAACACTGAAAATGTTACCTTTCACCAGGGAGACAGTCCAATTTCCCTTCTTTGTATCAGTCAAAATTCTCCAGTAGGAGCTCCACCCCTGTTGCCTTCACTTCCCACTCTTCCCTGAACTCTGCCAATTCGTCCCCACCACACTTACCCATTTGTCCTCTCTAGCCTGAGACCATCTATTCTTGAGACAGCCTGTCCCCGCGCTTCCGGGACACTGACCCCTCTCTGGTTTTCCAACACAACAGCCCCCTCCCTTTGCCACTGCCCTAAGGTGAATGTTCTACAGCCTCCTGCTGTGGGCTCTATTCCCTCTCGCCTACTCACATATTTCATCCACTGCACAGGACATCTAACTTCTAATCCTAGTTTCAACTGTTCTACTGAATTCTAGGCCTCACATTCCCATTGGTCTCTGGAAATTGTCCTGAGATGATGATTATGACAACTAACATTTACGGAATGTTCTGTTCAGAGCATTGTGCAAAGTCAACGTTCCCAGAATGTTGGTTCTTCAGTTGGTACTTGCTTTTCATCAGAGCCATCACAGAAAACCCAACTTTGAAAAGATACGGCTTTACTAAAAGGAATGCACAATAGCATGCTGAAACTGTGAATTACTTCGAGCGGGTAGCTCATGAGATATCTGACGGATGTCAAGAATTGCTGTTTCTTTTGAAAATTTAATATCGTTGAAATATCTAGTGGTGCCCCTTTTCGTCTGCCGTGGTGCCCAGAGCGTCTTGCCACACTGAAGCCCCGATGTATTGCCTCGCTTGATCCCCAAGAACCCTGTTAGGTGGGTCTGTCGTCACCCCCAGCTCACAGAGGGAGAAGTGCACCTGCTACCGCGTCGCACAGCGGACTGGAAGCCCAAGTGGTCTGGCTCCACGGCTCACTATCTATCTTACCCATTTAGGTATGCTGGATCTCTTGATGCTTATACCTTATACTCTAAACCTAACTTATCTTCTCCCAAACCAGCCATTCTTCTTGCTTCTCTGGTTTTGCTGCAGTCCTGGCCGGACAATCTGAGGTAGAAAGGGTGCACAGGGGCCTTCAGCATTTCCACCAGCTGGCCCTCCAGTCCCTGTGCGCTGCAGGCTCAGGGAACACAGTTCCTGAAACATTCCTTTTCTCCTCTACGTGGGCTTCTGCACAGGTCAGGTTTAAAAGGCACAGTATGTGTCCCATAAATATTTGTTGGATAAACAAATGACTACATTCAAAGTACAACTACTTCAGGTTGGACAGTCACAATCAAATACGGGGGGACCCCAAAAAATCCGGAATTTATTTATAAAAAATTGTGTAGTTATTCTTCCATGTTTAAACTTCAGTCACCTTCAAAGTCCTCTCCAGTTGATGTAATACACCTATCGAGACCTTTTTTCCACTGCTCAAAGCAGTCTTTGAATTCAATTTTGATGCCTTTTAGTGCTTCTGCCATTTTTTGTTTCACCTCCTCCACATAGGCAAACTGTTTCCCTTTGAGGACTTTTTTTATCTGGGGAAACAAACGAACAAAAGAGTTGCTTGGGGCGAGACTGGGTGAATAGGTGGGTTGGGGCACTGGGTCATGTGTTTGTTTTTGGTTTTGGTCAGAAGCTGCTGAACACTCACTGCGGTGTGGGCAGGTGCACTGTAAGTCACCCATCAAGAAACGGGCAAACGCATTGAAAGTCTTCAAAAGACTTTCACTGAAGCCAAGCGCAGCCTCTCACAACAACGCCAGCTGGTGCACTGATACAGATGGGTTCCTAGAACACTCACCTAGTAGGGGAAGCCTGTACCATAAGGGGCCTGTCTCCAGAAGGTAATTCCATTTTTATTTTTTGGTCCTCCCGCGTGTTGATTCACAACAGGCTTTTGCCCTAAACTATAATTCTTTTTCACTAGCAACTGCTAGCCACATGGGGGAATTGTAAGTAAGTCTTCACTCTTGAGGAGATTGTTACTTTATTTTCCAAAGTACTCAGGTTCAAATCCTGAAGGGACACCTCTATACTCATTTATGTTTGTCTTCCCAGATCCAAGCCCAGCTGCCAGATCATGCCAGTTTCTCCCTCAGAGCCTCTCCTGAATCTATCCCTTTCAACTTTATTTCTATCAGGCTTTTATTACTGACCTTGGACTATAATAAACCTCTGGGCCATCTGCCTCAAGTCTCCCCTCAGCTAAAACACCTGATACAGCTCTATCATTTTATCCTTAAATTATGATTTAGAGCATATCTAAACCCTGCTCAAAATGCCCACTGCCTAATTCTTTATTTCAGAATTTAAAAATCCCTACAATTTGCTCCCAACCTACTTTTTCAATACATGCTTTCATCCATACATTCACTCATTTGACAAGTATCACAAAACGCTTACCGAGGACATAAGGAGTTGAAGGCACTACCAAGGTGACTACAACAGTCCCTAAGGAGTTAGAACATCTGTAAGAAGCTTACGGTTTTTAATAGGGGAAATGGAGCAAGTACAAAGAACTCCAATTAGGAAGACAGGAAGTGCAGTGAGAGAGAGACAGCAAGTGGTTATGAGAGTTCAGAAGTTACTTCTGGCCCCAGCCGGCAGCTTGGGTGGTGGCAGTGTCGTCCCCGTACGCCAAGGTTGTGGCCAGGGCACACATAAGAAGCAACCGATGCGTGCACCAGTGAGTGACACAACACACTGACACGTCTGTCTGTCTCTCTCTCTCTCAATAAAATTTTAAAAAGTTAATTCTGGCTGGAGTGTCAGATGTCCCAGAAGAGGTGGCACGTGACTAGGTGTTGAAGGGGAAGCACAGCTTCAGTGTCGGGGAAGAGGGGCACAGAAAAACAACGGGCAGAGGGATGGCGGTAAGAATGCTGAGAACAAGTTTAGCTCCCACACAGTGAACACAAAGCAGATTAAGAGGCAAACCTGAAAAGGGAGGTTTAGGGGCTAAACCAGAGGCGATTATGAATGCCTGGCCAAGGGTTTGGATGTTGATATTTAAGAACTCCACAAGTACCAGGGACAGAGTGAAGAGCAGGCCAGACTGGACCCGGTCCTCCTGGAGCTTCCAGTCTAACATGAAGGCAGTGAGCACCCCCTGAAGAAGGTGAACGAGGGCTGTCATCATCGAAGTGGGCTTAAGGTCAGTCTCGCGTCCACGTGAAAGATGAATTGTATGGGGGGAGACCTGGAAAGGAGGCCACTTACTACACGAAGCGCAGCGAGGAATGAGGCCCAAGACAGTGGCAGTGGTAATGGAGGGCATAGAGGTGGGCAGTTACTAAAGGAGGGAGAACTAGTCAGAGGAGAGCAGGGAAGACCGAAATGTAGGCGTGAACCCTAAAAACAGTAAACCATAAAGCTAGAAACAACGCAGAACAGTGGCTGTCTCCGGGAATGGCGGTGGGGAGCGCAGAATCTTGGTCGCACAGGCGGGGGCCCTTACCAGAACTCACCGTGGTGTACTTAACATCAGTGCACTGGTGGTATCCTAGGTAAGTTTTACCTAACAGCATAAAAAAGCTCTGAAAACAAATACTGAGTTGAAGTTAATGACGCGTAAGCTGAAGTAGTTAGGAGTGAAGTGCGTATCTAAAATTTACTCTGAAATACGTTAAAAAGACAGCTTGGTGGATGTATGAGATAGCAAACAGCAAAAGACTGGGCTGGCCAAAAAGCGCATCGCGTTTTGTTCCCTACGAGGGCTCTAGTAGCCCCTCGTTGTCTTTAACTTCATTCGAAACGATTTCATTACCTTGTATCGTGACAGCTGTCTTATCGGCTTGCATTTAAAAAAAAACATCAAAATTGGTGAACTCTTGTGCCGCCATTTTAGTATTGAACATGGAAGAAGACAGGCAACATTCCTGGCGGATTGTGCTTTAACATTTCAGGGACGGTAAAAACGCAAGTGAAATGCAAGAAAAGATGTGTGCAGTGTATGGAGAAGGTGCCGTGACTGATCCAATGTGTCAGAAGTGGTTTGCCAAGTTTCTTGGTGCTACTGACATTTCTGGTCAAATAATTCTGTGCTGTGGGCTGTCTTACTCATTGGAAGATGTTTAGCAGCACCCTTGGCCTCTACCCACTAGAAGCCAATAGCGGAAGACAGCCAACATACTCAAAATATCCAAATCAATAAAGTTATTGGTGAAAATGAAAAATGTATCTTTCATTTTATGGAAAAAATGTAACAGACTTTTTGGTCAACCCAATATTAACTATAGAATTTCAGTGGGTGGCAGGGTGTTCATCGTACAATTATTCCAAATTTCTCTTTTAAAAATTTCATAATGAAGTGGTGAGAAAAATGACAAGCATGTAGTTTTGAGTTTGGGTCGACAGGTAGGAAATGAGGAATTCAGAAGGATAAAGGAGGAGTGGCGGGTTTGGGAGTGTGAGGTACCCTAAGCATCCAGGGAGAAAGACTTACCGGACAGCTGGAAACCCAGAACTGGAGTTCAGCTGTCTTGCAATGCTACTTCCCAAACATCTCTCTGCCTCCACGCGTTCCCTCCCTCTTTCTTCTTCAGGCTTTCTCTGACCACCCTGCCCTCCCCCATTCAGCGCTGTGAAATCAGTTTGACATTATCATATGTCACTAGAATGGAAATTCTGAAGTTAAACAGAATCTTACACAGAATATACACTATTTCATGAAGCAATTTTCAAATAAACAAATGAATAAAACCTGACCTAGTATTTGACTATACAGTTCTATCTATTTATTTAATCCTCAACAGAGGACATTTTTTCATTGCTTTTAGAGAGAGATTAAGGAAGAGAGAGAAACATCAATGTGAGAGAGAAACGTCCATCGGCTGCCTCCTGAATGCACCTGGGCTGAGGTGCATCTGTAACCCAGGGATGTGCCCTGGCCGGGAATCGAACCCACAGCCTTTTGGTTACATGACGATGCTCCAACCAACTGAGCCACCTGGCCAGGGCTGACCATACAGCTCTTTACGCTCACACTGATTCTGGGCTTCAAAGGTATAGTTTTGTTTTTCCTTCTGAGACATACGTACTTTTTAAAAAGGCACTCTTTGTAGTGGGGAGAAAAAGGTGAACCTCAATTATAGACTGAAATGAACTGCCATTCCCAAATTCATAGTATATTGGACTTTGTCTTTTTTAGTAATTTTTTCTTTTAGATTTTATCATTTTGCAGTATAAACAAAGAAAGAAAATGGCTGTCCTTAGGTGGCAAAACTATAATTGATTTTTCCTTACTGTTATTCTGAATTTCTACAAAAATATTTAATGACATAGTTATCAGTCCCTGAAGTACAATTGCTAGAAAATTTCTGGAGTTGTGAAGAAAAAAAATCAAACCAGGGCGACTGATTTCTCATCCCTCTCTCCGAAGGGAGCTCCCGAAGGTCAAGAACTGCTCCGGCTCATCTCTGCACCTCCCAGCTCCTATGGCAGCACAGGGCTTGCAAACAGTAAGCCCTCGTGGAGGAAGAACACCCACTGGACACTAACAATACCAGCAAGCAGCCACCACCAGTCAGTGGAAGGCCATTAGCTTGTTTCATTAGCTTGGTCATGGTTCTAATTTTAAAAACACATTTTTCAAAATGAACTCATAAAACACCTTTTCATATCTCTCAACCGAACCACGCAGACAGTGCTGCTGCTGAGTTGGCTCCTTCCATGAGTTCTAAGTACCCGTCAGAATAAGCCACGGCATTCCTAAACCTATGCTTGGCACAATGGGAGAACTCTGTCAGGAAAACCCACCAATAATTAAGATTGCTCTTTTGTTCCAGACAGATACAGCCATTGGTGATATTTTATACTTTGTGTCATTCCAAGAGATTTACCTTGCTACATTCCCAATGGTTTCCCTCGGGCTGCTTGATTCCACGCTCACTTACTACTGCCCAGGAAAAACCTGCTTCATTTCTTAACCCCACCACACTTTAAAGAAACGTTTTACCTTTTCTCCTCTTTCTCTCTCTCTCTCCTTTTCTTCTTTTTTCTTTTTCTTCTCACCATGTCCGTCTGCGTGGAGGCCAGGAAGTGGGGGGGGAGGGGCTGCTGCTCCAGTGTAGGGGATGCTGGGGGGCGGCCCAGGTGTCATTGCGACTTCTCCCGCTGCTGCAGCAGAGAGTCCTGAACTTCTCTTGGACTTGGAGTGGCGTTTCTCTTTATGCTTCTCCTTGTCCTTCTTCTTTTTGCTCTTCTTTGACTTCTTTTTCTTCTTGATTTCCCGGTAAGAATCATCTATCACTAACTCGCCGGCCTCTAGCTCCCCTCCGGAGGATGAGTCTGATTCTACTAGGATAGGTTCAAGCCCTGAAAGATCCAGGTTAGCACTGTGGGATTCTGGGAACTGGGAGGCATCAGACCCACAGCCTTCAGGGCCAGGAGAAGAACGGGGGTCTGAGGACGACTTGTGCTTCTTCCGGGCTGTTTTCAGAAAGCTCTGTAACTCGTGTCCTAGGAGTAAAGCACCTTGCTCATCCCGAGCTGATTTCTTAGAGGATTTTTTCGCAGTTGCTTGCTGAGAGGGATACTGAAAAGACTCCTCATCCACTGCGCTGCTTCCCTTCTCCTTTGGTGAGAGAATAAGTTTCATCTTTAAACCATCAGGCTCACGAAGGGTCAGTGTCTCAGTGTTCACATAGAGCGGCTTCATTTTTTTGGATTTGTGGGAGCCGCCATCCTCCAGGGACAGCTCCCCACTGCTCCCACTTACTTTCTTCCTGTGGTGCTCCTTTCTACTTTCTGAATGGCTTGAAGAACTAGAGGATTTTTCCCCTGTCTTTTTGGAGGGCTTGGAGCCTGTTGCCAGTGGGGAAGTGATAGCTTTCAACAGGTCCATAGCTGTATCAGCAGCTTGTGGGCTGGACTTTTTCTTTTTCTTCTGTGACGATTCCAAAGACGAAATATCTAGAAATAATCAAGAGAAGTAGTGTCCATGTGACAAAGAAACTTCAACAAGTTTCCTCTCTCACCCCAAACACCCAACTGACAAGAGGAAGACGCTAACAGGAATGATTTAAAGGGAGGCCCTTTGACTGACTCCTAACGTTCAGAGATGATGCCCACGTGCTTCTTGGATGGCAGATTCCACCTTGGACCCTGGAGACAGTTCCGTCACTAAAGTTGTTTTTCTTCAGTGAGTCTTCACACGCAACCAAGGAGAGCGTGCCCACAAGAACGGACTGTTGGCTGTGGGGCTGTGAGTGCAGCTGGCCCTCGGACAACATCAGAGTGAACGGCACAGGTCCACTCACATGCAGACTTTTTCTCTTGCTTATGCTTTTCTTAGTACCGTTGTTTTTTCTCTACCTTTATTGTAAGAATAAAGCATATAATACATATAACATACAAAATATGTGTTGACTGTTTATGTTAGTGGTAGGCCTTCCAGTCAATAACGGGCTATTAGGTAAGTTTTTGGGAAGTTAAAGTTACACGTGGAATTTTGACTGTGCAGGGGCCGGTGCCCCAAACCTGCATGTTGCTCAAGGGTCAACAACTCAGATCACGCTGCAGAGTATTGTTTGTTTCTGTGTCCAGGACAAGCCCACTGTAGTGAAGAGTTAGTCTTGTCAGCTATGTACATAACACAGCTAAGAAAAGCTGGTCTGTGAGTGATGTGCACTGGACTGAGAATTAACCCACTGGTGCAGGCCAGAGGGCCCAGGACTACCTATGGCAAAAGGGATGCTAAAGAACAATGGGCGCAAGATACGTGGATGATTGGGGGGAGAAGGAACCTGGTACCTGGTGTATCACAAATGAAGACTGTTCTTCTATGCTGAATCCTCCAAAATACCAGCCCTCCACCTCTCTCCTCCTTCACACTGGTTTATCGGCACTCAGAACAAGAACCACTGTCCTGTTAAATAGGCCACTGAGTCAGCAACATCTGGATCGCTTGCCCCTACCCCGACTCCAAGCACCAGTGATGTGTTTGTCCCCGCTGTGGACTTTCCCATCCTTACCTCCATAGTAGTAATCATCAGAGGAGTGCTTCCTCTTCTTCTTGTGCGTGTCCGTCCCCAAGAAGTAAAGTTCACTGTCCTGGAATCAAAGAGGAAGAATTGGCCAATGAATAAGATGATGAGGCAAAAGCAGCTTGGACCTAATCTTGTTTTTTGATGATTTCTGACTTTGGAAAACAAAGTAAAACAGAAAATAATAAAAATAGACACAAATGCTGTTTATTTTTCTTTTTAAAAGTTTTTAAAGGAAACTTCTTTCTTCAAATATTAGGAAATATGATATGTGATAGTTTAAAACTTTCCTAATTCAAATGTTTAGAATTTACCTTTAACTTCTTCTTGGAAGAATTCCTGACCTGAGCAGCGATTTCTTCTTCTTCCCTTAAAAAATCTTTGTAAGACCTTTTCTTTTCTCGTTGGCTTCGGCCGGCTGCTAGTCCTATGTCCTCAAAGCTGTGGTCACCATCAAAACAATCTGAGAGGCATCGGTTTGTTTGGGAAAGGAAAGGAAATGAGAGGCAAGTGAGAAACAACGAAATCACCACCTATGTAATGCAACAAGTCCCTCCATTTCCAAATTGAAATAGTGTTTCAGTAAGTCCAATGGAATACAAGGCTAGATCCAAGGGGACAATACTTCTTGATGACTTGGCTGTAAATACAAGAATCAAACCTGAAGAAGCAATGCTTCTATGCAATGCAAATTCCCAGAGTGCATCCTCAGACATGGTTTCTTAGCTGTGATTTGGCAGGTGGACACAGACTTGCAGAAGTAAGGCTGAAAAGAGTAAGGATTCGCATGCTGTGCTGCTCTGTGGGAGTCCAGTATGTGATTCCTATCCCAGACTCCCGCACACTGGAGCTGGCAAGGACCACGAGTGCTGCAGGGGATCATCCCAATAGACTACTATATCTCAGACTCTTGTATTGGAACCCTGTCTTGGTTTTCGTTTCCATGGACCCAGTCTGGGGATGACGTGGAGGCTTAACAGTGCTCTGGATCATCACTTGGGAGTCCAGGCTGTCATGGCCAGTCCTGGTCTCTATGTCCACGGGCTGCAAGGACTGAAGAGGACACCCCCTTCGAAATGCTTCTCAGATTAAGGGGTCATACCTTCTTTCTTCACGGTGTCATCATAAGCCATGGCGGTCCTGCAGGGCCTTTGAGAATGTGTCTCTGTGTCCAGGCTCCTTCCCGTCTACAGGACCAGGTCTGGGAAACAAAGAAGGAAAACCTTCCTGTAACTCGAAATCACGGTGGAGAAGCAGCCGTCCCGATGGAAATGCGCGGTGATCCAAGGGCGACTGGAAGGGCAGCAGGACCGAAAGGAGTGTCTTGTCACCTCCTCGTTCTGTAAATATATTGGGATGGAAACTGTAGGAAGTGCACGTGGCTGAATTTGATTTGATTCATGAATTACAGCTGTTGTTTGGGGAAGTATATAAAATACCTCCCACATAAAAATCACTTCAAAATTAATGAGAATTTCTGAAATGCCAACAGGACTGACAACACTGAGACAGAGTAAAGGCCAACATTAAGTCAGAGGGACAGTTCAGTCATGGTTACCAAATGCAGGTAAAGCAGGATGCAGAGGGAGACAGATTACATCACACATTCGAGACCACAAAATCCGAGCATTTGGATTGATAACAGCCTAGAATCTACTGTAGTGCCATTTAGACAGAAATGATAACATTGCATAGATATTAAAGATCTTTGATCATTTTTTGGTATGCATTTTTGTTGGGCCATGTGATTGGTTTGCTCGAATCACAGAAATGTAAGACTAGGTCCACTTCTTGTGTCAGCTGGCCCTATGACAGGTTTCAACACCATCAGGGCTTATCAAGGCTGGGGGAAAATAAGGAAGAGTTATCATTTGTCCACTGGTGACGAAATATTTACGATTACTGAAGTTTTCACTGATTCAAAGAATTACCGTAATATACATGCTTTACGTATTATCTTGAATTTGTTAATATATTTTTTTGGTAATCAAGTTTACACGTCCATTTTGACTTTGAAGACGCCAAGCCATGATCTACACTGCAAGCTAAATCTTCCACAAGGACAGGCAACGTCACAAGTCCTGCAGGACATTTAAACATCGTAACTAAATATATTCAGAATGTCCGCATCCAGTTAGAGAAATGCCTAAAAGTTGGTATGATCGATCGTTTATTAAATTTTATTTTACCTTCATTACTGTGATGGGATTTGGAAATGCCGAAGGACACTTCGATGAGACACTGCCAATCCCTTCAGTAGGTATGGCTAATACTGAAGTGTGTAACTTTTGTAAAAGATGAATTAACAAGGAAAACTTCCATAAGAGTCACATTTAAAATAAACGAGAGAACTGCACAAGTTATACAAAGCACAGATATGCCTAATTTGAAAGTAGAAAGGAAAAAAGTTTTTTACCCAGAATGAGTGATAAGTAAGATTAAGGAACATAAAAAAAGCATTTCTTTACTTCTCTAAGAAGTGGACTTGGTCAAGGTCAAAGAAGCTAGAGTGAAGAACAGAAACAAAATGAACTAAATTATTTTAAAGATAAACTGAAAAACTACTTGCTCAAAGGCCTTTTCCTAGGAAATGGAGGGGAAATAGTCAGGTCTCATGTACAAATATAATGAGGCAAGATACATAATGTAGCCAGTTTTTCATATTTAGCATTAAGCATCAAGTTTTCTCAAATAGAAATTACTGCCTTCTCCTTTCCACCCAAGTGGCACTAACCCCAAAAGGGGTAACGGGAAGGGGAATGTCATAGGAAATTATATCCATTCATTTGAAAATAGCGTATCGTCTTACTGGCGCTAAAATATTGAGCTTATTAGAAAAATACATAGATCCCATTAGTTTTCACAGGCTGATAATGCCAACAGATACCGCAACTTGAGACCTCAAGTTAAATGTGTCCTCTGCCAAATGAATTTTGACAAAGAATGTTTGAGAGATGGGGAAAAAATTTTAAATATTCTACATCATGCCCTGGCTGGTGTGGCTCAGTGGATTGAGAACCAACCTGAGAACCAAAAGGTTGCCAGTTCGATTCCCAGTCAGGGCACATGCCTGGTTGCAGGCCAGGTCCCCTGTTGGGGGTGTGCAAAAAGCAGTTGATGGGTGATGTTTCTCTCCCTGTCTGCCCCCCTCTCTAAAAATAAGCAAGATATTTTTAAATATCCTACATCATCAATATGGCCACCATCTGTTGTCAACAACGAAAGCCACTTCCATATGAAGCAGAGGTGGGTCCTGGGACTGACAACCAGGCCTTCCCTTTGGTAACACCAAAACTAACATACAGGAGTTGAGCAACTGTCAAAACACGAGTAAGTACCTCTGAGGACAGTGTGGGATGACCATGGCCACTTGCTGGACTGTGGAAAGTGTGCATGGTCTCCTCACTGACAGCTCTGGAAAACAGCAAGTGGATTTAAGAAGCTGTGAAAGGGAACAGCAAATTAGGAGCTGATCCTCCAAGGCACAGGCCAGCAGAGAAAGCGTGTGCTGGCACTACCTATTAGAATGAAGCCAGCTGCTTTTTACATTTTCATAAAAAGCACTGAAGAGCGTTTTATAAATTGCAGGATTAAATAACTGGTAAAAGAAAATGAATGAGGCCTGAAGGCAAGTCCGATTCACCAAAAGTCAGGGCAGCTGAAATAACTAAACTTAAACACAGTGGACTACCGTGTGTCACAGAGCCAGGGAACTGATGGACCCTGAGTTTCTAGGTTCCGTAAAACCAGGATACTATTGCAGCCTAGGGGTTAGTTTTGGTTGCTGACTCACAGAACAAAGATGAAACCAGATAAAGTCTTAAGCAACAGTATGCAAGAAAGGCAGAGTTAGGGCAACATATGTAAGCTCAGATGACTCACGATATTCCTTACGGGTCTTGAATATTATCCATGATGATAAATTCAGAGTTCAGGGTTAGGTAGCGGATTGTGAGGATTAATGAAATGAAAAATATTAGGTTTGATTTTCACATTAGAAAATAGAGGGTACAATGACATTAAGTGTTGGCAAATGTAAAATGGGTGTTAAAACCCATTCTCCTGAATTCCACAATTTTGAAGTTTATAGAATTAAATGTTGTCAACTTCAAGAGGCAGGCATGATTTTACAATTCTGTTCCTCTCAGTGTGCTACGAAATGACAACATAAGTAAAAGTTTGTTATTTAATATTGTTTATAGAAGTAAGATACACATCATTATAAAAACTGTGTGCTTTTAAAATGTGCAAATTATTAAATGGCTCTTTTGGGACTTCTCTTCAAGAAATAAAAAAGGGGAGGCAGAGCTGCTATTTTTCTTGTAGACAGGTATTTCCGTCCTGTTCAGGTGCAGCTTTCTGGATTCGCGGAGTAATTAGGGAAAAACCGAAATCCTCACCAGTACTTGCTTATTTTGAAAGTTCAAATTATAAATACTGGGAAAAAAAAGTTTCAGAAGGTGATTCTTTTGGAGGTAATCTGAGCCACCTCGGAAACCACCACCCGGCCTCTTCATCCCAGAATTTAAGTGAGTCTTGAAACAGGGCACAGGGTAAGCCCCTGAAACCAGGCAGGAAGCGAAATCCCGAAACCCAGGTCCAGTCCAGGGTGCGAGCCGTGCTGAAGACTGTTCTCGTCTCCCAGAAGTCCTTTCAGGAACTTAAATTGCCGGTCAGCACAGGAAAAGCAAGACGCACTTTCAGCTGTTGCCCGTTTCTGAATTTTTGTTGTTGTTACCTCTAGGGTATGGGCAGGTGATGTCTTCTCTCTCTCTCTCTCTCTCTTTTTTTTGGTCGAGATTTCCTCCAGTCTCGGAACAGAGCGACTCCAAATTCTTGCCATTCCCTGCTCCGAGAACCTACCTATGCAGCACTCACAGCCCCTGCCAGCTCTGGAAACTGCAGAGATGCCCGCGGCCCGGCCCAGGGTGAGGACGGGATCATCTGATCGCAGTGTAAGTGAACGGAACCTCGACCACCGCACAGGTCGGCTAACGCACATTCCCCAAACATCAGCAATACAAATTTTATCCAGCCTCCTCCAATCAACAGGCTTTATGCTGGATTCAGGTTTTTTTTTTTTTTTTTTTTAATTTATTCTGCTACGAGGAAACAAAACCAGCCACCAGCTTAACCATCAGAAAGAAGGGAGTGAGATATTTCTCTTCCTCTGCGTGACATCAAATAAAGTGAATCTACAAGCAATAGCTGCGGGGGGAACACGGGCCCGCACGGAGGAGATCCCACCACGGAGGCGCGTTCCCACTGGGTCACACGCAGAGAGTACACACAACAGCGGCTATTTCCTCAAACGGCCCCCAGGGCCACCTCGTCGGTGGTCCCCACGGCAAAGCGACGGGACGCTCCCCGCAGGTCCGCAGCAACAGCTAGTTCCACAAAGCTCGGCGCCGAGGGAAAGCGAGCTCCTCGCAGCCACTCCCGCCAGCCGTGGACCCAACCTCCCGTCGCCCCGGTCCCAGGGCCCCTTCGCCTTGACAGCCCAGCGGACCCCGCGTCCCGGGTGCCCAGCCGCACCGCAGCCCCGACCCCGGTTCCCGCGTCCCCGGCGGCCGCCCGGCGCCCCGGAGGGCGGAGACGGCCCGGGCAGGGGGAGGGGCGGCCCCAGCCCGCAGGCCCCCGGGGCGGCCGCACGCCCCCTCCCGGCCCCGCAGCTTTCCCGCCTTCCCCGTTTGAACAGCTCCCGCCAGTCCTCCTCCTTCGGCCCGCTCCAGCCCCTTCCCGGGGGCGGACTGCGGCCGCTACTCCAGTCCCCGGCTCGGCCCCTGGGCTAGGCCGCGACGGGCCTGCGGCGCCCCCCGGGCGGTGTCGCGGGCCCCAGGTGGGGGGTGGCGGCGGGGCGGGGCCGCTGCCGCCTTGGAGTGGGCGCCCAGCCCGGCCTCGTGGGGGATCCGCTCGCCGCTACCTTCACTCGGACGGCCCGGATCCCGCCTCCGCGCAGCCGACCGCCGCCATCTTGGAGAAGGAGCGAGGAGCGCGAGCGGCCAGGGGGCCTCAGTCGAGCCCAGAGCGCAGACTCCGGCTCGCGACGGGGAATCCCGCAGGTGCAAGAGCGCCGAGCGCATCGAATGAACTGCGGAGCTTGCTACATTTGAGGACTAGTATTTATCGAGAATTCGCGCTGAGCCTCACCACATCCTGCTGATGTAGGTTTTGTTACAGTTTGCAGACGAGAAACAGGCTCCGAGAAGTTAAATGACCTGCCTAATGATACACGGGTGGTTGGAGTGCGAGGCAGGATACTACTCCAAGCCTTCCGATTCTCTTTCCTTCAAGAAATTTTAATACAGTAATTTTCCTCTTTGCAAAGCCTAGATCCATGCACATTAATAGCAGTGGTGCCTATTTGGAATTGAGCATCTACATTTGGGTGTTTGGCATATTGGGGATGGGGTGGAAGAACGTGTCTTTATAACAGCACACTGGAAAATAATTTGCATGACAAATCATCTGCATTTCTCTCTTAGGTTACCTGCATTTAAAAGTTAGAAACAGTCTTCAGAGAAATGAAGAGATGTCAAACACAGGAGAGAGATAGGTTTTTCTGACTTCCCCTGGAGAATTTGGACCAATGGGTAGAAATTACAGTGTGCACCTCTTGGTTCAATATGATGATAAATTTATTTTTATAGAGCAGTTCAATTGTATCTGGCTACTCTGTTAGGTAGTGAGTTCCCTGTCACGAGAGGAATCCAAGCCAGGAATGTCCTAGTTACAGTAGAGCAGAGAGATTTGAGATATCAATTGGCTTCTAGAGTTGTGAATTCCATGAAACTCAATGTAAAATCATGTGTTTATGCACATGGGTATTTGGTATTTTTCTGGGGTTCCGGTCCCATCAAAAATTAGGAACCCTTGCCCTAGTGAGCTTGCCAGTCCAAAATTGGCCAGGTGCCTGAAGGCGATGTAGTCATACGGCTCATGTTGCCTACTTAGAAATTGAGACCAAGAGAAGCAAGATGATTGGTCTCAGACCACACTGCTAATTAGTGATAAGAATTATCGCTAATAAGAATTAGAAAGATTCAGATAAGAATTAGAAAGAAGCCAGATTATTGGACCCTTGGTTCAATGCTCCCTTCACCATATATCATGGTCTCTCTCCCTCTGCACTGAGTAGAATATCAGATTCTGTTTCACCACTGCTCTTACAACTGTGAGATCCTGAGATGTTAAAACACCTGAGACAAGGTTGTTGAATTTATTCCCAAAATATAAATGCAAATAATGAATAAAACTAGCATCATTGCCTCATTTTTCTCAGCTCCCATCCTCGTCACTAAAAAGACAGGCAATGAGTTTCAACAAAAGCTATGGGGTTGCACATCTGGGACACCTTGCCTGATGTTAGGCTTCCCCGTGAGGTTTTTAAGAGTGGTAAGAATGTATATCCTGCCCTGACTGGTATGGCTCAGTTGGGTGGGTGTCAACCCACAAAGCAAAGGGTCACCGGTTCGATTCCCGGTCAGGGTTTGGGGTTCAGTCCCTGGTAGGGGTGCATGCAAGAAGGAACCAACTGGGGTTTCTCTCCCTCTCTTTCTCTCTCCCTTCCCCTCTCTCTAAAAATAAATGAGTATAAAACAATTTTTTAAAAAGAATGTATTCCCCTCTTGTTCTTAAGTATTGGTCAGGATGTTTTCAGTTTTAAGTGACAGAAACCTAATTCAAGGTAGTTCTCCAGAAAAGGAGTTGTATTGGCTGACGTTATTGAAATGTGCAGCACTTTCAGGTGTGGCTGGATCCCAGGGAGGGACTCAGGTCCCTTGACATCTTTCTAGGGTGCTTTCTTCGGAGTTGGCTTTATTCTCAGGTTCCAGGTGGTGACTCTAACAGCTTCAGGCTTCACTACTAGCAGCGTCCCTGGAGAGAAAATTTCTTTTTCCCATTCATTTTGGCAGACGTCATGGTATTACTTACTCTTCTTGCCGAATTGGATCCTGTGTACCAACAAAAAGCAGTCAATATGAGCAAAAGTGTGGGATATGGGATTGGCCAGATCAGGCCACATGCTCAGCTTCCAAAGTAGGGTGGACTCAAGAAACATCAGGGATTATTGTCAGAAGGGTGGATGGGTGGCAGGTAAGCAAAACTCTATAGCTGTCCATCCAGCTGTATCACTAGCTTGAACACGAAAGCCTCCTGAGTCCCATTTGTCCCAGTCTTCCTTTGTCCTACCTGAGGATGGATCTATCCAGTTATTGCTCATCTTAACCTCCTGTAGACCTGAAGGAAGATCTCTCTTAAAAAAAAAAAAAGAAGAAGAATTTATTTATTTACTTTTAGAGAGCATGGAAGGGAGAGAGAAAGAGAGGGAGGGAAACATCAATGTGTGAGGGATACATCAATTGGTTGCCTCTCACACGCCCCCAACTGAGGACCCAGCCTGCAACCCAGGCATGTTCCCTGGCTGGGAATCGAACCGGGAACCTTTCAGTTTGCTGGCTGGCACTCAATCCACTGAGCCGCACCAGCCAGGGTGGCAGATTACTTTTCATCCTGCTCTTTCTAATAACTTGCTCTTGGTCTTGTATCACCACATGTGCATTCCACCATTCATTTAAGAAACATTTATTGAGCACACAGCATACATTAGGGCACTGTCCTAGGTGGTGAGAATAGGACAGTGAACAAAACCGGAGCTTGTATTCTAGTTGGGTTGGGGCAGGAAATAAAGAGATACCCTGTTAGGTGATGATCAAAGGTAGAGAGAAATGCCAGGAGGTGGGAAGGTTGTTCTTTAAAACCAGGGGAGGCTTCTCTGATGAGAAGTATGCTGGAAGCTAGCTCAGCCAGAAGTGGGCGGGTAGAGGGAGCCAGAGGTCATAGCTCCTGGGATGGATGCAAGGTCTTCCTCTGAGCCTCAGTGGAAAAATATTCTCTGCTGAATATCCTATCATGGTCGTTTTGTTTCTGAAACTTGGAAGAAGGGAAAGGAGGATTCTTGTGGCAGCCTGAGATGCAGAAGGACATAGTCACAGTGGGTTTTGTGAGTAGGATGCCTTGTCCACAGTGAGTGAGGATGGCATCTGAGATCTGTGGAGCCTGGGTGCTCCCTGGGCTGGGGGTGTCCTCTGGTCCACCTGACCCAAGTGATGCTGCCCAGTGCATGGCAGTAGCAGGGGATGGCCCATCCAGTTGTGCTTAATTTGGACATTTTCTTCTTCAGATCATTTTTTCACATTTTGTCCTTTTCGGCTGTGTTTTGAACAGCTTGTTTCTGCTAGGCCTGGCGAGTGATACTGCAGTGATGGACATTAATACAATAGTCAGGGCCCTTTTGACTGGGAGTGATGGGACCTAATTAAAATGACCTTAAGAGACAAGAACAAATCTATGGCTCATGTGAAAAAACACTAACAGCCAGAGAGAAGCTGGCCCTCTAGACAGCTGGGTCCAGGTATTCAAATTCCTTCCTCTTAGCTCTATTCTCTCAGACTGGCTGCCCCCATGGGCCTGGAATCATGGTCCAGGGAGCCCAGGCTTGCATCCTTACAGTGTCCTGGCCAGAGAGGGGAAAAAAGCTTTCCCATACCAGCCTCAGGGGGGCGGGAAAAATCCCAGGGAAGAACTCTGATTGGCTGGCTCGGGGTCATGTGATCAACCTGTATTGTGCTACACTGTTTGTGGCAGAACTGTAAAGTTGGAATGAGGCGGGAGTAGTAGTTCCACAAAAGAATGGAGGGCTCTATTCTGGAAAGACAAACATGCGTTCTCCATAGTGAGGCAGTGACACGTTGTTCCTGATTTTGAGGAGCCTACTATTGTGTGTATGTGTTGTGGGAAATGCAAAACAAGCCCATAAAAACCATGATGCAAATTGAAAAGAAAGGTGTTCCACAGCAGATGACCTCATCTCTCACTGGGTTAGTACAATAGCTTTCTAGCCGGTTCTTGCTCTCCAGGTCCCCGCTCCACTTCCAAGGCCATCTGCCCCTCGCTATCAGAGTAGAGCACAGCGAAGATGAGGCCACGTTCCAGCTAATGAAGCTCTAACAGCTCCGTGTTGCCTACACCAGAAAGAGCAAACCTTTCCCTACGGAAAGCCAAGAACTCTCCTACTCTGCCTCAGATTCCTCTCCAGCCTTGATCCCGCACATCCCTTGTCACAGGGACTGCCTCACCATCCCCGAAGCTGGCGGTGCCCCATCCTGCATCCATGCCATTGTGCACACATTTCCTTGTCAGTAGTGGTCCCCCATGTCCCAATACTGTTGCCATCTCTGCACCTGGAAAGCTCCTATTCATTCTTCAAGATGTAGCTCAAATGCCCTCTCTCCCAGTCATCCTCTGCTCTACACACTTGATCTGTTGTGAAACGCCTTTCTTTTCAATTTGCTACACACTTGATGATATGCTTCACTTACTGACTTCCCATGTGGCATTGCAACAATTCTTGTACATACCTCATTTCCCTATTCTTCAAGGACAGATGCTATCTAAGTTGCCCTTATCCCTCTGGGCACACGGTAGGCATTCAATGACTCCTTTTGATTAGATGTTGTTGAATGAAGATGGGGGCAGATCATTTTTCTCGGGCCTCGGGAGGCAGAGACGAAAACTGAGTGGGTGCGTTGTTTGGTTTGCTCAGTCCACCTCGCATCTTCCGTGCAGACACCACTGCTCAGACTCAGGAGTGGGCACAGAACTCCAGCCGTGGGGCTGTTTTTAAACTTCAGATGGAGGCAAGAGGTCCTTTGTATCTGTCATCCAAGCTGTGCAGATATGAACTTGGGGC
This sequence comes from Desmodus rotundus, assembly GCF_022682495.2. Taxonomy (NCBI): domain Eukaryota; kingdom Metazoa; phylum Chordata; class Mammalia; order Chiroptera; family Phyllostomidae; genus Desmodus; species Desmodus rotundus. Next base: position 192,667,247 of record NC_071389.1, on the reverse strand, counting down.
TGCCCACAGCCATGCCTCCTCCCACGAGGAGGACTCTGTCTGAGAAAATGGGAAAGACACTGAGAGGGGCCCGAAGATGCTCAGTTCCCGCCCCTTTTGTTCTTCATCACATCAGCCAAGCGTCTCCCCTTCCCCTTCTGGGGCATCTGGCTGGCTGATCCTCTGCTGTTTGGAACCCAGGGGGGCTCCCTGGTCCCCACACTTCAGGAAAGAGGAAGTCTTTGATTGGTCCTTGCCCTTGGGGTGGGGTGTAGTGGGACAAGTGGGGAGGGCATTCCTGGTGGGAGAAACCAGATGGGAGGAGGCAAGCAGGGCTGCACCACATCCTCTGAAGGATGAGCAGCGGCACCTCCTGGCTGGGGGGAGGGGTCAGTTCTTGGGAGTTGGCACTTAGTCTGGAAGGGCTGGCCCCAGCCCCTGACTTCTGACCCACCCGTGATTCTCTTCTGCTGTGCATGCATTTTTATTTTAACTTTTTAGAGAGGGGGGAAGGGAGAGAGAGAGAGAGAGAGAGAGAGAAACATTGATGTGAGAGAGAAACATCCATCAGTTGCCTCTCGCACGTGCCTTGATCTGGGATCGAACCCACAACCCAGGCATGTGCCCTGACTGGGAATTGAACTAGCGATCTTCCACTTTGCAGGATGAAGCCCAAGCAATTGAGCCACATGGGCCAGGGCTCCCGCTGCACATTTAGAGTGAACAGTGGCAACTCTATTTCTTCTCCCCCCCCACAGGAAAATATTTTTAAATTGTAAAGTACGTATTTCAAAATACAAACATCTATGTACCCACCTCCAAGACTGAACAAATGTTAACATTATTGCACTTTTAATGGCTTCAGTTTTTAAATTTAATTTTTAATTTTTTTAAGGAAAGATAACATATGAACACAGTGAAAGCCCCACCCCTATCCGCAGCACCCATAGTTCATTCTCCTCTCTGTCTCCTCAGAGGAAATGAAGTTGGTGTGTGTCTTCCTGTCTGAGTTTTGATCACATATATTCATGACCTGCAGTGTAGCCTAATGGTTAAGAGCATTAACTCAGGAGCCGGGCTTCCTAGATCAAAGTCTAACTCTGTTACTCTCTAGCTGTGTGACCTTGGGCAAGTTACTAGACATCTCTGGGCCCCAGTGCGTCTCTTCTCAAAATGGAAATAGGTAAGAAAAGCATTTACACAGCAGTGCCTCATACCTGGAAGGTGCTCTCTGTGTTAGCTATTGTTATCCCTGAATAACAGAAGGTGCTATGTTGTGCCTCACTGCACTAGCAACGTTAGTCAAAGCTATGTAGGTGGTATAGGGCCATATGTATCTTTCCATATGTATCTTTCCATATGTATCTTTCTATATGTATCTTTATGTAACAACTTGTGTATTTCACTCAACAGAACCTGTCTGGGAGTCTTTGCTTCTAGCCAAGTTTGAATAATAAGGGCCAGAATTGTCCTTCTGCCTGAAACAATGAAAAAACAAAAAAATCTGGACAGTAGACACTGGACCTCAGGCAGTACAAGGAGAGTGATTTTGAGATAAGGGAGAACAACAAGGTGAGTCCTACACTGGAAGTTTCCAGACTACAATGTAGGGAATAGTAACCCAAGTGGAGCCAGGTGGTTTCCTAGAGTTGAGGAGGTAGAGCTGGGAATTTGCCAGTGGTGGTCTGGGTGGGGGGTGTCAAGGTGGTTGGATTCTTAGGCACTGAGAGCTGCGGACCTCCTACAGAGAGTTCTCCGTGAGTGTTCAGCTGAGGACTGATCAGTTCATGTGTGCAAAGAAACGATCTAAGGCCCGGGAGAGAACTCAGAGGATTAGAGAGAATAACCTCTGTCTCTCATGCAGGGCTGGGAATAGTTCGGGTCCCTGTGAGCAGGAATGGAAAAAGTCATCATTCGTGGGACGTTTTCTAGAGCACTCAGTAGTGGGGGAACATTAGCCCTGCAATGAAGGCTACTCTGATCCCACCTAACAAAGCTTAAACATAAACCTTGAAAGGATCAAACTGTTTCCAAGTACCTTAATTGTATCCCAGGTCAAAGTGCCTGACGATCTATAGGGATACAAAATATCCAATGCCCAGCCCCATAACCCTCACAGTATTTGGCATTCAATAAAAGTGACCCAGCATACAAAGAAGCAAGAAAATATGACCCATAATGAAGAGAAAAATCGATCAATATAAGTAGACCCAGAAAAGACAGAGATAATAGAATTAGCAGACAGGGACATTAAAAATGTAATTATATTCCATATGGTCAGGAAGGCAGAGGAAAGATTAAACCTACTAAGTAGATACCTGAAAGAAAAAAAAAAAAAAGAAACTCAAGAAGGCATTGGGTTCTGGGAAGATGTAGGTATATCCCCCCCCCCCCGCACCATTCTGCCTGCTAAGTACAACTAAAAACTTTTGACATTATCTCTAAAAGAAATGTAAGAAGACACAGAATGTTGGGGAGAAGAAGGGACCTTGGAACCCAAAGAATGTACCTTCCCCTTCTCTTACACAGAAATCAACTCCATATTGACTAAAGAAGTAACTGTAAGACTTGAAACCATAAAACTCCTAGAAGAAAACATAAGGAAGGAAAAACTCCTTGACATTGGCCTTGGGAAGGATTTTTTTTGGGGGGGGGGACATGACACCAACAACTCAGATACAAGTAGGACGACATCAAACTCAAAAGTTCAGCACAGCAAGGGAGACGGTCAAAATGAAGAGGCAACCTAGCAAACTGGAGGAAACATTTGCAAACCATGTCTGATAAAGGGATAATACCCAAAACATATAAAAGAGCTCGTACAACTCAGTAGCAAAACCCCACAAATAACCTGATTAAAAAATGGGCCAAGGACCTCAACGGACATTTTCCCAATAAGACATACAGATGGCCAGTGGGCACATGAGCGGGGGCTCAACATCACTGACCGTCAGCAAAACGCAAAACATACAAGAATCAACTAACGAATGCAAACGTAAGTGGAACAGCAAATCGACATTTCTCTCTCTCTCTCTCTCCTTCTCTAAAATCAATTTAAAAAAATTTAAAAAATCCCCACAGTGAAATACCACCTCAGAACTATCTCTGAGTATCTCTGACTATCATCGAAAAGTCAGAAGATAACAAATGTGGGCGAGGAAGTGGAGGAAAGGAAACCCTTGCACACTGTTGGTGAAAATGTAGATCGGTACAGCCACTCTGGAGCACAGTATGGAGGTTTCTCAAACAATTAAAAATAAAACTACCGTTCAATCCTGCAATTCCACTGCCGTGTATATCCAAAGAAAGCAGGATCAGCATCTTGAAGCGGTATCTGCCTCCTCATGTTCATCGCGGCGTCATTCACAGGAGTCAAGACGTGGAAGCAACCTAAGTGTCTGTTGGCAGATGAGTGGACGAAGAAAAAAATGGGTATATATTACAGTGAAAGGCCATTTGGCCATATAAAAGGAGGAAATGCACCTGGAGGACACTACACTGAGTGAAATAAACCAGACACAGAAAGCAAGCGTTGCATAAAGTCATACGCAGAACCTGAAAAAGTCCACACCACCAAAAAGCAAAACCCTCAAACTTACAGTAACAGGCAGTAGAGTGGATGGTTGGCAGAGGCTGGGGAGGGAGGGGCAGGGAAGATGTTGACCAAAGGGTAGCTATGGAAAGTGATATATATGCAAATTAGTTTGATCATTTCACAATGTGCATATATATAATACATACACTTGTACATACTCATGTAGATATGTGTATGTACATAAATACACACACACATATACGAGTATATCAAAACATCATGCTGAACACCTGAAAGAGTCATAAACCCACAGATGTGTGCAGAGTTGTTCTTGTAGTCTCTTGTTACTTGTCTGGCATCCGAAAGGCGAAATCCGACGTGTAGAGTTCAGTTAATAATCCTTCACTAATGTTGGTCCCTTAGACCGGACAAAGAAACAACAGTGATATGGGACAATAAACGTTAGAGGGGACTAACACTGTGGGGGGGGGGCATGAGAGCTTTCTCCCCTCTCCTTGTGAGCCTAAAATTATCCTAAATAAAAGACTTATTTTAAAAAAGGCATACTTGGTGAAGATCAATAAAAGTGACAAATCTGTAGCTGATCACGGGGAAAAAAGGTATAAAACACCAACATCAGAAACAAGCTGTGAAACACCCCCCCCACGCACCCACACCCACACCCACACAATTACACCTTTGCTGTCTACCTGTGTTGGCACATGTACTTCCAGGTAATTGATTTTCACAGCCTTGTAGTGTTCTATTGTGGCAATGCACCAGATTTTATTTAATCATTTTGGTCACAGTGGGCATTTAAACTGTATCCATTTAGGGAATATTATAAGCAGCAGCACGACAGTCTTGTCAAAGGCCCCTGTGCGACTGTGTGAGAGCTTCCTCGCGGAGACCCTTAGGGGCGGGAACGCCGTGTCCTAGGGCAGAGCTTCACCTTGGCCGGGTATTGCCAAGTTGCTTTTCAAAGTGGTTGAATGGACTCCCGTATTTTTTGTACCCTTGGCTTCCTGAGTTCCATTCTATGTCTGATTTGGGGGCTTCCATCTCTCTCCATCGTCTCCATATTCCTACCTGGAAGGTGGGAGAAGACTGACTGACTAAGTTTGACCCTAGATGATGGAAACAATGCTGCCCCCTTCCGGAGGCCTCTGGAAATGACATGAGTATCCTCTTGACTTCACTGTTTCAAAGTGTTCTCAAAGCTGCAGGCTCCCGGTCCAGCCCCGTGTAAGAGACACCCGAACGGTGGACGTATGGGGCGGTTTTCCATGCTACCCAGCAAACTGAAGAAAATGTTCACGGGCATCAGATCATTGGCCTGGTGGTTTGAGATACACATTATATTCTCCCTTTGGTACCTGGTTGGTCTCCTACTATTGATTTTTCAGATAAGGAGAGTGACCTTCAGAAAGGTTAAGTGTTATATCCAAGGTCGTTCTTACCAAAGACGCATAATCTGAGTCTAATTATGAGGAAACAGCTGACAAACTCCAAATGAAGGACGTTCGACCATTACTAGCCTGTTCTCTTAAAAAATGTCAGTGTCAGTGGACATACGGGAAATCTCTGTACCCTTCTCAGTTTTGTTGTAAGCCTGAAGCTGCTCTTTAGAAAGTCTTCAAAAATGTCACGACATGTGCAGGGACATTGTGAGTGCGCATGCATGCAAACACACCCACAGACTGGAGGGCTGTTGGCAGAGTCACAGAGACCAAAAAGACAGAACAAATGAATGCAACGGGTGGTCCTGGACTTTCTTTTGCAGAGGTGATGCTCTGTGAAATCCCAGGTCCGTGCAGTGGGCAGCAGTATTGTGTCTGGGACGATTGTCCAGTTTGGTAACTGGGCTGTGGCTCTGCAAGAGAATGTCCTGCCCTGAGGATTTGGGGGCATCACACCTGCGGCCCGCCCCAGGTGGGTCAGAAGACACCACGTACCCACCCACCTCTGTGGGGAGGGAAGGGCCGAGAGAAGGCAAAGCACGGGAGGCTCACGGGCACATGTGAGGAATTGGGGCGAAGACTACCCAAGGAGCCTTCGCACTGTTCTTGGAACCTTTTTCTACATCTGAAATTATGTCACAACAGAGTCAGAAGGAAAAAAAGTGACAGAAAACCCTCATTTAGCTCCATTCATCTTGCATCTGTGTAGGGACCCTCTCCAGTCATTCATTCACCCTGACTTTTAAATTTTTATTTATTTACTGGTGAGAGAGAGAGAGAGAGAGAGAGAGAGAGAGAGAGAGAGAGAGAGAGAGAGAGAAGCATCAACTTGTTCCATTTACGTGTATTCATTGGTTGATTTTTGTATGTGCCCTGATTGGGGATTGAACCCACAACTTTGGTGTATCAGGATGATGCTCTGCTGCTGAGCTACCTAGTCAGGGCCACCCTGACTTTGTGAAAAGGCTGTGATAGTCCATGAGACAGGGACATGCTGGGGAGACTCTGGAGGTGAACAAACTCCCTCACCCTTGTGAGGTCTGCAGAGCAGTGCATGAGACACACACACACACACACACACACACACACACAGCCTGTCCACCCTGCGCAGTGTCATTGGGGCTTTGCACAGGAAACGTGACTTTTTTCAGAAGAATTGATTCAAATGTGGAAAAACATGTTAACCTCAATACATTTTTCTCAAAAAATAGCTTACATATCAAAATGCCCTTGTGTAAAACACTTCCATGTGAGTCATCTTAGAAATCCTTAGAACCACCTTCTGAAGTAGACACTTACTAAGATATATCTTATTTACAGAAAAGGAAATTGAAGCTCAAAAGGGCAGTTCCTTGCCTCGAATCAACCATGAATAACTGTGCATCTACATGCTGACCTCTGAGCATAATCGTGATTACGCAACTCTGGGCTCAGGCGGGTGGGGCTATAGGCTGATGAGAAAGTCCCTGGAAGCTGATGGCCCAGTGGACCTGCTGCAGGAAGTGCAGGTGGGTGAGTCCGAGTGCCGGGCTCTTTGAGGCTTTCCTCCATGTGTCCAGTAGAGGGTACTGCTGGCTCAGTTTAGAAGTACTTTCTCCTCCAAAGTGGGATCAGAGGAGGATTTGCTATCAAAGCCAAACCAGCTGAAGCTTCAGGGCCACCTGCATGGCCACCTTCTAAAATATATACATTAAAAACGTATAAAACCATATGAATATATGTAAATATATATTGGCCAAAAGTAATTACATCACTTTTTCATAACAGGGCTCCCTGAATAAGCTTGAGGCCCCCGCCCCCTGTCCCCCAACCTGGAATCACCCCAGCTCATGCAAATACTTTAATAACTCAGTGTTGGGAGCCTGGACACTGCTGATCTTGTGCAGCACCGGGAGCATATTTTCGTGGGCCATGGCCGTTCCCGCCTTTGGGTTATGGGCCATGCCCTATTTGACCTTGACCCCCAGGCTGTGGACCAGAGTGAGCTGTCTGCACGCTGTTGCCGAGTGAGCAAGTGAGGGGTGAGGGTTGCAGCGGGGGCCCTGCATTTATCTTTCCATCCTTAATCTCTCCGGCCTCAGTTTCACGACTTCAGTGGTCTCAGATTCATCTCTGAGGCTCCTTCCAAGCCAGATACTCCTTCTACCTCCTCTCCCTGCCTTCTGTCCCTTCTTCAACTCTGCCAGCTTTCATCTGATTTCTTCTTCTTTTCCTATTTCGGTTCTCCATCCAGCCCATGCTCTAATGTGGCCAGAGCTTCCTTGGTCTGCTAACGCCCTTAGGGGAGGTGTTCCTCTTCTCTAAGGAGCCCCTTGAGTTCCTCTAGCTGTCCTGCTAATGGAGCCTGGTGGGGTGGTGGGGAGCAGAGATGCGCCTGCTCCTTCTTAGCTCAGCCTCCAGGACATGAGATATTTGGTGCTCCTTGTCCTTAGTGTGGGGGTTTATGCCCGATTGTGGGCCAACAGGAGAAAAACCCCATTCGTTAGCAGATACACGGCACTTATGTGTCAGTTTGCTTGGGCTGCCACAGCAAAATGCCACAGACTGGGTGGCTTTCAGAACAGATATTTACTTCTCACTGTCCTTGAGGCTGGAAGTCCATGATCAAGGTGCTAGCCAATAGGGGTGTTGGGGAGAGAACTCCCTCCCTGGCTTGCAGATGGCAGCCTTCTCTCTGTGTCCTCACATGGCCTGGAGAGAGCTCTGGGGTCCCTTCCTCTTCTTGCAAGCCATCAGTCCAGTCATAAGGGCCATATCCGCATGACCTCATCTAAACTGAATCACCTCCATTATCAGTAAGGGAGTGGGAGGAGAAAAGAGGGGGAAAACATACAGAGAATTAAGTGGCATAAATGGTAGGTAGAAAATAGACAGGGGGAGGGTAAGAATAGTATAGGAAATGTAGAAGCCAAAGACATTATATGTATAACCCATGAACATGAATTAAAGTGGGGGAATGCGGGTGGGAGGGGGTGTGCAGGGTGGAGGGGAATAAAGTGGGGAAAATGGGACAACTGTAATAGCATAATCAATAAAATATATTTAAAAAGAAAAAGATAAAAGTAAATAAATTTAAAAAAATACACCGAATCACCTCCCAAATGCCCCCTCTCCAAATACCATCACATCAGGGTCCATCATATAAATTGGTGTGGAGGGGGGGCTCTTCCTGCAGGGTTGCCCCACCCCCTCAGCCACCACGGATGAGAATAAGTCTACCAAGACACGATCTACTTGGGGAGGAAAGGTGGCCGAACTCTCAAAAGAGAAGGGCCAGGAGCCTTTTCCTCAATGGGGTTTTACTGAGTTTATTTTCATAGAAATACAGGGCATGTATGTAAAGCTCATCAGTCATTGTCAGGAAGTAATGATCAAACAATAGATAACATTCAAAGAACTATCAGGGTTTATTTAGAGTCAGGGTCAGATAGCTAAAGGGCCATACAACTTTGGGGAAACAAACTCATTTCATGCTTGGACCCTTATCATTTAAATTGAGGGTACTAGCAAAGTAGGTTTCATAGTATTGTATGCATTCTTTCTTAGGCCTGATTGCCCTGGGGAATCCACCCTTTCCAGCACAGGGCCACACTGCCCTCTGTCATTGTTTCAGGCTTAAGTAAGGGAGGGGAAGTAAGGCAGCCAAGAGATTAGGAAACTTCTTGCAGACAAAATGAGGACTCAGACTATGTCAAAGCTGAGGGGTGAGGATCCATCGCCCCCTTTTTCTATAGCCCCCAAGTCCTTCCCTGAGGGCCCCTCATGACTGTGCCTGTCTTAGGTTGTCCCTCCCTTGAGGAATCTTACCCATCATTGGCTAACTAGTCATCCACTGGGGGCCAAGCAGGGCAAAGTAAAGGGGGTAGAGGTGGCACCCCTGCCAGGGGGATAAGCTTTGTCTCCTTAGTGGCTTAGGGTCCCAAAGTCTCTCACTTAGCCTAGCCATGGGGGGGTTACAGCTTCTGAAACCAGGCAGGGTGGTTCCCAACAAATGGGGGTGGAGGGGGTGGGAATTCATTCCCTAAGCAACTTATATAAGTGATGCTTATTCACCTCTGCCCAATGAAATCTGCTTCTATCCCTCTATTCCTTATCTAGGGAAAGACACTCTTTTCATCCTGGATTCCCTCTTCCTCTCATGGCCAGTCAGACATCTAGTCTTATCAACAATACTCCTGTGGCTCACCTACATTCCCCGCTCTGTACCCTCCACAGCTTCTCCAGGTCAAACCCTATCCTTCACACCGGCCAGGATTGAGAGCCAGGAGACCCTGCTTCAATGGCTTAGAAAGTCAAAGGGTATGTCTCTCATGTGTGAAAAGCAGTCTGGAGCAGGTAGTACTGGACTGGGATGTCATTAGGGACACCCAAGGGTGTCATCTGGGACCCGGGGTCCCTGCTGCTTCTCTAGGCATCACTTCTACATTCCAGGCCGTAACTCCTTATTTTATTTTATTTCATTTTGTTTATTTATTTATTTATTTTGGGGGGTGGCATGTGGGAGACAACCACATGTTTCTCTCCCTTTCTTTCTCCGTCCCTTACCCTCTCTCTAAAAACAAATAAAATATTTAGAAAAAAAAAGAAAGTTGGAAGAAGAGCTGAGGTTAGAGAAGGATGTGTGGTTGCCCATTATGCAGCTCCAGCTCACTTTGGGGCTGGCAGACGAGATTGGAGAACAAGATAGTAAGTTGGAGACCTTAGTGTCCCATTTTACAAAGCTAGAGGGCACAGTATGCTTTGAATTAAGTTCTGAGCTTGTGACAAAGCCTGCTTTGGGCACTAAGAGGAAGATTTCTTGGGAAAGTGAGGAGAGCAAAGCAAAGGATGTTGTGGTGATTGACAGTGAAACAGAAGAGATGCCCCCTGACCTTTGACGCTAACACGAAGGAAAGCAAAAGCACAGTGACAACAACCCCAGCTAGTGGGGCAGCACCCAGTCCAGGTAACATTCATGATGAGGGAATATACCCTACTAAGCTTATTGATATAGCTGCCAAATTCCAGCAGAAGACCAGGGCAAGTATCCAGGCGTGGTTAGTGCAGTGATGGTACATGGAGGAAGGGACGGCAATGGCGTTTCTATGACTGGGCAGGAGGCAAAGAAAATGAGCAACATTGCTACACAGACTGCTTCTGGCAGTACCTCCATGGGGCTCTGGGGCTCAAGTACTCGCGTCCTTATAGATTGGATTATTCTAGCCTGTAGGGCGGCTTGGCCCAGTGAGGGTGCTCCCCCTGGATGTGTGGGATGCTGGAAATCTGTAGAGGGTGAGACAGGTCATCTACACCTCTCTCTTTGAAGGCCCTTATTAAACCACATCCACGGCAGGAATAAAAGCCAAGATATATCCCTGGGCTGCTGTGGCTCAGTGTACTGAGTGCCAGCCTGCGAACCCAAGTGTTGCTGGTTCAATTCCCAGTCAGGGCACATGCCTGGGTTGCAGGCTGGGTCCCCAGTTGGGGACGTGATAGAAGCAATTGATGTATCTCTCACACACTGATGTTTCTCTCCCTCTCTTTCTCCCTCCCTTCCTCTCTCTCTAAAAATAAACAAAATCTTAAAAAAGAAAAGGCCGAGATATTCAAGTCTGTCCCCAGCATCTCTGGGGCCCCAATATCTATACGAGCCCAGCTGTGGGATAAGATATTTGTGGGGTTAGGCAATCCATTGTTGACATGGGAAAACTGACAAATCCGGAGAATGGGTACAGACCATGGGAACTGGAGACAGAGAGGGAGCTCGAAAAGCCAGAAGACTATCCCAGCTGAACATAAAAGGTCTGGTAAAAGTAACCCAGAAGCCAAGGACATGGTTTGATCCCATTGCTATAGAGTGCCCCCACCTGAAAACATCCTTTTTTATTGTTGGTCAAGTACAGTTGTCTCCATTCCCCGCCCCCCCACCATTCCCCCTGACCCCAGCCACCCCCACCTCCCTCCCTTGCTTCCACCTCCCCTTGGTTTTGTCCATGTGTCCTTTATAGTAGTTCCTGAAAACCCTTCCCCCTTCCCCCCCCATTATCCCCTCCCACTTCCCCTCTGGTTACTGTCAGTTTGTTCTTAACATTAATGTCTCTGGTTCTATTTTGCTTGCTTGTTTATTTGAGAGAAAACCCTTCCCCCTTCCCCCCCCATTATCCCCTCCCACTTCCCCTCTGGTTACTGTCAGTTTGTTCTTAACATTAATGTCTCTGGTTCTATTTTGCTTGCTTGTTTATTTGAGAGCCTTTGCCCTTTTATTGGGGAAGGGAACCCCTCTCTAGGGCCTTTCATCAGCATCTTATTGGCTAGAACAGGGTCACATGACTCCCTTGGCTTCGGGGGAGCTGGGTAGGTGAGTATTTCACTTTCCAGGCTCTATAGTAAAAAGAGGCGAGGGGAAGGAGGGTGCAAACGGCTTTGGGTAGCCAGTCCTGGTTCTGCCACATCACCTCTTACCGTAGTAAGCAAATTGGGAAAGGGGACAGAGAAGGGCAAGAAGCCAAGCGAATGTGCAATGCCAGGTGAAGGCCCAGCATCAGTCTGATTCCATGGGAAGCTCTGGTGTTTATATGAGACATCAGAGCTCATCCTCACTCATCCCCACTCTGATCAGATGCGATAGTCTTTGGCTAAGAAGCTGGCCCCTGGGGGCTGCAAAGCTGCACAGCCCCTCCAGTAGCCCAAGGCCTGGATTCCAAGGAGAGTTTGCAGGTGCACCCTTCCGAAGCAAAGCACCTGGCGGCTGGGAGATGGGCACACAGGACAGGTAAGAGCCATGTGAAGGAGTAAGGGTGGGGCACCGACAGTGTCCCCAACACCCTTCTTACTGGGTGGTTTTATTGTATTCCCCAAGCAGATGGTCCCAGCAATCAGCCCGCTTGCTTATCCTCATAGCTTTAATCTCCCCAGCGTTGCAGCTCTGCAGCTCCCCTCTGAGAGGCCGAAGCCGGAAGCAGTGGGAAGAGAAACAGGCAGCGTGTGTCTCTGCCTGAGGCCACCCCCGTCGCTGCCCATTCTCCCACCATCCATCACGACTCATCACCACTTGTGTGAACTTGGACACACACTCTGTGCATTTCCATAATGGTGTCAGCTGCCCATACAGCATCGAGAATAAATTCCCCCACTTTAGAGCTCTGGTAACTCAATTTACCTCAATTTATTCCACAAAAGTAGACAGTAACTCAACTGGTGAGAGGGAAAAAAGAAATCCTACCGAGCCTCCACCGTCTCTCCGCGCTGGAAATTAGAGTGGTAATGCATGGCACAGATTACTCAAGTAACAGGCTTGGTCGGCAGCCGTGCGAGCTGAATTAAATGCTTTTTTAGTAAACCTCAGCATGAGTTATCCATTCACTCGGATGTGCGTGTGCGAGACAGAGGGAGGCAGTGTGGACAGACGGCGCATGCTGTACCTTGCCTTACCCCACGCTGAGATTCTTTGTTAATAACCACGGTCGAAGGGACTGCGGCTTTTCTGATCGCCATGACAGGTGGCTGCCAGTGTGAGGTGGAGGCGTGCATTCATTCATTCACTTGTTCATTCATTCCCCAAGCCTCTGTGAGGCCCAAGATGCACCCGGCCTTGAGCTTGACGTTGGAAGCACAGAGATGTGGAGACGGAATGGATCAGAGAAGGCCCCAGCCCTGCAGAGCTGAATCTGGTGTGTGTGTGTGGGGATGGGGTGGGGGTGGGGTGGGGGCAGGGGAGATGAAGCAACAGGCAGGGCAGGTGATGAAGTGTTGGCATGCCATGACAGTGGTGAGGTCGCAGATTCCGGTGTCAGCCGGCCAGGGTTGAAATTTGGGCTCTGCCACCTCCTTGGGCAAGTTGCTTAACCTCAGTTTCCTTATCTGTAAAAGGGGGACAGTAGTGTCTACGGGGGGGATTAAGTGACAAGTGCATAGCAGAGCGCCCTTGGGGAGGGGGGCGGGTGATGCTCGTTTGGCGATTCCAGTGGTGCAGGACAGGGGCCTCAGCACAGAGGGAGCAGGTTGAGCAGACGTTCAAGTTCGCGTGCCCTGCCCCGTCTTCTTGAGGTATAGTTAAGTTTACTGAAGCTACCCACTGTTCTTTGACAGTGGATATCTAGCATCTTCTCCAGTCTTTCTAGGAGGTTCCTGGAAGCCCCTACATGAAATGAACTGGGAAAGGGCCATCAGGATAAAAAAAAGCCTTCTGTTTGGAAGTCATCTGGTCTCGGAGTCTGGATCGAGAGGACTTCTTCTGCGGCATTCTTGGAATCGCCCAGACTTAGCCTTGGCCTTCCCAGCGTCACCCAGGGCTCCCTTTCTAGAGGGTGTGCTGTCATAATCCGACCCCCGTGTCAGGTGGTGCTCGGCCAGCAGCTGCTAACTCTTGGGTGAATGGCGAGCTCCTGATGCTCTGAGGCAGCCTGTTGCCCTGCTGTGCAGCTCTGACTTTTAAAGGATGTTCTTGATGCTGAGCCTGAACCAGCTTTCCTGTCACAGACCCCCGTTGTCAGGTCTAAGAAATCGTCTGAGACCATTTCTGAAGCTTCTCTTTAGGAATCGTTTTTTGTTCTTATTTCTGAGCCACACAGTGGAATTGCACTTGGTTTGTCCTGGAGTCCCTTCAGTGTCGGGATTTGCTGCGATCTCGTATTTGGACCAAGGAAGACCCAGATGGTGGGGGAGGGCAAGGAGGGGGGCAGAAGTTACTCAGTAAGCCGAAGCTCTTCCAAGACCCATCTTCCGCCAATCAATACATTGATACTGGGTGTGCAGATACTGTTGCAAGGCACTAGATTTTTTCAGTCCTTTATTTATTCACCAAACATTTATTCAGCACTTACTGTGTGCCAAGCCCTGTGTTAATTACTGTGGATACTGAAATGAATGAGAAACTATTTTTTCCCCCCTCAAGAAGCTCTTAGCCTGGTGGGGGATTCAGACCTATTTCAAACAGGCTCCCAATGTAAGGCTTCAGCGTAGGGGGCCACAGGGTCTGGGGGAGAACTGTGCTGCCCACGTGCAAGGTGTGAGGAAGGAGGAGGCTGCATTGAAAATGAGGCCTGCCTGGCACGCCTTCCCTGGTCATCATTTCCTTCCCACCTCCTTTCTGCTTACAGTATCTGGGCTTCGCTCAGGGAACAGGTGCCCCGGTGGCCCCCGGGTCCCTCCCCAGCTGCGGGGAGGGCAGGGAGTGCTGCTCCGCATAGGCTGAACACAGTCCTCTCCTCTGGGCCCGTGATGGGTTGAGGCACGTGAGGTACGCTGCCCAGGGAGGCTGCTGGTGGCTTCTCCGAAACATTTCCTCCTCCTTTCGATGGCGCAGAGACTTGCTGCCGCCTGTCTTTGGACATTGCCGCACGGAGATGTGACGCACTGGGCTGGACAGCCATCTCGCGGGCATGACGGGAAAGCCTGGAGAACCGCAGAGAGACCAGCCAGATCCCTCGTGTCCCGGACCTGCCGATTTATCCCCCTCGGAAGCAGGGTGCCTCTGCACTGCTTGTGATGATAAAATAAGAAAGGCTCCCCTTTCGGAAAGTCACCCCCAGTGACGCACCCACCACCGCGCGCATCCACCGTTCACTCACTCGTTCACCTGCTCCACAGCGGTCTGTGCACGTCCCGCCAGGCCTCAGCGACCTGCAGGGCACGGTGGTCAAGGTAGGGACACCCCCGCCCACCTGGAGCTAATGTTCAGGATGCAGGAGGCAGAAAGTGGACAAATCCATGAGGAAGACGTGGAGAATTTCATATGAGGATGAGAGCTGTGGAGAAAAGTAAGGGAAGGAAAGATGCTCTTGGGGTGGGGTGACATCTTCATCCAGAGAGCCAAATGAGGATGAGTCCAAAGGAGGAGGGTGCCCTGCGGGCCCTGGGCTGCTCCTGGGGACTGATGCAAATGAGGATAAAGGGCTTGGTACCAACAACCCTGGGCATCTCCAGACAGCTGGCTGGTGAGAGGTGGTGAGTAGGAGCCAGGGCAGAGGGAGGCGGGGTCCTGCCACGAGCCCACCTTGTTCCAGGGCCTCCTCTTTCCTCGCCGCTGGGGATGTACGGATGGAAGGAGGCGGGTGCTGATGTGGAGCCCAGCTCCCTGAGCTTTGTCTTGGTGTCTATGTCAGCCCTCGTGATGCCTCGTCCTGCAGGAAGTGCCCATCCCCCACCGTGGCCCTCAGTGTGGCCAGCAGAGGGTCTGCTGTGGGACTTCGGGGAGCCTGGCAGGCCCCTGGAGGGTCAGGCTTCCAGAGTTCCTCCGGCCAGTGTGCTGGGGTTGTATCTTCCAGGAAGCCACGGCTATCATCCAATTTGTCTTCTGGGCCTATAGAAACTGGGCATCACAGTTCCAGGCTGTAGGGCTCAATGCCTCCCTTCCTGTACCCCATCACTGCTCACCCTGAGCCCCAGAACAGCCGGCTGAGGCGGGGGCTGGTCTGCGGTGTTAGTCAGCCTCCAGTCATTACTCAGCTCTTCCAACACCCCCTGCCTTCCTTCCACCGGACCTGAAGGAGCAGAGCCTGCTCAGGATGCCCCTCCCCAGGCTATTGCTGACGGCAAATTCCAGAGTTAGCAGGAAAGGCCAAGCTGGGCCAGCGTTGATTGGCTTTCTGGAAACTTCCATGCTGGCAGGGCTGACTCAGGGCCACTCGCAAGGCGAGGAGCCTCCCATGCACAAGGCGTGGTGGCCAGAGCTTGGCTCAGCGCCAGTGCCCATTCTGCTTTGCCCTCCACAGCCGGTGGCTTTAGGACAGTCACGCAATGCTTCGGAGACTTGCTTTTCTCACCTGTGAAAAGTGAGGACAATGCGAACCCCATGGGGTTGCCACGGGAACGGGAAACACAGGATAACGAAGGGGTGAAGGAGAAAGTTTGTGTTGTGTGAAGAACTTGGGCTCTCGGCAAGACTCTCCAGGTTTGAACCCCACCCAGCTCCTCCACTCCCGAGCTGTGTGAAGTCCGGCAAGGGCATGCCTTGGAGCCTCACTTTACTCATCTATGAAATGGGTGTGTTAACACCTACATTATGAGATTGTTAGGGTTTGATAAGATAACACAGGTGAAGCTCTTAGCATAATATCTGGTGAATACTGAAGTTTCATTCAATCTTTGATATTATTATTATTATTGCAGGTTACATGAATTTTGATTAGAAGACTCTATCCTGGACACACCCAATATTTGAGGAGTGAGCAGTGTGGCCAATGAAAGGGAGCCTGGGAGTCTGGACACCCTCCCCCACCCCCCACCCCTAGTGCCTCTGATTCCCCCATGGACTGAAGTGTTTTCCTCTCAGCCTGGGCTCTCGGGCCTCCAGTGCTCAGGGCTGGTAATTTGAGGGGAGCAAGGAGGTGGGGTGACAACTAGTGCCTCGTTGTCAGCGCTGGGTGTTTCTGTAGACATCATAAAGTGAGTCAGTGGCTGAGCTAGAGGTCATTGGGTTCAATGCCCCCCATTTTACAGGTGAGGAAACTGAGACCATAGATCCAGATGGTAGAAGAACCTGAGTACCTGACTAGACAGTGCTCTCTTCGCTGCCCTGCACTGTTAGCTGGTGAGCCTAGCACCTCCTCCAAACATTTTTTCCCTTGATGGTTAATCTAGAGTACAGCTAGCTGAGTTAATGTGATCCCATTTTAGCCAATGATATGTAAGTGGACATCTGCTGGCTGTAGGGACAGGGCTCCTGAGAAAGCTTTTGCTTTACTGGTAAAAGGGATAGATGGAGCTGTCTTTACTCTCCCCTGCCTTTCTTTCATCCTACCTGGAATGTGGGCACAACGCTTGGAGCTGTAGCAGCCATTCTATCACCATGAGGGAAGGGACTAGAGAATTGCAGGGCTACAACCCTGACATCACTGAGATACTGAATTGATGCTGGCAGCCCCTTGTTTGTTTGTGCTAGCCTGATGTTCTGTTACTGGCAACAGAAAGCAACCCTGGCTGACGGAGCCCCTCTGCCTTCCCCTTGTTGAGCTCCATCGTACAGGTGAAGGCACTGAGGCCCTCAGACAGGAGGGTGGGCCTGGGCAGGAGGGTGAGGGCCAAGGAAATGCTGGCTGCTCATACAGACCACTAACCCTTTGATCAAGGAATTCTTAGAGGCTGCTTTTACTTCTCGCCTGCCTCAGGGGCCTCATTCCAGCCTATAACTCAGGGCTGAAAGCTCAGTTCCCAGTTAATAATAGAGGCTGCTGCCAGATAATGTTTGCAGGTGCTTCTTGCGAACAGTGGTCTACGAATACATAGTATTATTATTATTATTATTAACCCGCCCCTGAGAGTAAAGGCGCCAATGAGAGCGAACTGTCTCACTTGACTGGGAGACAGCCAGAGAAACGTAATTTTGATTTAACTCGTGGCCCCTCCGACAGGTGCCTGCACACGGCTCCGAGGTGGGAGGAGGAGAGTGAAGCAGGAACCCCTCTCGTGGCTGGGAGAAGAGAAACGGCCGCATGAAGGAGCATCGGGCTCCGCTTAAAGGCACGTTTTCCATGTGACACTTTGTAAATTATTTCAACTCTAATCTTGACTATAATGCACAGCCCCTTTCTGCCCCCCTCCCTGCACTCCCCCCTCTTCCCTCACCGGTCTTCGGCGAAGATCTTAGGAAAGGTTGCCCTTTTATTGATTTATCCAGAGTCGCAGGAAGCTGAGATTATGACTTAAATGACCTCGTTGCTTAAATGAGGGTAACTCCATGCTGACCACGGATGGCAGACCGAATAAGTGTGGCTCCTGTGGCCCAGAGTGGCTCCTCTCTCCCTAACTGCAATTCATTCCTAATTAATTAATTGAACAATTATGTGCAGGGCACTTACTCTATTTTGTGCATCTGGCCCGCTCACTGGGAGCAGATTCTGGCTTACTCACAAGGCTGAGGTTGTTTAGTTAGTGACTAAGTGATGGAGCTGGTGCCAGACGTCCTGGGTTCCAGTCCTGGTTCTGCCACTCCGCCGTGTGACCTTGGACAACTTCATTTGCCTCCCTGTGCCTCTGTTTTCTTCTCTGTAAACTGGGGATAATGAGAACGCTTGCCTCCTAGGGTCGTTGTGACACTTGTGTGAAATAACAAGGGTGAAGTGCATGACAGTTGTCCCAGTAGTTGTTAACAGTGCTCTTTTCGAAACTTCCAGGAAGTGTTCCAAGGGTGAAGGGCTGAATATTAGCTGCACCGTTCACCGTGCCTGGCTCAGAGCTGGCTGCGGTTACTACTCAGCAGGAACAGCTGTGGTAGAAGTGGTGGCAGAAGGAGCAGCGAACAGTTATCGAGCCCCTACCCTTTAGCAAGGTGCTTTGCCAAGCTCGGTGCATCCACGATCTCATCTAATTCCCAGCCAACACCGTTCGCTCACTCACCATGGTTACTGGATGCTGCGTTGGGCCAGGCACTGGTGCCTGTGGTGGAGAACCCAAGAAACAAGGTCCCTGCTCCAAAGGAGCTATGTTGGTTTCCGTTCTCGTGAGGAGACAGACGATGAGCTCACAAAAATGTCACCTGCAGTGAAAGGTGATAGAATGGCAGGCTAGATACTCAGGGGAGAATCCTGGGGAGTAGAACATCGTGGGAGGGGCTATTTTAGAGGGGACAGTCAGGGGAGGCCTCTCCAAGGAGGTCACCCTCGTGGAGACCCCAACGATGGGAGGGAGTGTGCCACGCCCCTCACTGGGCTGGGAGGTTTCAGGCAGATATTTTGCTCTCATGGGCTTTCTGTTTTGGTGGGAGAGTCAGATGTGATGCCTGGACCTGTGAGTAAGGGTGACAGGAGTTGTCACAGGTAAGGTGCAGGACACTCTTAGGACTCACAGCAGGGGGGCCAGACTGATCTAGTGTCTTTCCTCTGCAAGTGACAGACACTCCCTCACCTGGACCAATGAACAGGGAGAGAATCACGGACTCTCAGGGTTGAAAGGGGCCTTAACACTAGGGGTCCCTGTAAATTACCATCCACTCTGCAACACTTCCCGGAAGTTTCAAAAAGAGCACTGTTAACAATGACTGGGACAACTGTCATAATAGGGACCGCTGTGCGCAAACTGAACATGGGGCCATCCTATAAAAAGATACACAATATAAAACAATGTAACATGATGTGATGTAATATAAGGGAATACAATGTAACACACGATAATATAATTTAGCTTGTGATGGTAGGAGTTTATTTAATCCTCACAACATCCTGTAATACGAGCCAGTGTTTGGACCTGCTGTCTGACCCCACTAGACAGCGCAGCCTCCTGGGCCTTTAATCGGAAGACGTGCATCTTTGTCCCAGCTTTGCGTGCTCACTGTGCACCGGGCTCATTGGTTCACCTCTCCGAGCCTCAGTCCTCTCATCTGTAAAATGGATCAATAGACACAATGTGTCACAGGACGGGTGCTGTGAGCTTGGTGAATGAAAAAGGCTGCTCGCCAAGTTCTGTAAAAGCCTGCGACGTCCACATCTTGTGTGACATGCTTCAAAGAGCTGGGACACTTGAGAAATTCCATGTCCTCACATGGACACTTGTGCACGTAGATTGGTTTGTTTCTGTTGCTGTGAAGATGGAAAAGGGCTCCAGGGGGGACTGGCCCACAGGAGGTGTGAGCCAGGTCACGGTGGGTGTTGGAAGGAAAGGGTTTCCCTGAAGTTCTCACTTAACAGCCTGCGGGCCGACTAGCCATTTCTCTGGCTATAAATAAAGGTGGCCCCACCGGCTCCATGGTCGGAAGGAAATATCAATAACACAACCAATTATGGAGATTGCATAATGCATCATTAGTTAGTAATTATGACTTTGTCAAGTGCCTGTTAATTTTTATGTAAGAATCAATCAGTGGGTGACATGGAAATATTAGCTTGTCATCCGGCTTTCCTTTCTGGTGGGGGAGAGTGATCTGGAGAATTTGGGTTAATGATGTGTCAGGTGAAAGAAGAGGAGGGGAGGGAGGAGGGGGAGCTGAGGAGTGCACTCCTGGGACAGGAGACGTCACGCCTGGAGAGTGCAGGTGGGAGGACTGGGAGCTGGCTCCAGAAGGTGAGTTATATCCCACTTGCCGGCCTCCCGCTTCCGTCCCAGAATCAAAGCGTCTGCATGGGGTGTTGACACATTTTTCTAATAAGACGGCATTATCATTTTACAGCCTCCCCGGAGATTCTTGGCATGTCTCATTTTGCTTGAATAAATTATTAATTTGGTCTAATTAGGCTCATCCAGCAGCTGGGAGTCAGGTTGAGCTAATTTGGGATTCCTGTGTGGGTCTGCATGCATGCTTGGCTCCGTGGAGATGGGAGTTGGGGTGGAAAGCTAGTGGAGGGGGTCAAGGCAAGAGAGAGGGCAAGAGAGGTTGGGAGGTATGGGTTTAGGCACCTCCTTCCACCTGTGACTCTCTCTTTCCCAGCACCTGCCAACTAAGCGGTGCATGCTAAGAACCCATGTCTTTCTTCAGACCTGGATCCTTAATTTTGGCACAGAGTTGCCCAGGTCAGGAGAGGACAAGGTTCAAAAGAGTGGATGGTGTCACCTTGTCCCTCAGCCCCCCATTCACGGTGCTTTACAATCAGGCATGTGTCTCTGAAGTTTATTTCCTCTGTTACAATGTAGCCCCACTCCACACAGCCCTCTGAACTCAGGGGGTATGTCAACCCTCCGTGGTCTCAGTCACAGTGGAATAATAACAGCCTGTCCTTGTGAATTGAGATGCTAAATGCACATGGATACCCCGTGCAGTAGGGCGTCTGGCGCACTGTAGGTGTTCAATAACCCGGAGCTCTGGAGCTCGTGAGAAAAGCTGGTTGGACAGAGCTACAGGTGTTTTATTCTTGGGGAAACGAACATCCCCGGAGACGTTGTGATTTGTAGAGGACAGATGGCACAAAACCCCTCTCCATTGTTCTTCCTGCCTGACCAGGCCACTTCTCAAGGGTGACATCGACAATGAGCTATTTCTTTCTTTTTTGACGAAAGCTTGTGTTTTCATAGGCAATCATAAAACCAATGAGCTCAAGAGTCCTGATTATATTTTAATGACATTCAAATCCCTCTGACATTTTTCTCTCCATGTAATAAGGCTTCAAGATTTATTTGTTTTTGTGAACAAAATCATCTTCCTGGGTTTGCTGTTTTCCAGCGATCAATCATCTGTTTCTAGGCGGCAGTACTGGGATCCAACCCCCCGTCCCCACCCCTATGAGTCCCCAGAGCTCAGGCAGCTGGCCCTCAACGGGCTTCCCTGGTTCTTTCTGTTTCTGTCTCCCAGGCTAGACTTGGAGCACCTGCAGAGGCTCCTTCCCCAAGTTGGGCGCCGCAGGCTGCGTGCTCTTCCAGGCTAGGAGCTGTGTCTCTTAGCTCAGGGTCCCCTGCTCAATGTATGGTACCCGGTGGCCTTTCAAAAGCTTCTGGACAAATGAAGAAAAGACACCCAAGCACAAAACTGCAGTAGCTGTAATTTCATCTTTCCTCTGTTCAGAAGGCTCCGGAATACCTCAAGGCCATCAATTTCAATCAATCCATATACATCATAAGCATCATCCACCACTGCACTGTTGCTGTGCCCGCGTGCCAGTTCACGTGGTCCGAGGATCAGGGACCGCCCTTGTGTTACAGGTGGGGAGACCGAGGACAGAAGAAGAAAGCAACGGGCAAGGGCACTTAGATTTAACTCTTCCCTCTCCACGGCCCCTTTCACCAATACATCTGACATTGCTGACTTTTCCCTTTATTTATATATATATAAATATGCCTTTCTCTACCATCTCATGCCAAGATTGCTGCAGCCCCTTCCCACTGGTCTTCCTGCTTCTTGCCTCTTTCATCTCAGGTTGCTTAGGTTCCTAAGAGAGGAAATAGAGTTTCTCTGTCTTATTCCACTTCTTTATAAAAACTTACTGTGGCCTTTTAATACCTACTTCTTGTCTAAGGAAAGAAAACCTGCACAAGCTTGCTGAACACGTGTGTGTGTGCAAGGGGGAGGGGTCTACAAACATTTGTCCAAGTGCTTAAAAAAGTGCCTGACACACGGTACTATGTAAGCATTTGCTCATGCTGCTGCTATTATCATTGTTGTCGTTGGCTTTCAGTTCTCATGGGATCCGAGGGTCACAAAGCAATGTAGCAGGACCTCACGGGCTGGCTTTGAGACTCAGCAAATGTGTTACTTCCTTCGGGAAGTGTTCCTGACACCCCTGCGCTTTGATTGGTTACTCAAGTGGCCATAACCCCAAACAGTCAGGAGCCATTATCCCCTTCTGATCAATTTTGTCCTTGGAGAGGACTTCTGGCCAAGATGGAGGCGTAGGGAGACACACTGAGCCTCCTTACACAACCAAAAGGAGGACAACAACAAATTTAAAAACAAAAAACAACCAGAACTGATAGAAAATTGAACTGTATGGAAGTCCGACAACCAAGGAGTTAAAGAAGAAACACTCACCCAGACTGCTAGGAGGGGCAGAGACCAGCAGTGGAGCAGCGAGGACTTGCGGCAAGGTAGCAGCTTGAGGACTGGGTGGTCCCACATTTGCGTACAGATAAACCAGGAGGAACAACTGGGGAGTGAGACAGGCCGCACAACCCAGGGTTCCAGTTTGGGGAAATAAAGCCTGAAAGCCTCTGACTGAAAACACCTGTGGGGGTTGAGGTGGCAGCGGGAGAAACTCCTAGCCTCACAGGAGAGTTCGTTCGAGAGACCCACAGGGACCTAGAATGTACACAAACCCGCCCACCTTGGAATCAGCACCAGAAGGGCCCAATTTGATTGTGGGTAGCAGGGAAAGTGACTGGAAACTGGCAGAGAGTGGAGCAAGCGGCACTGTTCCCTCTCGGACCCCTCCCCCCCACACAGTCACAACGCAGCTACATGGGTTGCCCCGCCCTGGTGAACACCTAAGGCTCTGCCCCTTAGTATGTAACAGGCATGCTCAGACAAAAAAAAAATGCCAAAATGAAAGAACAGATCAAAGCTCCAGAAAAAAATACAACTAAGCAACGAAGAGGTAGCCAACATATCAGATGCACAGTTCAAAACACTGGTAATCAGGATGCTAACAGAAATGGTTGAATATGGTTGCAAGTTAGAGGAAAAAATGAAGGCTATGTTAAGAGAAATAAAGGAAAATGTTCAGGGAACCAACAGTGACAGGAAGGAAACTGGGACTCAAATCAACGGTGTGGACCAGAAGGAAGACAGAAACATTCAACCAGAACAGAATGAAGAGACAAGAATTCAAAAAAAAAAAAAAAAAATGAGGAGAGGCTTAGGAACCTCCAGGACATTTTTAAATGTTCCAACATCTGAATCATAGGGGTACCAGAAGGAGAAGAGGAAGAGCAAGAAATTGAAAACTTATTTGAACAAATAATGAAGGAGAATTTCCCCAATCTGGCAAAGGAAATAGATTTCCAGGAAGTCCAGGAAGCTCAGAGAGTCCCAAAGAAGTTGGACCCAAGGAGGAACACACCAAGACACATCATAATTACATTACCGAAGATTAAAGAGAAGGAGAGAATCTTAAAAGCAGCAAGAGGAGAGGAGACAGTTACCTACAAAGGAGTGCCCATAAGACTTCAGCTGATTTCTCAAAAGAAACCTTGCAGGCAAGAAGGGGCTGGAAAGAAGCATTCGAAGTCATGAAAGGCAAGGACCTACCTACATCCAAGATTACTCTGTCCAGCAAAGCTATCATGTAGAATGAAAGGGCAGATCAAGTGCTTCCCAGATAAGGTCAAGTTAAAGGAGTTCATCATCACCAAGCCCTTATTATGTGAAATGTTAAAGGGACTTATCTAAGAAAAAGAAGATAAAAAATATGAACACTAAAATGACAACAAACTCACAGCTATTAACAACCGAACCTAAAACAAAAACAAAACCAAAACAAACTAAGCAAACAACCAGAACAGGAACAGAACCACAGAAATGGAGATCACATGCAGGGTTATCAACAGGGGAGTGGGAAGGGGAGAGAGGGGGGAAATGTACAGAGAATAAGTAGCATAAATGGTAGGTAGAAGATAGAGAGGGGGAGGTTAAGAATAGTATAGGAAATGTAGGAGCCAAAGAACTTATATGTACGACCCATGGACATGAACTAAAGGGGGGGAATTCGGGTGAGAGGGGGTGCACAGGGCGGAGGGGAATAAAGTGGGGAAAATGGGACAACTGTAATAGCATAATCCATACAATATATTTTAAAAAAGTTTTGTCCTTGGAACAAGCAGGACACCAGAGAGCTGTGTATTTGGACTTTACTCTCTTGGCCCTCGTAGAATGGCTTTCATATTGGTCTTCATGGAAGGATGTGAAAAAGTCGAACGACCACAACTAGGTGCTTCGACTTGTTACAGGGATGTATGGAAAGTGGCATGCGTTACCTTGCATGCGTTCCCTGCGTTGAGGACTAATTTCCCTCAGGTCTCTGCACCAGGGAAAGCTGCTGTTCTCCTTACTGATTTGTTCTTAGTGCTCTGGACATGGGGAATGCAATAATAGTGTCCATGTTTTCCTCTTGGCTTTTGTTGCTAGGAGTCTCAGAGTTAACCCAGCAGCCAACTTCCAGCGAGGCTTTGTGGATGTATTGTTAGCTAATCTGACTTCATCTTGTATCTTCACCCTGTTTTTCTTTAGCTTTGATTTCATCATAGAAAATTCTGTTTTGCATCTCTGTAAGCCATATTAATTCTTCTTGAATATCAAGTAGGATGTCAGTGGATAAATATTCATCCATGTTCTTGTTCCGTCCCATCCTGACCCCAGAGACTGCACCAGAAGAGAGAACCCCTGCAGGCTGTCAGGCAGAGCCCTTCCGCAACCCATATAATTGGGTTTTAATCTGTTGTTATAGTCTTTGCCTTTTAACCAGAGAGTTTAACCCGTTTAGGATTATTCTGATTTATATATTCAGATTCATTTCTGCCATCAAATTAGACTTTTTATGCTTTTCAATTTTTCTAGTGTTTTTTCCTTTCTGTTCCTATTTTATTTTGCCTCTATTGAGATATTTTTATCCTTATTTCCTTTTTCCTCTGCTTATTGAGAAGTTATACTAAACTTATGTTTCTATTTTTTCTCTAGAAATATACATATGCATAACATTATATATAATAATATGTTATACAAAAATAAGACTATAACACATACAAATATAATATATTATATATCTGACAATATTTTAAAGTTAATTAACAACTTTGCCTTCCTCCTGAACAAAGCAAGTTGCTGAGAATATTAGTACCTGTCTGCAGACTTATTTGTCATTGTTCTGTATTTTAGTCCTTTTTTAAAAACCTGATATATTAGATAATGTGTTTAATAAAATCAACTTTTGTTTAGATTTACCCATATATTTACCATTGTTTGTTCCTGTTTCTTCTTGGATCTGAAATCTGGAGCCATTTCCTGTCCTTCTGAAGTACATCCTCTAAAAGCTTACTTTCTTGGTTAATAGTTTCTCTCTCTTTCTCTTCACAAATGCCTTTATTTTACCTTTATTTATTTAAATATAGCTTTTTTCTTGGTACAGAATTCTAAGTTGGCAGTTACTATCAGCACTTTGAAAATATTAATTCACTTTCACGTGGCTTCCATTATTGCTACAAAGTCAGTTGCCAATCTAAATATTTCTTTTTAGGCAATAGATCTTTTTTCTCGGACTTCTTTTTACATTTCCTATTTAATTTATTCACTGCACAAGTATTTATAGACGGTCATTACATGGCGGTGCTCCTTCCTGTCACGGAGCTCAGATGCGAGGATCTTTGGTATTCTGAAATTTGCCTTTGATGCAACAAAGGGATTTCTTTTAGTTACCCCGCTTGGGGCTTGCTTGAATTTTTAGTTTTATTTCTTTTATCAGTTTTGGTAAAATCTTCGCTTTTTTCTTTTTTTCTCTTCAAATATTGCATCTTTGTCATTCACTCTATTCTTTCACTTGGAATTCTAATTAGACATATGTTCAACATTTTCACTCCGTTCTCTATTACGCTTCACTTTTCCATTTTGCTTTTCCCACCTCCATTTCTATTTCACGGGCGTTCTGGACATTTTCTTCAAATCTATTTTCGGTTTTGCTGATCATCTCTTTAGCTGTTTCTAATTTAATCTACCCACTGAGTTTCACATTTTAATTGTATTTTTATTTCTCTAATTCCATTCAAAAAATATGCCTGGTAATCCTGAGTGTCTCGTACTTCTCTGTCATACTTTACGTTCCCTCTACCCCTGCCTGACACCGATACCTTGTTGTCCTGAGGACTGACTGCCGTGTTACGGTAAACCATGGAGTCTTGTCGTCCAAGTGCTTCAACTCTGTTCTTTTTCCAAGGCTTTCCTGGCCATCTTCGGTCTTTTACATGGCCATACATTTTAGAATCAGTGTACCAGTTTCTTCAAAAAAGCCTGCTGGGTTGATTTTAATTAATATTGCATTGAGTTATAAATACATTGAGAGAGTGGACACGGCGTCGCCTCATTTATTTAGATCTTTAATTTTTAATAGAGAAGTCTTGCACATCTTTTATGAGACTCATTCTTTGGTAATTAATTTTTGATGCTGTTTTTAATTAAGTTCTTTAAAAAAAATTTAATATTCCAGTTGTTCCTTTCTGGTACATAGAAATACAATTAATTTTTATGTACCGGTCTTGTATCCTGTGAATTTGTTAAATTCACCTATTGGTTTTATTAGTGCTTTTGTAGATTCCTTAACAGTTTTCTATATAAACAATACTTTTATGTGTGTATAAAAGATATATGTCTTCTTTTCTAATCTTTGTGCTTTTTATTGCCTTTTATTGCTTTATTGCACTGGATAGGACCCCCAGCGCAATGCTAAATGGAGGTAGTGGGGACAGGCATCCTTGACTTGTTCCCGATCTTAGGAAGAAAACACTCAACATTTCCTTACTAAGTAGAATATTATCTGTGAATTTTTCACAGATTCCCTTTGTAAGATTGAGGAAGCGCCTTTCTATTCCTAGTTTTCTAAGATTTTAAAAAATCATAAATGGGAATTGAGTTTTGTCAAATGCCTTTTCTGCATCTTCTGTGGCGATTATGTGATTTTCATCTTTTATTCTAGTGTGGTGAATTGCATTGCTTTCTTTTTATATTAAATCAATCTCAAGTGCCTGGAATAAACAGCACTTGGTCATGATGTATTATCCTTTTACTATATGGCAAATTCAAGCAGCTAACATTTTATTGAGGAATTTTGCATTTATGCTCCAGGGGAGTATTGGCCTGTAATTTTCTTTCTTGTCCTATATTTTTCAGCTTTTGTTATTGAATTTTTTCTGGCCCCAGAATGAGTTACAAAATACTTCTTCCTTTACTACTTTCTGAAAAAGTTTGTAATAGCTCCTGTGGCACCTCCATCCACTCCAGATACCCGCTTTCAGAAATGAAGGGCCCATTTTCCTGCTTCTGGGAAGAGTGTCTGCCTATGACACTTCCCCAGGACTTGCCCCTGGACAGTGCAGCCCCCTTGCCCAGCCTATACCCAATGACTAGGTTGATGTAGGGCTACAAAGAGTCTGGACCCCTCCTCTGTTGGGGACAACTTGAAAGAGGCTGAAACCTCTGTTGCCACTCCATCATGGTTCAACTTCTCCTTCTCAATCTTTCTTCTTTTGCTACATGAGAGGTGTTGCTCCCAAGAACTTCCTCCAATGAACTACTTCATTAAAACTCTATCTCAAAGTCTCTTTCTTGGGGAACTCAACTTACGACAGAGTTTATGTAAAATTAGTTTTCAAGGTAAAACAAATTTTCATGAGGTAAATCATCTTGACCTGGAATCATCCTTGTGGGAAAGTTATTGGCTAATTGCATTCCTTTAACAGATATAAGGCTATTTGGACTTTCTAGTCTTCTTTCATTGGCTTTGTAAGTTGGGTTTTTCAAGACATTTGCCCACTTTATCCTTTTCCCACTTTGCCTAATATTAATACGGACACACCAGCTTTCTTGTGCTTAATGTTTATAGGGTTTGTCTTTTATATACACTTTTATTTTAACCCATCAGTTTTGATATTGAAAGTATTTTTGTTACAAATAGCATGCAGTGAGGTCTTTTAAAACTTTACTCAAAACTCTCTGGTTTAGAATTGCAATTCTTAGTCCCTTTACATTTAATGAAAGTATTGATCTTTCATCTTGCTATATGTTTTTTATTTGTCTCATCTAGTCTTTGTTCCTCTGCTCCTTCTTTCTTGACTGTTGTTTTGGTGAGCCAAGTAATTTTTAGCATTCAATTGAATCTCCCTTGTTACTTTTAGCTGTACTATGTGGGGTTTTTTTTAGTGATTATTCTAGAGATTACAACATGTATCTTTAACCCATCAATGTACCCTTCAAATAATATTATACTCTTTCACAAGATAATAAACTTGAAACTTCTTTTACCTCTTCTTGCCTTGTGTACTCTTGTTTTTACATATCATCTTTCTATATGTGTTCTAAACCCCATAATAAACTGTATTTATTTTCCTTTAAACAGTCTCTTAACATATATAATGTATAAAACAAAGATAACTAAAATGACATAAACATTTACCCTCATATTTATCATTACCATTCTTATTTCTCTATTTCTCCCCACAGATTTAGCTTCCAGCTGATTTATTTCCCTTCAGCCTGAAGAACTTGATTGAACACTTCTTATAGTGAAAATCAGCTGGAGACAAGTTCTCTTAGCTTTTTTGGTCTGTCTGAAAATGGTTTTCTTTCATTTTCACTTTTGAAGGATATTTTCATTGGATATAAACATCATGGCTGACAGATTTCCCCTGCCCCCAGCACTTCAAAGATGCTATTCCCCTGTTTCCACTGAGACATCAGCTGTCACTCCTATTACAGTCCCTTCCATGTGTGGTGTGGCGTTTTTTCTCTGGAAACTTTACAGGTGTTCTCTTTATCTTTTCAGCAGTTTGCCTACGATGTGCTCAGGTGAGGATTTATTTGTATCTGTCCTGCTTGGGGTTCACTCTTCTTATTGAATATGTGGCTCTAAAATAAAATTTTGAATTTCATATGGAGATGAAGTTTAAAACAAAGTTTTTTAAAAAAATCAAAGCTTTGATTAAGCCACCACATAAAGTCTCTACTCAATATATGGGCAAGAATGCATTATGATTTAGATATTTCCCCTGTGGTGGAGATGCAAGTCTTCTGGAATTAAGAAAGAGAGAAAGAATAGTCAGTGAAAATTGGAGCCTAGATATTTAGTCCCTAGAAATGACTCTGCTTGTCTTCTCTTTCCAGGGAAAACGTAAGGGGAGGAGAAATGACAGAATTTTCTAATTAATGTTGGTATCTGGTAGCAGAGGGAACATGTGCCTTTTTCCTGCAAAATCTTAGGAAAATGGAAATACCCCATGATTCTTCTGAGCCCCAGTTGGCCTGAGGAATTCAGTTGAAATGTTTCCAGGTGTTTGTCAGGTACGGATTACTGGGTGAGTCTCATAAGTTTCCTGGGGAGCAGAGAATGGCTTCTCCGGACCCAGTGGGTTTTCTGAAGGCCCTGAGCAGAATCTGGCTGTGCGACAGCCTGGAAGCCTTGCTGTGGCGACAAGCACACACAGCAGTGCGGACTTTCTGCAGAGGCCACATGGTTAGGTGTCTGGAGATCAAATTGTTCTACAGACATTACTTAATTTCTGGAGAATATGGGTACTACCAGAAGAGTAGACCCGAAACCAGGTGAGATTTAGTTTCTGCCACCAAACAAAACAAAGCTTAAGAGAGGAACTAAATTCAGTGATGGCAAAATAAGTGTTATTTCGTGTATCCCTGAGCTGTTTGATTGTGACTCCATTTGCAGTGGCGGCCTTTAGTATTATTGGCATATGATGTGCTTCACTTCACCTAGGACTTTCCCAGCCCGCCTTGCCTGCCTGGCTGTAAAGCAAGGCTCACAAGTTTATTTACTGCATTATGTTATGTCGTACCCACTACTTAGTAGACGCCCCATGGGACTGAACCATGTGGTTGAGTTCTTTGGCACATTGGGTCAACCAAAGTTGCATTGCTTTGCCTCCAGGATGCCAAGTTCACTTTCAGTTTCATTGTTTGGTGGTTTTAGCCCATTGCTGAGGCAGGAGCCCGCTGGGAAAACTCAGTGGGAAAGGGGAAGCTCAGTATTTCTTTTACCTTCTTCCTTAATCAAACCTCAGAACCTTCTGTGTTCTTTTTCAGCATGTGGGTCACTCCTGTAGTATGCCTAGAGGGAACGCCAATGCGGTTATGTGAGAGCTAAGGCCAGAAGAGCCCCTTGGAACCAGGTCATGGAAACTTCAATGCTAAGTTGGTGTGTTTGGACAGGATTCTGCAGGCGTGTGGGGTGAGCAGGCATTGAGTTTTAAGCCTAGGACAGATGAAATAAAAGTGGTGTTTTAAGAAGACCTGCCTGATTTTTCTAGTATTGAAACAACTAGGAAGATAAAAAAAAATGCCTATTAAAATGTTTTTCTTTTCCTTTTAGAACAAAGAGACCAATTATCTTGTGTAAAGTGACATAGGTCAGGAGGGCATAGGGGAGTTAACAGTAATGAAAATCTAACTTTCAGACATGACATGGAGTCTGCCCAGTCTCCACAACCTTCTACATCCTCATATCTGCATGGTTTTCAAAGGTAGTGCTGAGACTCTACAAGAAAGCAAGTATCCAAATCCAGTGTATCTTAGGATCCCAGCTCTAGTCTTCCTCCCCTAGGAAGCCTTCCAGGACAGTCTAGCCCCCAAGCTCCCATTGTAATATTCATCTGTTCTAATTTTAAGCCTCCTATCACTTTTCACCTTGACTAAGAGTTAAATGTCCTGCCTTACCTGCCTTCTCAGACTGCATCCTTTTTGAGGCTGAGAAACACTTTATCTCCAACAGGCAGTAGGCACTCAAAATATGTTGGTTAAATGATCCAATACACACAAATCACTGGCACTTATGAATTCTCCAAGGAAAAAAGGGTTAGTACCTGATCATGGCAATTTTAGGTGGGAGGGTACTTCATTGTATCTATCCTTTGAAGAGAGGTGATTTACGTAGGCTCAGGGGTGGGGAATTTTTAAATTCTTAGTGAGTCTGGAATCCACAGGAAGGAGACGAGTCATCAAGGGTTACCTATAAAAAAACAGAAAATTGGACAAGGAAGTACAGGAGAAAGCATAGGCTGGCCATCTCTTCTGCATCCCAAGTTCGGGGCAGGGGCCAGGGCACTGTCCCTCTGATGGGAGCAGGAGCTGGGCTTGGGGATCAGACATTCCTCAGCCTGCATCCTGGCCCTCCCAATTCTCAGTGCTGGGACGCTAGACAAGTCGCTCAACCTCTTTGGGTCTCAGTGGTTCAGGTTTGAGTCCAGACTACCTCAGTTCGAATTCTGACTCTGCAAAGTGTAAAATGGTGTGACTTTGGGCAAGTTACTTCCACTTCCTTTTCTTTATCTGTCAAAAAGAGATAACAGCACCTGGCTTTATGGTTATTGTGAGGATTAAATGTGTTTTAATGCTTGTAAAACAGCTTTGAAAGCATCTGGCACACGATATGTACATAGCATATTATTAATTATTGCTCTGGACATATTGTATGGCTTATGTTTAAAACTACCTAATGTATGTTTGTCTATCTATCTGTCTGTCTATCTACCTATCTATCTATCTCTACCTATACTGTTACCTAATGATTTCAGCTCAATGCTTGATATAACAGTCACAGAATAGAGGCTCATTAGCAAATATTAATGCCTATAATCTCCTCTCATGATTATTTTAGAAGAAGGAGCGGGTGAGCGGAGAAAGAGCATGGCAGTGAGGGAAGAGAAACAGTGAAGGAAAGAGGAACTGAGGAAGTAGAAAAGAGAGGTAGACTAAGGAGGAGAGAAAAGAAAAACGAGGGCGAGAGCAGAGAAGGAGCAGCAGAGACAGGCAGACAGGCACATCCGCAAGGTTGTGATGAGAGGTTAGAAGTCACACTCTTTGACTCATCAAAGGTGGGACTTCACATTATCGCCCACTCTTTTGAAAGATTTACCAACCAATTAACAACCGCTGTTTGGTTAACCATGGTCACTGTTGGCGTCCAGCCGGGAGATGGTGCTTTGGACAGTGGCAGGTCAGGACAGTCCCTGGTGGGCGGGAAGTGCAGAGCTGGGCTGGGGCTTTTCCTTGGTCCTGGCTCCCCAGCTGGTGGGGATTTGTGGCAACTCCCTATTAAGAAGACCAGCAAAGCTGTCATTTAGAATTGAAGGACAGATAAAGAACTTCCCAGACAAGAAAAAGCTAAAAGAGTTCTTCACCATCAAACAAGTATTATATGAAATGTTAACAGGTCTTCTTTAAGAAGAAGAAGAAGGTCAAAAATATGAGCAATAAAATGTCAATAAATACATATCTATCAATAATTAAATGCAAAAAAACAAAATAAATGAACAAGCAGAACAGAAATAGTATCAGATACAGAGAACATTTTGACAGTTGCCATGTGGGAGGGGGGCTGGGGGGATGGGCAAAAAAGGTGAGGGGATTGAGAAGTACAAATTGGTTGTTACAGAATAGTCACGCGAATGTGAAGTACAGCATAGGAAAGAGAGGCCAAAGAACATGTATGCGCGACCCACGGACATGGACAGCAGAGGTTGCCTGAGGGAGTGGGGGGCGGTTTGTGTGGAGGGGGGTAAAGGGGAAAAAATTGAGACAACTCTAATAGCATAAACAATAACATATGATTTAAATTTAAAAAAGGAGACCAGGAATCCACTGGAGTGTCCCCTCCTGCGTCTGCCACTCTGCTGGCTATTGGACCACTGTGTAGTGCCTGACGCACGCCCCCGCCCAGAGAACCCACAGAGAACACTGGCAGCGACACCCTGGTGTTCTCTGGGTACTTTTGCGATGTCCACTTCTCTCCCATTTCCCTTTTCAACCAAGGCTGCCGCTGTCTCTGGCAGGCATGCCCGGCTCAGCCTCACTCCTCCAATTTCTGGGGGACATGGCAGTGGAAGAGAGGAAGCGGAGAACAGGGACTCCCAGCCTTTTAATTTTCCATTCAGACATGTTATCAACATTTGGCAAGAAGTTCCTGCTTTTGTGTGGCTGTACAGGTGGCCCAGTTCCTGGGCTGCCAGCTCCTTGAAACTTCCTCATGTCCCCAAGGGCATGGCCATGTTCTCCTGCCCTTCAGTGCCTGTCCCACTTGCTGGCACCTTGCTGGACATCTCAGGGATGGAAAGGCTGAGAATGGAGGCGAGCTGTGGAAAGGCCAGGTGAGAAACAGCAGGAGGAGGCAGGCCTGGAAAGGGCAAGGGATCACACTGGGCAGCCACGGGTCTGTTGGGAATAAGCAGAGAGCAGGCAGTGGGCCTGGGCCAAGAAGACAGATGAGAAGGAGCTGAGCCACTCTGGGATCAGGTGGGTGATAAAGGGTAATTTTCACATGCACTTAGCATCTCATGTGTGCGAGGCTTGTGTCTGTCCAGGTCTGCTTCCCTCCTGGTACAGCCGATGAGCTGTCCCTTCCAAGGCCACCCCCTCCACCTGTGCACCAGATAGGCTCTGTATTCCTGAGCACACACCACTGCGGCAACTCTCTCCTCTCCCCTGCAGCTTCTAAACTCGGCTCATTCCCATCAGCACACAGCACACACGTGCCATATTATTTTTCCATCTTCAACAAAACCCTTCTTTGACCCCAAATTTCCCTCCTGCTCACCCCTCCCCCTTGCATTATTCCCCCTTTCAGCAAAACTCTTTGAAAGAGTTTATTATACACCTGTCATTCTCTCTTGAACAAATTCCTCTCCTCTCATTCACCTTGGCTCCCATCAGACATCTGCTCCTACCTCTCCCAAACGGCCGCATTTCGTGGGTGTTTGTGTTCTCGACTTAACTGACCTCTCAGCAGCTTTTCGTCCTGCTGGTCATTCCTTCTTTTCTAGAAACACTCCCTTGTCTTGGCTTCATGAAACCACACCTTCCCTGCTTTTCTTCCTATTGCCCTGTTCACACTCACTCACGCTTCCCATCTGGCTCTTCACCTTCCCAAGGTGGACCGGTCTCTGGACCTCTCCTAGACCTGACTCCTCTCGAATTTATATCTTCAGCTGATGGGCTCTTGAACCTTGGATGTGTGTCTCCAACTGTCTACTTGAAAGTGTGTATTTCCACTTGTATATTTCACAAACAGTTCACATTTACAACTCCCAAAGCAACTCCTGATTCTACTGCCTCTTAGCCCTGCCCCCAACCTGCTTTTCTCCCCATCTTCCCCATCTCACTAATGGTTTTTTTACCTGTGCGTGTTTTTATTGTTTCCAAAGCAGAGACTCAGAAATCATCCTTAATTCCTCCTTGTCCCTCATCGCTCCCATTGAGCCCATCAGCAAATAATTATGCCTGCTCTCCCTCTGACTGCTGTTACGTCCTCTGTTGTCTCTCAACTGGGTGATACCAGTAGCCTTAATGGCTGTCCCTCTCCCACCCTTGCCCCAGGGATCTGCTGCTTGGACGCCTGTCTGTCTCTGTCTCTGAGTTTCTCCCTTCCTTCTATCCTTCCTTATCTCCCCCTTCTACCTACCCACCTTCCTTCCCCTCTCCCATCAAAGTTGCTGCATGGCTCTCCTTGCCAGGCACTGGGTGGCTGCTGGGGACCCAGAGGTGATGGCACTGTGGTCCCTGTCCTAAAGGAGCTCCCCATCTTTGTTTCCCTGAGCTTTCTCTGTGTGCTAACTTCTGACTCACTGACTAGTTTTCTGCTTTGCTGTCTGCATCCTCTTGTTTGGGGGCTTCCACAAAGCCTTAGAAACACCAGCCAGGAGCTCACACCAACATTTGCTTTCCAGAGTCAAGAGCTGGATCTGTGGGGTGGGGTGTAGTCAAGGCAGCCCAAAGTGGGAGGGAACAGGTAATGAATGTGCTTGCATAGGCCCCTGGAAGCACAAAAGGTCAAAATCAGAAAGTCCAATTGGGTCGCCAAGCCCAGAAATGGGTCGAGCCCAGAAATGGGACATGCGTACACTGTGTTCAGTTGTGCGGGTTGTGAACTGCATGAGGGGATGCCTGCCATGAGGGCAGGGAGGGACTGAGGCCCAGCCTGTCCCCTTCTCACTGTGAGCATGTGCTCAGAGCTGTGTCTGGGGCACACCAAGGCACCACGTGGAGCAGCTGGACTCCTGACTGCTTCTTGACCCTTGGACTTGGACATCAGTTCCTTGGAGAGGCTCCCTCAATGCCCCATCTAGAGTCGGTCTCCCCTGCTAGTCTGGTCCTCACTTCCCTCTTTGGTCTTCATAGCTCATGTCGAATTGGTAGCTGTGCATTTAAGTGCCCACTGCTTTATTACTGGACTCCCCACAGGGCTGTGAGGCCCACAGGGCAGGCATCCTCTCGTCTGGCTCGCCATGTGTATCTGCACCTGACATGTGGGCATGGATTCACATCTCTTGGGTGATTGACCAATGTCAGAAGCAGAACAAGGGCTGGGGAGGAAGGGAGAGGCTGAGATGAAAGTGGAGGGTAGGTGACTGCGTGTGAGTAGGCAGACCTACACTTGGGTTTCTTAACTGGCTGTGTCCTGTCTGGTCCCCAGGATCTCGCCAGGGTATGCCTGGGCTCCTACCTATGACCCAGGTTCCTGCTCACCTTGCCTTTGGCCCTTCCGAGTCCTTCCATTGGGCACCTACTGTGTGCCATGCCCTGCACTAGGTGTGGGTGATAGAGGAGGCTTGGACTTGGTCCCACCCTGGAGGAGCTCACAGTCCCACACTGAGACAAGGCTCATGAAACAGAGATGCGGGCTCACACGCAGTGAGACAAGTGCAGAGAGGCGGCAGGGGGACAGTGTCTTGTTAGAGAGTAGTAGATGTTTC
Organism: Desmodus rotundus; assembly: GCF_022682495.2. NCBI lineage: Eukaryota > Metazoa > Chordata > Mammalia > Chiroptera > Phyllostomidae > Desmodus > Desmodus rotundus. The sequence continues at coordinate 192,631,484 of NC_071389.1, read as the reverse complement.
AGAGAGGAGGGCCACTTGGGCTGGGACTTGAAGGAGAGAGGTGATGTCACCTGGTGGAGAAGTGGGGAGAAGGGCATTCTGGCCTGAAGGAACAGACAGGTGGCTGAATGGTAAGTAGTGTTTTTTGCAGCACAGGGGGTGTCTTGGGTACTGTGCTAAGCAATTATTTAATGCTTTCAATCACTCTGCAATGTAATTGTTATTATTTCCACTTTACAGATGAGGAAACTGAGGCTCAGACAGGCTATCTGGTATAGCCAAGGTCAGACAGAGAGAAAGTAGTGAACACTGGATGTTTTAGGAAAGGATATGAAAGGGGGACTCTTGTACCAGTGTCCTGGGGTTGCCACAACAAAGGCCCACAGACCAGCGGCATTAAGAGCAGAAATGTATGTTCTCACAGTCCTGGGGGCTAGAAGTCTGAGATCAAGGTGTCAGCAGGGTTGGTCTCCCCTTGGCTTGTAGATGCCGTCTCCCCATGTCTTCACGTGGTCTTCCTTCTGTGCTTGTCTCTGTCCTAATCTCCTCTTTATAAAGACACCAGTCACACTGGATGAAGGCTCACCTTAGTGACCTTACATTACATTAATCACCTTTTTAAGGCCCTATGTCCAAATACAGTCATATTCTGAGGTTGTGGGGGTTAGGGCCTCAACATATGAATGTTGGGGGTACCCCCCACAGTAATTCTTCTGGAGGCTGTATGTGGAAACTAGACCAGAGTGGGCAGGGAAGGGGTAAGGACATGGAGGAGGGACCTCAGCATAGCCTGGTGACAGATGAGAGGAAGCTCTGCCATAGGGAGGTCCCAGCTTCTGTCCTGTCTCCAAATGCCTACAGCCTCTTATCGTAGAGATGAGCTGGGACTCGGCTCTCAGGGAGAAAGGCTCTGATCTCCAGGTGGTCAGGCACAGATGCTCTCAGGGGTCATCCCCGCTCCCCACCCTGCTCCCATCCTGAATCTGGGCCATCCTCTTCTCCAAGGGGACTAATTGATAATCCAGGGTGATCAAATGCCATCACTGCCATCCCATTGAAACGCACAGCAGGGCCAGGCCCTATAAATCACCTGGAGCTCAAAGAGGAGAGTGAGACGAGCATCGCGTTATAAACCACAGAGCCCATTAATCACATGGCTACAAACCATAAATATGACAAGTACATCCATCAACCCCGCACCTTTCGTTCTGGTCTGCGAATGCACGCATTAGCAACTTAATAGACTTAGAAAGCATTCTCTCCTATAGACACGGAAGCAGAGGGTATTTTATGATAAGCCCCATAGGCCCAAAAGGACGGAAAAAGGAGTCACCTCTCACCGCAGTGCTCAGGGCATTGCAAGGCATGTCCAGGCCGTGTGGCCAAAGCCATGGGTTCTACCTGCACTCTGGGGACACAGGCATGCGGAGCCTGGCCCTTGGCAGGAAGGAGACTTCAAGGCCATAACCTGCCTGCTCCCTGCTCTCTGCCTTCCTCCCCCAGAGCTACAGCTCAGCGATGGGAAGGCTCAGACCTGTCCCCGGTGTCCAGGCCAGTCTTCTCCCAGGACTGCAAGGCCTTAGGTGAAAGTACTCCTTTCATTCCCACTATTACAGCTCCTTTGACTTTGTGTCTCAGAGATGGGCTTCTGGATCCTCTCTGGGACTGTATTTCTGCCTTATACCTGAGTTGGGTACACTTACTCATTTGTCATCCATCCATACATCCATCCGTCCATCTGTTTGTTCACTGATTCTTTCCAGCACTCCTGAGTATGAGGTCACTGTGCGTGCCTGGCTCGGGGAAACCAAGGTAAACAGACACAGTCTGTTTTCGGCAGATCCAGCCTATCAATAACCAATGTTTGAAAAAAATAAAGAAATAAAGGTTTATTACTTGCAGGACCCGGAAATTACATAGCATAGCTGCAGGACTGAGAGAGAGAGGGAAGGAGAGTGAGCCAGCCCAGGGGGGTTCTGCTTTTATTGGAGTGGAGGCTGAGGGTTTCATAGGCTCCCTCTTTATTGGTGAATTCAAAACATGATAAAATCAGGAATTTAAAGCTGGAGAACAGAAAAAACAAGTGGCCCGAATGATCAGTTATCAAAATCAACCCAAATATTTAACACAAAGGAGCCTCAGTGGGGGAGGTGGCCCAGCTCCTTACCTGGTAACATGTTTATTCCACACGGCCACCTGTGGAGTGGCTGCCTCAGCAACCAAAGCTTAGTTCAGATAGGCATGTCCATTACAAAAAAGAAAAAAAGCAGCAACTGCCCAGGCTTACACGCCACTACCCAGACCTTTGGGGCTCCTGAAGGAGGGGGCGATGCACCCTGAGTGTGGAAATGAAGAGACAGAGAGATCCAGAGATGGGGAGAGCCCAGGTCCTCCAGCAGGTTACGGGAGTCTTTATGCATCACCCTCACCCTGACCTCAGAACGTGGTCTTGCTGGATTTATGGATTTCGGCCCTTGGACTATACCTTTCTGGGGAGCTCACGATGGGCTCAGTCATCTGTGGATGCTCCTATTCAGACAGTTCTCCGGGCAGTGACTCGGGTTCTGGTTCCTTCCGTTTGAGCCCTCTGCACAGTCTTGGGGAGAGGAAGAACCTATAGAGACACTCTGTGTTTTAACTGCCTTGTCTTGGAAGGGATACATCGCTTCTGCTCACGTTTCATTGTGAAGAAGAAGACACGTGACCCCTCCTAGGTGCCAAGAGGCTGGGGAATGGAGGTGGGCTGTGAACCTAGGAGGAGGATACAAGTTTGGTGAGCATCTGACCGGCTTCCGACACAGACCCCAGTAGTCTTCTGTGTTCCACAGATAAGTGTCATTCAGTAGGAGAGGTGTGCACAGATACCACGGGGGCACATGGGAGATAAGGGTTAGCATTGCCTAAACAGGTATGGGAGGGCTTCCTGGAGGAGATGATGTTCAACCTGGCCTGCAGATAAAGCTGGACTGAGTACCCTGATTAATGTGCTCTAGCCTTCCTTGACTTTAGAAAATGCCCTTCATGTATCTCTCCCAATCTTCATTTGTCAAAGAAGAGGCCAGAGTACATGCTGTCGACCTCGAGGTGGATGGGGAAAACACAGGTAAGGGGAACTGAGAGTTGTGTGGGAGGCATGGAGATCAACTCTTTCCTCCTGGTGGCCCTGAGGCTGGCCTGGAGACCAGGGCAGAAGAAGGAGGCTGGTGCAGCTTGGTGGCCTTCAGTATCTTCCTGCAGCTATTTTGGAATGTCTCATGGAATGAGAGTGCTGCCTGGAGGCCTGGGGACCCCAGGTGGCTCAGCCTCCTAGGCATCCGGCTTGCCACAGTCTGAGTGTCTGCTGCTGGCCGAAACCTGGAAGTCCTCTTCTCTAGAAAATTCCAGTGCATCAGGGATTTAGAAGAGAAACAGATTCATCCTTTGCCAAGAATCAAATGCCCCATCCTCTTCCCTATAGGGTACAGTTCAAACTCCTTTACTCACCATTCAAGGTCCTTCACAAGCTGGTCATTCCTGCCCAGCTTGAGTTCTCCACACTTTAGCTCTGCCCATGCTCTGAGTGGCCCTGGACCACTTGCCTTTCCCCCCATAAACTAAGCTATTTTTAATGTTTTTGCTTGTGCTGTTCCTCAGTCTGGAAGGCCCTTCTCCCTGGCCAGTGGCTACTCACTTTACAAGACCCAACCCAGTGGTCTCCTTTTCAAAGGAGCCATGACCCAGGGCCCCAGGCACATTGGTCTTGCCCTCCTTTGAGCCTTCCAGAGCCCTCGGTCACTTTTCTATCACCGGTCTGTGAGCTCTGAGAGGGTCTTGCTCAAGCAGAAGAAAGGACACAGTGTTTGGCAGGTGATCAATATGTATCACCTAGTGCACCGTTGAGCTCACTGTATGGAACAGCATGTGCTCTTCCTTTCATATGCGTTTCAATCTCCCATCCCCACGACTTTGCACAATGTATGAGTTGTCTATTGCTGCTGTAACAAATTACAACAAGTCTGGTGGCTTGAAACAACATAAATTTATTCCGCTGCGTTTCTGTAGGCTAGGAGTCTGAAACATGTCTCACTGGGCTAAGAATCAAGAGGGTTGACAGGGCGGTGCTCCTTTCTGGGGGCTGCAGGGGAGACTGTTTCTTTGCGTTTCCAGCTTCTGTCTGTTCGGAGACTGTCCCGTCCTTTCCTCATCTTCAAAGCTGGCAACGTGGCATCCCTCTGACCGTTCTTGTGTAGCCACAGCTCCCTCTGACCCCGTGACTAGCTTGGGCCCAAGGAGATAATCTAGGCGAATCTCTCCCTCTGAAGGTCCTTAACCTTGATCACATCTGCAAAGCCCCTTCGCCTTGTACAGCAGCCTATTCACAGGTTCCAGGGATTAGGGCGTGGATGTCTGTGGGGTGGCCTCTGAATGCAGGTGCGTAGTTCTGTGTGCCTGGAATTTCCTGCCTTCTCTCTGACTATCTGGCCAACTATGACAGACCTTTCAAGGCTCATTCAAATCTCCTCCTCCTCTCCCCTCCAGAAAGTTTCCCTGCACTCCTGGGGTGCTGGGAGTTAGACCCTCCCTGCCCCTGTTTCTGATTGGGCCATCTGTGTTCTCCCGTCATTGTTAGTGGATGCTTTCCGCACACAAGGTCTTTGGGACTGGGGCTCTCTGACTTAGTTTTCTGTACATCCTTAAAGCCTATTATAATGTTGAACATAAAAGTACTCTAAGTGTTTGTGGAATGAACAACTTAATGATGTTTTTTCTTCTTGTGTAGTTTTATTTAGAGAGAGTGGGATTCAAGGCTTATTTTATGTAATTTGAAAAGAAATCTGATTGCAGCCTCATTGTTCCTGCAGGACCCCAAGTTTTATCCAAGGGCTTTTGGATCTTAAACAGTTTTTTCCTGATGAAACTCACTGTGAACATTCTGATGCATCTCCTGCCATGTTCCTTTCCGTGCCCATGTGTATGTATTCCGAAATTACTTATTTTTACCCGTGGGTATTATTCGGTTGTGTGTCTCATACTTTCATGTAACATTATATTCTGAGCAATTCTTTGTGCCATTAAAGGATTTTAGAAAACGTGACTTCTCATGCGTGCTTTCATTTCATCATATGAATGTTCCATTATATGTCCGTAATATGTACATCATATACTTAGCTTACTAAGTACACTCATTAAGTATAATTTCCTTGTTGTTCAATGTCTGGGTAGTTTCTGATACTTCTTTCTTATAATTAATCCTGTGATGAATTCCATTATATATAAATCTTTGTACATATTTTCAATTATTTCGTAGGCTTAAACTCCAAGAAATAGAATTAAATGGCCAAAGGATATGAACTTTCAATGTCTATTGTTATGTATTTCAAAGGAGGTTGGACAGATTTACACCTGTCAAGGGGACGCATCATACCAGCTTTTGACATATTCTAACAACATTTCTTAATAGGAAACCACTTTGCTTATCTCATGGGTAAAAAAAATGATGTCTAATTGTTATTTTAATGTACATGTCTATGTTAGTGAGGGTTTGTATTTATTTTTGTTTATTAACCACATATTTTTTTCCTTTTATAAATTGCCTCTTCTTTGCTCCTTTTTCCACTAGGGGTCAATGTTTCTTACCTATCTGTGTGGTATCTTTGAATACAATGACGTTAATCCCTGTTCTGTAATATGTCTGGTAAATGTTCGCTCTAAGTTTGTCGTGTTCACAGCCCCTGGCTTCCGAATCTTTCATTTTTGTCTTCAAAGGCAGTTGAAGTTGAAGTGTCTTTCTTAGGTCCTCTGGGAGCAAAACCACTTTACAGGCTTGAAATCATTCCTTTCCCCCATTTCTTTTCCCTCTGCCACTTCTCACAAATAATCCCTGGCAGTTATTAAGCATTTCTGTGTCGTTTTATACTTTTGAGTGCTTAATGGTCCTTTGCTGGTTCATCAGAGAATGGAGCTTCTTTTTTCCTCTTCTGCTCCCCTCAGAAATTCTGGGCTGGAGGCATCTGTCTCATGGGAATGACTACTCTTAGAAGGGGGATGGCTCCGGGACAGCATCCATTGCTGGGTCTAGATCCAGTCATTTCAGTGTGGGAAAACCAAGGCCCAGAGAGGACAGGGAGCCACTCACGGCTTCACAGTCATTTGATGACGACCCCACACTCCACGAAATGAGGACTGAAAGGAGTAGACAGTCCCTCTGTGTAGACCGAATGTTTGTGTTCCCCCAATTCCTAGGTTGAAACCTAACCCTCAATATGATGGTATTAGGAGCTGGGCCTTTGGGAGGTGATTGGGTTAGGAGGGTGGAGTCTTCATGAATGGGATTTGTGCCCTTATTTAAAGAGGCTCCAGAGAGCTCCCTCACTCCTTGCACCATGTGAGGGCACACTGAGAAGACTTTGGCTTGTAATTTTCTTTTTTTGTAATGTCTTTGTATGGTTTTGAAATGAGGATAGTGGTGACCTCATAAAATGATCTTGGGAGGTTTTCCTCTTCTTGAATATTTTGGAATAGTTTGAAAAGGCAGGTGTTAATTTTTCTTTGAATGTTTGGTGAAATTCACCTGTGAAGCCATCTGGTCCAGGACATTTGTTTTTTGGGAGTTTTTTTGATTATTGATTCAATTTCATTGGTAGTAATTGGTCTGTTCAGATTTTCTGTTTCTTCCTGATCCAGTCTTGGAAGATTGTATGTTTCTATGAATTTGTCCATTTCTTCCAGGTTGTCCTCATATCTTATTGATCACGGCAGCAGCAACCAGTTGTTCATGTATCGTGGGGCATTTTACTTCTTTAACCTTTAGAGGGTGATAGGTGTGCCTTTGACTCGGAGCCTCTTGCACCCACTCCACTTCTCCTAGGATCCAACGTTCCCAGGTTGGCAACTGTAGAGTGGGGAGGAAGGGGCAACTGTCTTTGCTTGTGGCTTCCTCAAGGAGGCGATATTTAAGTTGGGTCTTGATAGACGCATAGGGGTTTACCAGGCAGAGGGGGTGGGGTGGAGATTGAGAGAGAGAGAGAGAGAGATAGAGAGAGAGAGAGAGAGAGAGAGAGAGAGAGAATTTTGAATGGAGGGAACAGCAAGTGCAAAGATATGGAAGCATAAAGGGCCCGATCTGTGGGCAGGGGCTCATGCTCAGAATATTAGCTGATATTTACTGAGTGCGTGCTTAATATGTGCCAGAGGCTGAGTGCGGTCCTCTTTCTTATCAGTTTCATTTTATGTAGACGAGGAAAGTGAGGCACAGAGACATTGATTTATCCGAACCAGTAAAATGCAGAACCAGCATTCAAACTCAGAGACCTCGGGCTTCAGAGGCCCCCTCCTCTTCCCCATTGTGTTGCTTACCCCGGAGGTTACTTAACACCCACGGCTCAGACACGGAAGTCCATTTCAGCGTTAGCTAAGAGCCAGCTGGATTCGCCATGAGGACCCCTTTTCCAGGGACCCCTTTCTCTCTGTGTTGGGAGGTTTCTCTGTCTCTAGGGCTCTCCCTTGGGATCAGGATTTATCTGGGGGTCCCTTTCACAGACTTGCTGCCTTAGGATTTCCTGTCTAGGGTGAGGCAGGAGTCTTGGGGAAGACTGCAGGAACCCATGGCCATGCTGAAAACCAGTCAGAACTGTGATGAGTTGGGAAGCACCAACAGGGTCCTCAGCCACCTGGGCCAAGGCCAGGCCAAGCCAACCTGTCTGAGGACAACTTCAGGCTTTCCCCAAGGCCCTAGACCCACCCTCCTGCCTTTGGTGTGAGAACTATGTGGTGAACTGTGTCAAAGACCAAAGGGACTTTAGCCCTGTCCAGGAGGCTCAGTTGGTTGGTGCACCATCCACCAAAAGGTTGTGTGGTCAGACACATATCTAGGCTGTGGGTTCAATTCCCACTCAGGGTACATATGGGAGGCAACTAATTGATGTTTCTTTCACATCAATGTCTCTCTCCCCCCTCTTCCCCTCTCTCTAAAATCAATTAAAAACAAAAAACCATATCCTTGGATGAGGAAAAAATAAAAAGACCAAAGACACTTTAGAGGGCATGAGGGAATGACATCCCAGGCCAGGTGACATGTAACCTATCCGCTATCTGGACCATCCCCAGAGTTCAAAGGCACCTCAGAGGAAAGTCAGTCCAACTCCCTCCTCCATGCAGGAATCCCAGCAGGAGACAGAGTTTTAATCTATGGGGTCACTGGGGACAGCTTACTCAAGGGACTATTTACAGGGTGTAGGTGGAACTAAGGAAATCTTCAAGGGGTGGTGGAGGTTCCCGAGCCTGGAACATCTGGAGGCACTGTCAGCCCTAGGCCTGAAGCTGCAAGGGAGGGAGCTTTTCAGGAACTGAAGAGAGTGGTAGCCCTGGGAGAGGCTGACAGGAGCTGGCTTTTGGGTTGAGGAAGACGGCCATCCCTGACCATTGCCCAGCATGGAGGGAGTGAAGACTAAATGGTCCACTCTCTGTCTCTTCCTGTCCTCCAGTCCTCCTCTGCTGCCTCCCATTGGCTGAACCCCACAGGAAGCAGGAGGGCCAGGGAGTTTCTGGGTCAAGGTCACCCTGCTTCTGTTCTAGGCCTGCAGGCACGGGGCAGAGGGGGGGCCCACCACACTTAAGGGAAATTATGGGGGCAGCTATCATCAGTTTCTCTGAAGCTGGGCTGGTTTAACTCAGAGAGCAGTGAGATCCAGTGCAGTCAGAACCCCTGAGCTTAATTCCTGGCTCTGCCACCTTCCTGCTGTGTGACCTTGAGCAATTTCTTATAGGGGAGACTCAGGGTCCTCATTGCTATGATGGGAACAGTGACAATTACAACCAAGGTTCCTGTGAAGATTAAATGTGATGGTGGTTTACCTCATTCCAAGCCCTGTTCCTAATGGGTTTCTAAATATACTCTCACTTAATGGTGTGATATTCTTACCCTTATTTCACAGATGAGGGTGCTTCAGGGTTAGATGACTCGCCCGATGTCCCATTCCCCAGCTAATAGCCAGCAGGGACGAAGCCTTAATCACTGCCCAGGATACCCCCTGTGATAAGTGAAGCCAGCTTCGTAGAGAACCTGAGAAACGTACACTCAGCACATGGCAGTTCATATTCTTACAATAATATGTCATGGGGGGTATGAATGGATAACTTTTGGGTCGTCCGATGCTCCAGGCACTGTATGAAGCTCTTTCCTTGAGGGGACCTTAGCAGCTGGGATTAGCATCCTCATGGATGAGGAAGCTGAGGCCCAGAGAGGTCAGGTGCCTTGTCTCAATCCTACTCTTGCAGTAAATTTAATTTTAGGAGATAATTTTGCTAATTTTGGGGAAAATGAACCCTGCGTCATCACTTCATCTGCGGATGAGATTATTAGGTATGGCATCTTAAGAGGTGGGAAAAAATGGGAAGTTTTCCAGAAAAAAAATTGCTGTGTTTTCCCTCCAAGTGGGTAAAAATACTTGGAATAAAATAAAATGCCTACCCATCCATTTTTCACCGCTTTTTCTTTTCCTGAAATGTTATATATCTGACGAGGAGTTAAAGCTTCAGGGCCTGCTGGTGACAGAGGGGGCAGTGGAGCCAGACATGGGCCAGAAGGAACGGGCCAAGTGTCCTGTCTGTCCCTTTAATAATTCCTAGGCCAGGGCGACCTGTCTCCGTGAGCAAGGGAGAGGGAGAAAAACGAGCCAATTCCCTTCTAAATGGCTCTGTAACTCCAGGGTGTTATTGAGCGGAGACAAAGGACACCCCATAATTCTTGGGAAGGGAATCAGGATCTCCGGAAGCAGGCACAGACTCTGTCCCGCCTGCTGAAGCCTTCCTCCAGCCTGGGATCTGAGCTCCATAAATACCCACAGATCGATCTCCGGGCGCAATGGATCGGCCCTTGCCATTATTGATTGCATCCTTAGATGAGTGGAGACTTTCCGACCAGAACTAAGCTATGGGTATCTTTCTTGGAAAGTTTTGCTGTGCCAAGAATCCGGTGGAGAGCAGACGTGGGGTCTCTGTTCTCTTCTCAGTGCTGCCCAGCAGCTATGGCCTGGGTGTGGGGACATGAGAGGCTGTCTGTCCCTGGGCCCCTCTGTTTTCTGGAAGATGTCAAGTTTGGGAGTTTTTCCAGGACAAGAAAGTGGCTTTAGCTGTCCATAAACGTGTCCTATATGCATAAAATCCACCCCGATGAGTTCTCCTCATAGCAATGACACAGAGGGGGGAGACAGCCCTTTGCAGAGTGTCTCAGACTTTAAAATGCACGAGTCAGCTGGGCATCGTGTTAAAATGCAGACCGTGACTCAGTGGGTCCAGGAGGTCCTGAGATGGTGCATTGCTTGCAGTCTCCCAGGGGAAGCTGCTGCTGCTGCTGGCCCTGGACCACTTGTGGAACAGCAAAGTGTAGACTGCCCCCATCCCCCCACCATCTCTCTCAGGCTGTGCTTTCGAGCATCTCCTGTCTTTCAAGTCTGCCTTTAATTTCCTTATTAACCCAACTGTTTATTTGCTTCCACTCTGAGCCAGGCCCTGCCCTGTGCCCTGGGGATCTGGGAGAAAGAGACCACAGCCTTGGCTCTCACATTATTCAGTTGGTGGGAGAGACCGCCCTTGAATAATCAGCACTGCTAATGCAATGGATTCGTAGCCCGAGGGAGGATGGCAGGGCCTGCCGGGAGACTCTTCTTAGGCGAGGGTGCAATCCATTCTGCTGGGAGGCCTCGGGGAGGCGATATTGGAGCTGGATACTGAAGCAAGAGGAGCAGCCTTGCAGGTGGAGAGGGTGGAGGCAGGGGGATAAGCATAGGAAGGCCTGGAGGTCCGAAAGTGTTTGTCATCGCCAAGAAAACAGGGATGCTGCTTGCAGGTGCCCCCAAGGCAGACAGTGGCTCAGTAGATGCAGAGTGAGAATTTGGCTGGTACCACCAGGCTGGGGGCTCTTCCAGGTCAAGGGCCTCGTTTGGCTTCTTTCTATGCTGCTAGCCCTGGCAAACAGTGCTCAGCAAACACCTAATTAAACTAAAATGAAGCTGATTTGTTCATTTTTGGCAGAAGTGCTCATACTTTAGTGTGCATCGGAATCTCCTGGAGGGCTTGTTAAAACGCATTTGTGGCCGCGCCCTCAGAGTCTCTGATCCAGTAGGCCTGGATGGGGGCCTACAAGTTGCATTTTAACACTTCCCAGGCAGTGCTGCTGCTGATCCAGGAACCATCCCTTTGAGAAGCATCAGTCAGCATTTAACAGCACTGGTCTTAGGGGGAGGGGAGTGGCAGGCTCACGGAAGACAACATGGGTTGATGCAGAAAGAAGTATTTAGAGCTGGACAGACCAGGTTTAACCAAGGTCTGCCGCCTGTGTGACCTTGACACCCCAGCGCCTTCACGTTCCCCATCTGTACAATGGGCACACTCACCCAGTCATGCACTGCGGTGATAGGTGTTTCCTTTTCCTCCTCAAGGAAAGAAACTTTAGGGTTGAGTCTCAAAGGACAGAAGAGAGGCATTCCACAATACCTATCACAGGACCCTTTAGTAAACCCAACTCAACCTAGCAGCTTAAGAAATAAAAAAGAAATGATTAGCCTCAGAAGTTTGGGCATCTGGAGTCAGGGGTGTCTGGGTCAGGAATTCAGAGGGTGCCCTCAGAACTCTCTCCCTGTAGGCGCAGATTTCTCCCGTTTTGGCCCCATTCTCGGGCAGGCTCTTGCCCTGTGGCCCCTTGCCCTGTGGCCCCTTGCCCTGTGGCCCCTTGCCCTGTGGCCCCTTGCCCTGTGGCAGCTAAGATGATGAGGCAGGTAGCTCCAGGATTCTAGTTCTTCACAGCTATTGATTCCAGAGAAAAGAGGTGCCCCTTTCCCAGTATCTAGCTTCAGAGATTCTTTTGATTGGCCTGGCTTGGGTGGTGGGTCCATTCCTGAACCAATCAATCACTGAACCTGGGGTGACGATGAGCTCTGATTGGTGAAACGTGGTCATACGCAGACTTCTTGAAGAGCGAGTGTGGGGTGAGTTGGCAGGAAAAGCATCCCCAGCTTATTAAAACTGCCCTGCTTTTAAAGTATTTCATAATTTAGAATCTTTGCTATTTCAGATGTCCTCTCATTCTGCCTGACTTAAAGAGGTTTTTAAAGGCCCACTAAGGATTTCAGGGCACCTCCTGTTATACTAGTAAATACTCAGGTGGCAATTACCAAGGACCAGGTAGTGTTTTACATACCAACTCACTCACTCTTTTCAAAAACCTTATGCAGTAGGTACTGTGCTTATTTATTTTTTTTACAGATGAGGAAACTGAGGCACAGGGAGGTTAAGTAACTTGTTCTACATCACAGAGCTGGTGAGTACAGAGGCAAGCTGCAAAGCCAGGCAGTACAGTTGTCTGTGTGCCCAACTGCTACATACACAGTCTCCTGTGAATCTTGAAATCTTATTGCTGGAAAATTTCTGAGCGATTATATCAACCAGCATCCCCTTCTCCCCAACCCCTACTTTTTTTGTTTTGTTTTGTTTTTTTTGCAAAAATGCGGGTGGAGGATTTATTTGCCTGTGGTCATGAAACCCAGTCGTGGTACAACCAGAATTAGACCTTTGAACTCTGAAACCCAGTGCTTTCTGCTATACCAGCTCTCTCCTGCCTCCTGCTGGGCTTTCTGGAAATAATGTTCTTTGTGAAGAAACCAGTTTCTACCACTCACTCCTGTGACCACAACTGGTCTGCAGCTGTAAGCTCCTCCTCTCTGCATCTCCGACACCTGCCCCGTGTGTGGTACTTGTGAGCATTCTTTCCATATGCACATTTTTTTTTTTTGGCAACACCACAAAGCGTTTCCTCATGTGTAACCCAATCCAACCATCTAGGTTCAGACTGTCAGGAGACTGGGCACACCGCAACCCCTGCCAGTTTGCTGCTGGTCAGCATGGCTCAGGAAGGCCACTCAAAGTGTGGTCTGAGGCCCTCCTGGGAGGGCCTTAGAGATGCAGAGTCTCAGGCCCCATCCCTGATCTGCTGAGTTAGAATCTGCATTTCAACCAGAAGCTAGGTGATTCCCGTGCAAAAAGCCTCCCTGTCTGTCTGACTCACTGTCCGTCCTGGGGAAGAGGAGAAAGTAGCCACTAGGTGGGGGTGTTGCCCGGGCCAAGGCCAAATGGAGCTGTGGGATCCCCCAGCCAGGCTTTGAGCTGCAAATGCAACAAATGTTTTGAACTTCAGTGTCCCCGCTGCCAGCACCCACATAGCCCCCACCTCCCCACAGCTGTGGGATGTTTCAAAAAATTCAAACCAACCCTAAGATTAAAGATTTCCCCATGGAGCAGATGCCCCAGGTCCTGCAGCATCCTGAAAGCCGGTTAATTTTACTTGTAGTTGAGGACAGGAGGGTCTGAATGGCCCAGCAGGAAGTGGCTGCTTTGGAATCTCATTGGAGAACTTTTGGCTCCAAAGTCCACACCCACCTGCCCCACTGTGGTGGCTCCAGAATGCCCCGAACACCAAGTGCCTTGTTAGGACAAGTGTCCACTCACACTGGGGACCTCTTTGAAGGGTGTGGGCATGGAGGGCACTGGGCTATAAAGATCCTGGTCTTTTGTCCAGACACTTGCTGCTGGGCATTGTGGGTCTAGACGATGCTCTCTCTCAACCGTTCTTTACTTTTAAGCCATCGTTTTCATCAGGCAGTGATAGCCTTCCGTTCCCTTGCCCTGCCACTACCTAGCTGTGTGGCCTTGGGGAGGTCACTCAACCTCTCTGAGCCCCAGTTTCCTCATCTGTGAGGTGGTTGGCTGAACCTGTCAGGAGGACCAAAATCAAATGTCATCACACAAAAAAATTCCTTCTCATCACACACAAAAAATTCACACCTCATTTTGTACCAGGGTCTGTACAAAATGAGGTGTCAGGGGGGCTTGGAGTGTTGTGAGACAGAGTGGTTTTTTGGAGCAGGGGAGACAGTTACCGAAACTGACATCATCCTGGGTGCAGCGGTCCCCTCACCGTTCCCCCAGCTCCCACTCCTCTCCCACAATCCATTCTCTATATAACAGAGTGGATTTTATTTTAATTAAAAAAAATTTTATTTATTTATTTTTAGAGAGAGGGGAAGGGAGGGGAAGGGAAGGAGACAGAGAGGGAGCAAAACATTGATCGGTTGCCTCTCGCATGCCCCCAACCAAGGACCTGGCCTACAACCCAGGCATGCGCTCTGAGGGGCATCAAACCGGCGACTCTTTGGTTTAAGGGACGATGCCCAACCAACTGAGCCACTCAGTCGGGGCCAGAGTGTATTTTAAAATAAAAAATCAGTTTATGACCCCACCTCACCCCTTAAAACCCTTCCATAGTTTCCCTTTGCCCTTAAAATAAAACCCATACCCTGATCCACCAGACTCATCTGCCGCATATTCCCACCTCAACACGGTCTGGTCCGCTTCTTTCCCACCTTAGGATCTTTGCATGTACTGTCCCCTGAGCCTCCCCAGTCTTTTTTTTTTTTTTTTGCATCATTATCTCTGTCTTTTCATTCAAACCTCAATTTGAATGTAACCTTGTCAGAGATCTGTCTCGGGCCCTTTGCTCTACAATAGCCATCCAGCCGTTTATTTTAACCCAGAGCCCTACTTGGATTCGCTGAACAGCACTTCTATCTGATACTGCGATTGTTTTTTAGTCCAGTCTCCCGTCTAGGACATTATCAGTGTCGAGAAGGGGTCTGGCCTGCCGTACTCACCTTGGCTCCCGAAGACCTAGGACGATGGATGCCTGGCACATAGTAGGCACTCATGAAGTTCTGCTGAATGAAGGAACGTTGAATGAGTAAGTCTACACTCCTGGCTGCTGGGAATACTCCAACTCAGGAGGAAGAGCCAGTCAGCTTTCCTGGACGCAGTAGCCTCGTGCACACGCTCACGCACCTGGGGGAGACAGAGCGGCCTTGGCTTTCTGCTCGCGGCCTCGCAGGGACTGGAGGGATTAGGAGGGAGACACCTGCTTCCTGCTTTGCCAAATGGCTACGTTCAAGCATGTGTTTTCTCTGAAGCCCGTTAATTCCTGTGAGTTGGGAGAATAATTAAATCTCATTTTGTGATTCAGCGTTATCACACACTTTGGGTTCTGTTGTAATTATTAAGCAGGATGGAAAATAAAACATCCAAATACCATAATTAATTTTCAGATCAGAACAGATGTCACCTTGGGGAGGGCTAACACCTCTGGGGCAAGTTTCTTTTCTTTGTCTTCCTTCTGCCACTACCTGCCCATTCCTCACCTCTGTTCCCCCTTCCCTCCATCTACGTAGACCTGTAAATTAAATCCTTTCATTTCTTTCCTCATGTGGCCAACAAATAGCCACGGAGCACCGCTTAGTGGTGGACGTTTTCTAGAGAATGAGAGGGAGAGAGAATTCCTCATCCTTCAAGGCTGAGGACGAGCATCCCTCTTCCTACTGGCGTCCTGGGCCCTTGCCTCTCCGCTCTCCTGGGAGTGTGTCACCTCCTCCTCTGAGCAGCCAGGCGCCGGGAACTGCACCCAGATGCGCCAGGTGTTTGCCTGTCCGTCCCCCACTGCACTGTCCACACGAACACCAGGTCGTGCCTGTCTTGTGTATCGTCATAAATGGGCACCTAGAACAGAGCCTGGTACTCAGCAGGTGCTCAACGAGTATTTGTTGAGTGAATAAAATGTATCCTTTCATTTCTCTGTCTCCAGGAACTAGTCCATTGCTGTGCTCAGAATCATTTGTAAAATGAAGAACCACGGGTTTACTGTTGGAGATGGTGAGAGGAAGCCCGGCAGGGGACGGGGGGAGAGAAGCAGAAATGGAGACTGGAGGAGAGAGGAGGGCTGGAAGTCTCTATCAGGTTGCTACAGCTGTTGTTCCACAGGCGGAGGGTGGGGGGGTGGGGGGAGCTTAGACAGGGGACATCTATTTTCTTACAGTCCTGGGGGCTGGAAGCTTGAGATCAAGGTGTCCGCAGGGTTGAGTTCTTCTGAGGCCTCTCTCTCCTTGGCTTGTCGGTGGCTCCCTTGGCTGCCTGACTCCCTTTCCTTCTCAGGATGGCCAAAGCTTGAGCCAAAGTGTCTCTCCTGGAGATGCCCTGGAGGACATAGGGTGAATGACTTTTTTCGTCTGGTTACCCCGCAGCTGGGATTAAATGAAAAAAAGCATTTGATGAAATGCACAGCAGCTTCCGGGGGGGCACAAGGGGACTGTTCGCCTCCCTCTGTCTTCTCCCTGGCCCACCTGCTTTCAAACCTAGGGTGG
Source organism: Desmodus rotundus (assembly GCF_022682495.2). Classification (NCBI taxonomy): domain Eukaryota; kingdom Metazoa; phylum Chordata; class Mammalia; order Chiroptera; family Phyllostomidae; genus Desmodus; species Desmodus rotundus. The sequence goes on along the minus strand of NC_071389.1, from coordinate 192,615,291 downwards.
GGACATTCTCCCCTAAGACACTTAGGGAGCCAGGGTGTTGGCGGGGGGTGGGGGTGGTGGTGGTGGTGGTGGTAGCGATACAGTATTTAACCACTGGCAGCACCTGGCGGTGCTGTCCGATCAGGACTGAGGCAGGATGCAGCTTGAGAGGGTCTTGGAGACCCTGCAGCTCCCTGAGGCTGGATGGTGGTTCGGCCCTAGGGGCAGGGCTGGGGCAGAGTTGTGGGCTCAGGACAGAAATGCTCCAGTATTTGACAGATGGGTCACCTGTCTCTGTCTTTCCAGGTCACCATTAACCCTGGTTGTTGGTAAAAAGTGGGTGAACACCTTCCCCAGGATGGGGCCAAGCCCCATGGTGGAACCCCAGAAGGTGCCCAATGACCAGGCTGCCTGCAACCCCCAGATCAGAATTCCTGCTGGAGACTTTCTCTGGGCAGGGCGGGTGCCGCCCGGTCCTGCCTTTACCTTTTCACCCTGTGCCCTGCTGGTGACCCCAGTTTATGGGGCTGCCTATCTTCTCCCACAGCCACACAGGGAGCCCTTATCTCTGCCCTGATTACACTCGACAAAGCACAAACACCCCACCCCTGCCCTGTTACACAGGAGGGCTAAGCTGGGCTCTAATTGTTTTATGGGGTTTTCACACTCAGAGAACAGGGGAGACATGCAGCCACCTGGATCCGGTTTCCAGGACTTCCAGTCCACAGCTGCCTCCTGTGAATCCCTCCCCAGTGCCCAAAGGCTGGTGGGGGGGGCCAGAATGGGGGGGACCCTGGACAGCTGTCAGAGCTTCTGAGGGGTGTTGAGAGAAAACATCGCAGAACTGGCCTTTCCATTTGGTAAGAGGAGGTGGATGGCCACCCCAGAGCCAAAAAAAGCCCCCCAAGTTCCTAGTCTGCCTGACAGGCCCCATATAGGCACTGGGACCCACCTGGGTCCAGCCAAACCAGGGAGCTGCCCAGGGCCCACCAGCATCGCCCTGACATCATGGCATCCCTCCTCCAGCAAGACTCCAAATGCGACACCTGTCATCTCCTGGTGCCTGCAACAGCCCAGGGAGGGGGTGGGGCAGGTAGGAGGGGGCAGGGAGGGACCAGGATTATTATTCACGACTCACGGAGGAGGAAACTGGGGCAAGGGATGTTGGGGACCCTGTCCATGGTGTCAGTGTTGAGCAGCAGGGCTGAGATTTGAAAACAAAGCCCCATCTGCATCCAGGGTGAGGCCTGTCGTGTCTGCAAGTTGGTCCCACTCTGTCTCTCCCCTCCCCTGCCCTCCCCTCCCCTCCCTTTCCTTTCCCCTCCCCTCCTCTTTCTTCTCTTTCCTTCCTCTCTTTCTCTTTCTCTCTCTGTCACACGCACACTGCCCTCTTCTTTCCCATGATCCTTTGTTCCACGGTTGCTTCTCTCTCCTCTGTGTCCTCTGTCTGTGTTGGCCGCTCTGCTCCACCTTGCTCTGTCTCTTTCCCTGTTTCCCCACCTTTCCCTCCCCCATTTCTCTTTGGCGCCTGTCTGCTTCCTGGGTCTCCCACCCTGCCTGTGTCCTCTTCCTGCCTCCTCAGCCACGGACATGATGTTTCTCCTCTTTCCCACCCTCCTTGCAAAAGTCACCACGGAAGTTCAGCAAACTACCCTTGACATGAGGGCCCATGGGACACCCCTGCTGGGCTGCCCCTCCCTGTCCTCTCTGTCACACAGACCCCTGCTCAGCTCGGGGGCCCTGCCCGCCCAACTTCATTCCCTCTGCCCAGCCAGCCTGGCCCGGGTGACAAACTGTTCCCTGGGTGAATGGGGCCTAGCCTCGTGCCAGCCCCTTCTCTCAATTTCCTCAACCAACTTATCACTCCCCTGCACTGCACAGTGGCCCGCGGGCTACGAAAACACTCTGAGGCCCACTGTCTTATTTGAGCTTCAAAGCTGCTCTGTGAGTCAGTTGGTGGCTCCCCAGTTAGAGGAGAAAGTTCGGAGCGAGCCGCCATGGAAGGCATCCTCCGTGCCCGTCCCTAGCCCCCTGCCTTCTCCCCGAGGCCGACCCCGGCGCTCCCGCTGCCCACAGGCGCCTGCGTGTGAGTTAGGAAGCAGTGCCCATTGGGCGATCCGCGTTCCTGCCCCCTGCCAGAAAACTAATAAACATACAAACTGGAAAATGATTTAATAAAAAAGATGAACAAGCAGAAAACATAAAAATGAAAAAGAAAGTGTTGTAACAGTGATTACTTGCCTTAAAGGGAAATAAAATTATAAAACAATCAGGCCGATTTTAAATTGTGCACAGCACCAGTAATTGTGTATTTAAAGCAATTAAAAGATTTATTGAAAATTGGTTAAAAGTAGATTGACAATGACATTAAGAAATAGAGTGTAATTTATTTGGTGCTAAAAAAAGGTGTATAAACCGAAAATAATAAATATACAAACCCGTGAAGATGCTGTGAACGGCGCCCTCTGGAGTCACAGCGTCCTCTGGAGTCAAGCAGCGCCGCCTGCACTGATGTAGGGGGTGGGTCTAAACGACAGCCCTGCCTGGGACGGGCAAGCGCAGGGGTTTTGCACAGAGGACCCCTATTCTGCTGCCATGACCTTACGACAGCAGACTGCCCCTGTGGCTCCCCAGCCTCTTGGTCCTCTGCTGTGGCCTCCTCGGTTCCTGACTGCCAGTCTGCTGTGGGACTCACCAGCGGTCTCCGATTCCCAGTCCTCATGTGTTCCCTCGCTCAGGGCAGAGGGTACCCGACTCTGCGTCCGCAGGCCTGGCGCACATCTCCGGTGTGCCACTTGCTGGCTGTGTGACCCTTGGCTGGTTGCTTTAAGTTCCGCAGGCCTCAGCTTCCACGTCTATAAAATGGGAATGGTTGTGTCTGCCTTCCCCACCAGGCTGTCCGAGGATTGGGGAAACAATGGAGGCAAAACTGATGGCATAGGGCGGGCATTGAACAAATGTTTGGTGCATAAAGCCATTCGTGAATAAGTGACCTGCAGTGTGCACACTTTTCCACAGGAGGAAGTGGACCTAGGAGAGCAGATTGAGGCCCCAGGTTCCTGGGCGAAGTGCTGGGGCCTTTATAGCTGGCAACGTGCCCCAGTCCCTCACTACCTGGGGACAGCTGTCCTGAGCTGCACTTTCTGCCCTGGCGATGGCCTCCCCATTTGTATTTCAAAGACACAGAACTTTCTGGAACAGAGGATTGAGGAGATGCCACTGGCCCTTTTAACACACAGTAGCTTCTGAGAGTCAAGAGCAGGTAGGACTTACAACAGGTTATCTTGCTTCATAGCACGGGAGTTTTCAAAGACCGTCAGGAGTGAATTAAAATTTCGCAAATAAATCCTATTTTATTTTTATTTTCTAGAAGATTTTATTTATTTTTTAGAGAGAGGGGGAGGGAGGGAGAAAACAAGAAAGAAACATTGATGCTAAGAGAGAAACATTGGTTGGTTGTCTCCCATATATGGGACCGAATGTGCAACCCAAGCATGTGCCCTAAATGGGGATTGAACCAGCGACCTTTGCTTTGCAGGATGATGCCCAACCTACTGAGCCACACCTGTCAGGGCTCAAAGCCTATTTTAGAAGCTCTAACTCAAACCTTGTTGATGGTGGTATTGTTGATAAAGGGGCAATTCGTCCTTTGTTATCTGGCCCTCATGTGCTAGGTGCTTTCTTTGCCTCAATTGCGAGAAAGCTCAAAGTCAGATCTGTGGTTCTCCGGGGGAAGTGGCTGGGACTTGGAGCACGCCTCACACCTAAACTTCCCTCCTTTAACTCCCCTCTGCTGTCTTATTACCTAGTTGTATCCATCATTAGGTATTTTATCTTGTCTTGCATATATCTTTGTACACTATGAATCTTTTGGGGAACAAGGTAGGGCAGAGATAAATAAAATTAATTTCAACGTGTCAGGTTAGCCGAGAGCAAAGTCCACCTATGCAGCTGAGCGAGGATGCTGCTGATGCGTGGCTTCCCACTGGCTCCCATTCCTGGGTTCCCTCACGCCCTTGGCAGCTGGACGGAAAGGTGCAATGAATTCACAGGTGAACACGTGGGAACCTTGACCAGACCAGAGGTTTGCAAACTGTGATCACGGAGCCTCAGGCTTCCGTACCCCAAGGTGCCTCAGGGGCCAGAGCTTGCGGCTCCTGGCTCCCAGCTTCCCCCAGCACCGCTGCTTTTCCTGCTCCTTCATCAGGCTTCCACGTGAGACCGAAGGAGGGTTTCCCAGCTAAGGATTTGAAAACCCATAGAAGTAGATGGACTCTAGAGATCTTTCAAGCCCTAACAATTTTGGGTAACTTCCCTTTTGAGCTCTTCTTTGGGGAAGGATGGCCTTCAGAGAGTCACCCCTACTATGGTCTGCAGCCTGCAGCCTTCAGAACCTCAAGATCCTTTGGTGCAGCGTGAAGCCAGCCAGGTTCCTCCAGTGCAGGATTAGGGAGGCCTGCGGTCTCAGGCTGGCAAATGCCTCTGCACCGTAGGAAGTGAGTGTCTGCTTAAGCTCGCGCCGTAGGCACCTTGCCTGCCTTAGCTTAACTCCAGCTTCTGCTTAAGTTTCCCTTTGTTTTCTCTCCTGTATTTTACTCTCGGATTTTTAAAATATACACAAATGTCACCCATGCCCTGAACAAAGCACCACCACCACTACCACATCCTTGATTCCGCCGTCCCCTCTGGCTTCCCCCCTGCCTCTCTCCTCCCCTTCAGGTCAGGCTGCTGCCCATACACCCTGTTCCTGTCCCCTCCTCAGCCCTCGCCCACATGACCCCCTCTTTACTCTCCCCAAGAACATTCCCCCTGCTGCTCAGCTGCGGGCGTTTTTCAGATTTCTCCCTTTCCTGGAACACCCGCCTCCCCTGGCTGAGGCGATGCTGCAGTGTCCTGGTCTCTTCCTACTTTCCGGGATTCTTGTCCTCCGTATTCTAATGGGTTTAAATGTCGATGCTCCTCAAAGCTCCAGCCTAACTCCTCTGTTCTTTCTCATCTGCATTTCCTCCTATGGCCACGTCTTCAGTGACTCCCCTGTACCCCAGTCTTCTCAATCTGCTTCTGTAGCTCAGACCCCCTGCTGGGTTCCAGATCAGTGTAGAAATGGTCACTTGCCATCCCTGTTGGGGTGTCTCCAGCATACCATGAATCCCACACATTCAACACCGAGCCCATGAGCACCAGGCCCCCTCTGCACCCCAAATACCTGGCTTTCGTTATTCTGTGGAGCAGTGTAGGTGTGACAGGTGGGAATAGCTGTGTGTGGGAGGCCACATGGCCTTCAGTGGCACGGAGGGAGAAGAAATTATTTAATTGTCAAAATTACGACAAGACCATCAAAAATAAACTGAAGGAGGAACATAAGTTGTGAAACACGAGTCACTGTTCTATTCACTCTGAGATGCTATATTCATGGCGAATGTTTCGTCAAAAAAAAATTGTAAGCGCCACAGTGCAGTCTGTGATGATAACACTTAGTGACAAAGCAAACTCCATCACTGCACTCAAGAAGCCCCTGTGCCCCTCCTCTCCCACTCCCCCCACCTCCAGAGAGGTTCTGCCACTGTGTTGCAGGAGGAGCTCCCAAGAGGTGGCCAATGAAAGCAAAGCCCTACTTTGCACAAGCTGTTCCCATGCCTGGAATTCTTTCCCTATTCTTCCCTCTTCAGGCCCTTGCCCTTCTCTTTACTTGATGAAGTCCTACTCATCCTCTGGTTCTCAAGGTAAATGTTGTTTCCTCCAGGAAGACTTCCTAGAACTAAAGGTTTTCAGGCAACCCCTAACATAGCCCCGATGGCCCTTGTGCTTGCCCTTCAGGGCTCCAGTCAAATGTAACTTACTAATCATGCTGTGGTCAGCCCCACATCGCTGTCACCGGTTTTAACTGCTGGGAGGCTGGGAGCTGCCACTTCCCCTACCCTCCTTACCAGGGTGGTTCCAGGTAGTGTTGGCCAATGAGAAGTGATCACCGGAGATACAGCCCACGAAAGAGAAAGGGCCATTGTTTTCTGCAGGAGTTGCAGTCAGATAGGAGGCAGGAAGCAGCTTCCAGGTGAACTTCCTGTGAGGCAACCTCTATCAGAGGCACAGGCTGGTGGGGCCCTTGGGAGTGTCCCAGTGGCTTCTGTGTGAACTCTGGACAGCCAGCTCATCAGGGACGGCTTCCCTGCCCTTCACTCCCCTGCCTTCCATTTGTGAAAGTCTCGGATTTCTTATATTAAATCTCTTTACCTGGGGGATACATAAAGAGACTTCTGTTTCATGACAGATTCCTCACCAATATTGTGCGAAGAGTATTACTATCTATCTTCCCACCAAACCAGAGCGCCAGCTGGTCAGGCTCACCCTTTGTCATGGGTGGCTGTATCCCCAGATATTAGTGTAAACTGACATAGAATCCCTACTGTCCCATATAACAGATCGGAAGACTGAGCCCCGGGTAGCTCATAAGATAGCGTTAGAGCTACTATCAACTTTTGGAGTGCATTCTTTTTTTGCCATGAAGACACTACAAAAGGAAGAGAAAGGCCCTGATGGGTGTGGTTCAGTGGATTGGGTGTCGTCCTGCAAACCTAAAGGTTGCCAGTTGATTCCTGATTGGGGCACATGCCTGGGTTGCGAGCCAGGTCCCTGGTTGGGGGCATGCGAGAGGCATCCAATAGATGTTTCTCTTGCACATCAGTGTTTCTCTCCCTCTCTTTCTCCCTCCTTTCCCCTCTCTCTAAAAATAAATAAATAAAAACCTTTTTAGAAAAGAAAAAGAAGTGAGAAAGGTCTCAAAATCCAAACAGCGTTCGAGCCACTGTTTCAGGTGTCACCCCATAAATCAAAATGCTGGTCACACTGAAACCAAACCACAGGCCTTGCACTAATGCAGCTGAGTTATTATCACCACTTTCCAGTTGACAAAATTATTTCTTATCTTTGTGTTTTACAGATATAGCAATAAAAATTATTGTCCAGGGCATTATTACAATTTTTAACTACTAATGGAATTATGATGCTTGATGGGGTACAGGCAACAAAATGTACTCCTCACGACATGTAGGAACCTCTTATTTATTATCTCTGGACTTTAGCATTACCATAGCAATAAAACTCATACTCATCAGGATTATCAGCATTTTCAACAAGTAATGGAATTATTGTTTTTAAGAGTAAAACATAATCCCATCAACAGTGGTGACATTTTCATTGTCCTTAAACAACCATGAATGACCAATACAGTAACAGCATTCCTTGAAACCCATCCTTGTCACTCCTCCTTCAACCACAGGGTCTTCTGTTTCTCTAATTATGCAATGTACATTTGTTAAGGGGGCATCTGGGGCATTCATTCGTCACACAAGCATTTAGTAAGCTGGTCTGGGCTAGGGATAGAGGCTTCAGGAACAAGAAAGACAGCCTGTGTGGAACTTGAGTTTGAATCCCAGTTCTGGTGGGTGATCCTGGGGTAAGTTTCCTTACTGCTTGAGATTTCTGTTTCCTTATGAGAGAGAGTGAGAGAGTGAGCATTTCTACAATTCAAAGTTGGGGTGAGGACCAACAGTGACTCTCTCTGCAATGTGCCTGGGAAAATGCACAGAACAGATGCTCAAGGAATGGCGGGTACTGACTGTGTGTGGTTGTTGTAATGGCGGGTACTGACTGTGTGTGGTTGCTGATGTCATCATAACCCAGCCTCCTTCTCAAAGGTTTTGCATTCTAATCCAGGAGACACTTCACAAGAGTGACAAGGGCCCTGCTGGGTACCTTTGGAGAGCTACCTAACCTAGCTGGGCTACATCGGGGGGCTTCCTGCTGGAGGTGACCCCTATGCTGAGTCCCAAAGGATGGGTGGCATTGACCTTCAGGGAGAAAAGGACAGAGGGCTTTCCAGGCAGCGAGAACAGCAAGCACCGAGGCAGGAAAGCCGTTGAGAGCAGGCTAAGTGACCCCCACCAGGCAGCTCTGTGACTTTGAGCCACACCCCCAAACTTCTTCCCTCCCAATGTGTGAAAATCCATTAATAATAATACATGGAGCTTGGAGGGCCTGCGGGCTGTCTTTGGATGAAAGAAAGTATTAGCATATTAACTAATTACATGAATTAAAATAAATTAATTAATTGAATGGCTTGATGAGATTAGTGCATTTCTTGTTTAATTATCCATTACTGCTATTGATAATAGTAATGGATTCTGCACTTACAGCAGGTGACAAGTCTGTCAGCAAGCAGTGGAATTTAAACCCACAAAGGAGTGAGCAGAGTGGGACAGAGGACGCCACAGGGCCCCTGGCCTTGTCCTGCAAAACCCTGAATTGAGAAAGGGGAGATCATGGCCAGAAGGCTAGTTTTGTCTCTTCTCTCAGGCAATTTCTCAGAGCTTCTGTTCCTTCACCTGTGAGAGGGGACAGGGGCTCTCTTAACTCTACGGGCATCAAGGAGACTGACATTAGGTGATGCTCACACCTAAGTTTGCCCCACCCCCGGGGGGGTAGAGCCTGAGATGGACTTGAGACCATCCCTGTGTTCTAGCCTCAAGGAGCCAGCCCAGCAGCATTAGGTGGCTGCGGGCATCCTCACAAGAATGAACGCCAGGTTGCAGGTGGGCGCCCCCCACAGCAGAGAGTTCTTCCCTGTCCATCTTCATATTTCACGGTGAAACCTCACAAGGCTCTACTCTTCAGCCTGATCTTGTAGCTCCTTCAGTGTGAAAATTGCCTCCAGACCGAGCAGCAGCCCGACCTCTCTGCTGGTCTGATGCTGTTTGTCGTCCTGCAGGCAATGGGGAGTTTAGGGGCCTCAGCTATGAGGCATCAGCCTCAGGAAAGGGCTTTGCAGGGTCTCTAGGCCAGGGGGTGCCTCTCCTCCAAAAGAGGGGAGGGGGATGCAGCCACCAGCCTGGTGGGTTCAGAGGAATCCAGGCTCAGTGCTCTCAGCTACTTCCCCCATAGCCCTGTTCTAGGTCTCAGGGGCCTGCTCACTCCCCTTCAGGCCCCCAATTGTCAGGCAGGCCTGCTGGGGCCATGCATTCGGTCTCCTTTGCAGACCTTCACCTTGGATGAGATCCCAGGCCTGGCTCCCAGTGCACTCTGCCTGGCACCTACAGGAGATGTGGTGTCCTTTGAGACAGTGCGACTCAGCTTTGAGTTGATATTTGCCTGATGTCGGCCTGCCTGTGGCTGTTTTTGAGGTTTCTCAAGCCGTTAAGAAAAGCCAGCCCACTCCACAATCTTTATAATTACTATCACCCCTAGGCCGGTCAAGTGCCACAGCCAGCACAGAGTTCAAGTTTCCTGTCCATCTGTACCTTGTCCCAGTCAGCCACAGGGACAATCCCTGTGTGGAACTGTGTGCTGCTGAATCCCGGGGCTGGTGGAGAGTTCCCAAATGTCACCCAAGGTTGCTTTCTAGGGCCACTTCCAGGACCTCTGTCTTCTCCTGGTTCCCCCAAAGGTTTATGTGTGGATAGTTATTTGGGAATGCAAGTCAGGAAGGAGAGGGAAGACCAAGGGACAGCAGCCCAGGAAAGAAGGGAAGCCAGCAGCAATACCTGTTATCACGTTGATGAGTTTGACCACCTCTAAGAAGGACTAGGCAGTCGTTCCCAAAGTACCTTCTGAAAGCCCCTGGGTAAGGCTCCAGAACCATCTGCCCAAGGAAAGAAGGGAAAGAGTTTGTCACCAGCTCTGCCCTCCATTGGCCAAGAACTGTCCCAGCTGTCCTGTACTTTCAGTTTGTGTGTTTGTGAGGACGGAGTGGGTGCTCCCCAGGCACCTGGGGCAGGAAGTGGGCAATGTACAGTGGGGCCTGAGAGGCTGCTCCTTCAGGAGGCAGGTGGGATTCTGCGAGGCCCTGCTCCCCACGGCCGTGGCCTGGGTGAGAGATGAGGCCGAGAAGGCTGGAAAGGGTGCTCAGATGTAACTGAGAGGTGAAGTGCTTTGCAGAGTGCCTGGTACAAAGTTAGAGCCCAGCAGAAAAGGCCACTATGATTTTTGTAGCCCCAGCACCTTGCATGCATTAAATAATAGATGAATGGAAGGAAAGACCAAGTATCTGGCCTTTAGTAAGCGGGCCGCATGCATATTTCAATGGCTCGGCTCACATGCTAATAGAATGTGACCCCGAGGTCTCTGTTCACATGCTACAGAGACCTCTGTGCCGGACCAACAGGACTTTAAACTGTTGTTCTTGGGAAGAGATTTTAACCTATGGCCTCTGAGGACTTCATGGCGGTGGGGACATCAAAGTAGGAGGACAGAGCCCACAGGAGCACACCTGAATAAGCTCAGATAGCCTGGGCCGGCTAGCCCAGTGGTGAAGACCAAGGGCTCCGAGCCTCCACTGCCTGGGTTCAAACCCAGATTCCGTCACTTATTAAAATGTGTGTGGGACGGCGGCTTCAAGGAAGCAACAGACATACCTTTCCCTCTTCCTCCTCCTAAGCACAACAGAAAACCCTGGATGGTAAATAGAAAACTAATTTAAGAAGATTCTGGAAGGCAGACAGAAGGCAGACTGGCTAGGGACTCTGGGAACGGTGAGGTGGGGCGCTCCCTGGAGAATGTCAATCCAGACTCCTGTGCCCAGGGAAACTCTCCCTCAGGCATGAAGGGGCAGTCAGCGCTTTCTCAGGTGAAGGCAGATGGAGAGCATTTGTCACCGCAGCCTTACCCTAAAGAGTGGATGGAGGAAGCTCTCTGAACACCGCTTAAGGACGGTTAGGGACTGGGTGGAACTGGACCTGGTTTAAAAGGGCAACCTGAGGGATCCTTGGGGGGATGGAAATGTTCTGTGTCCTGAAGTGTCATTCATCATCAATATCCTGGTTGTACATGCTGTAAATATCATACTAGAGTTTTGCAAGATGCTATTACCATCGGGGGAAATGGGATAAAGTGTATAGAGGGTCTCTCTGTACTGTTTGTCAGAGCTTCATGTGAAGCTGCAATTGTCTCAAAATAAAAGGTTTAATTATAAATGCTTGACCTTGGGTAAGTTCATTCTCTCCGCCTTGGGTTTTCCCATCTGGGACATGGAGGTGATAACGAAGATCCCCAAGTGTAAGGGTGGTATTGTGGCAAGAAAATGAAATGAAGTAAGGTGATCACCCAGAACAGCACCTGACACGTGGAAACTGCTTGTTTTATGTCCGCAGTATTCCATACCAATGATAGAAAGAACCACGTTGCACAGGGTTGCCCGTTAGCCCTTAACTAAAGTTCTCGCATTCAGTCCTCACAACAACCCTGGGAAGCAGGAGTGACCAGGAAGGCCGTTTAACAGAGGAGAAGAATGAAGCTTCAACAAGGTCACACAGCAAGTAAGAGGCACATCAGGATTTGAACCCAGGACTTCCTGTTCTTTCTGCCCAGATTCCAAGCCACTTTTACCTCATAACCCACATATTGGTTCTTCCTCTAGGAAGTAGTTATTTTTGTTATTTGTGTCTGTCTTCTCTTCATTGGAGTATTGCTTACCAAGTTTGCCTTGGACATGACCAGACCATGCCCCATGCCCCCATTCTGACCCACTAGCCAGCCAGAAACTCGAAGGTCAGGGTTGATGGGGGCCATCTAAAAGAGATCAAGACAAGTGGGAGGGCTAGGACCCGGGATCCTGTGACAAAAGCCATAAAAAGAGCAAGAGAAGTTGGCCAAGGCCAGAAAAGTTGCCCTGGGGGCTTACCAGAGTGTGAGCCAGAAAGACAGACCAGCCTTTAGATCCACATGTCCCTACTTGGTGGCACCGTGACGTCGAGCAGGTGCCCTGACCTCTCTGAGCCTCATTTATTTCATTGGGAAAACAGGGCCTGTGTTGGCACCTGGGGGGCACTATGGAGACTCGATGAGGTCCCAGCAGTAAGCACATCGCATCTTTGCTGGTACACAGTTGGTGCTTAATAAGTGTTCTCTCCTGCTCTCCCTGCTGGTGGCTGATTTAAGAAGGGCAATCTTCATCACCAGGGTCTGCGTGCCCAGCGACCCTGTTGCTTCCAAAGCCAGAGGTCAAAGGTGGTGGTGGTTTTCTGGTTTGGCAAGAAACCTTCAACAGCGCCATGTGGAGGGCATGAAGTATAGGGACAAAGGGGCGAGCTGGGCTGTCTGAAGAACACTTTTCCCTAGGTTTCTAGGAAGAGGGCTCAAGTCCAGGGTCTTTTTTCCTGAAGCTGGCTGTGTGGCTCAGGAAATGAGGATTTTGTAACAATGACAACAATAATAAAAATAGCAACCACAAGGAGACAGCATTAATAGCAGGCTAGTTTATCAGCACAGCACTCAGCAGGTGTTAACTAATTAAAACTCCTCCAAGGTAAGCAGTTTTTGATTTGTAAGGAAAGATATTTTTAAAAAAGCCACGTGGAGATACTCATGTCCAGCTAGTCTGGACAAAGAGTCAGTCTAAACTGCTCATTTCTTGTCTTATAACAGCTCCTCCTGGCTGCTGGGGGCTCTGCCCCAGGGGGTTCTGGGAGGCCGAGCCTCCCTGAAGGCCTTGGGTCCTCTGCACCAAAAGCTGGAAGAAGGTGCTCTGGAACAAGCCGCAGTGACAATAAGACTACTTGCTGTGAAATGAGCACTTACTATGTGCCAGGCAGTGAACTAAGTATCTACTTACATTATTTCATTTAATTTTAACAATACCCATGAGGTAAATACCATTATACCCACAGACTGAGAAACTGAGGTTGTGAAGATGAAGTAATTTCCCCAAGGTCCCATACCTAGTGAGAGAAGAGCCTTACCTCAGGGTTTCTGGAAGGCACAGACATGCCGTTGTTCCATCCTTAAAATGAACCTGTGCCCTGGGGCCTGTTCTTTTCCTGCAGATGGGAACGCTGTGGCCCATGAGGAGCAGGGCATCGCTCGTAAGTGGTGGGACCACGACACAAAGCGGGTCTGAGTCCAAGGCCATTGTTGTTCTTCCCCTGGACCCTGAGACAGGCAGCCAGAGGAGCTCGGCCTCGAAGAGGAAGTTTCTGATGTTGGTCGGATCTGGTGTGAAGAGTTTGTGACTCAGAATGCTCGCTCGTGCTGGGAGTTCTGGTCTCTTCCCTGGCCTTGGCCTGTGCCCCAGAAAAGTAATTCCAAGTCTGTAAAGTGCTTTCCTGCCCCTTTTCTCAGCCCTCATTGCAGGCAGGGCAGGGTAACAAGCACTCAGGCCCAGCCATGGGCAGACCCACCTGATCTTGGGCCCTCGGATGCCCGTCCACGCTGGGGTGGGGTGATGCCCAGATCTACACAGCCAGCACCCTGGGGCCCACTGCTGGAGAAAATGGGACAGAAAATTAACATGCTGAAAACCCACCATCGCTTCATACCGTGTTACGTCTTAATTCAATCCACACAACACCAGGACGAACTTCGTCAGTTTCCCCATAGTGTGGGGCGGGGGTTGACCCCCCAGGACATACAGCAAGCAGGTGAGTGAAGCAGGCTCTGGACTCAGGCATACCTGCTCTGGAGCCCACGTGCTTCACGGCGCTGTCTTCCACCTGCTCTGGAAACGGTATGCCCAGTTCATCGTGAATAATAAAAGGTAACATTTCTGGATGTTTATTATTTGCCAGGCAGAGCCCTTTACATAACCCCTGCACCAGTCTTAGGCAGGAGCTGTCGCTGTGCCCACGGCACAGACGTGGCACTCGGGATCAGGAGGGGTCTGGCCGTCCTGGTGAGCTGGGAAGTGGGGTGGGGGACTCAGGTCTGCCTGCCTCCAAAACCCCGCTCTGACCCACTCTGCTTGCTGACGTGCGTTTTATCTTTCTTCCTTACCTGCGCAGGCCTCCCAGCATCACCGAGGGTAGCCTTCCGACTCCTGTCCTGCTGATCCTGGCTTCAGAGTCCAGTTTCCCAGCTGAAGTTGGGTGTTGTTAGAGCAGAGCCGTCAAAGGCCATGGGCTTCAGCGTTTACAAAAGTGCCTGGGAGGTTCTGACGTGCAGCCCAGGTTGAAAACTGCAGGCAGAAGGAAAAGGTGTAGAACCTTGACCTTAGCCCTGGAACGGTCTCACAGGACCCCCTGGGGCATTCACCCATTTCATTGGTGGGGGCAGAAACTGAGGCCCAGACAGCTGAAGGGGTGTGCTGAAGGGGGCGAGCAATCAGGACGGGAGTGGAGGCAGAACCAGGTCTCAGGAAACTAGGTCAGGGCTCCTTCCTTCTGCTCCCACCTCCAGAGCCACAGCCTCGAACGTGGCCTCATTGTTCTCTCTCTGGGTCTCTCTGGCTGCCTATCAGTCCCCACTCCTCTGGCCTGGGTCACTTCATTCCTGTCGGTCTTGGTTATGTCACCAGTCAGGGTCTCCAAAGACTCCATGTGGAGTAATCGTGGCAATTATGGCAAAAAAGGGCACAGGGAGGGACAATCATTGTGAGGAGGGCGGGGCTCTTCACTCACTCCCGCTGGGCCCTATTCCCCCAAACACACTAGCATTTGTCACCTTCCAGCCATCTCCTGTACTCTGAAGGAAGATAAAGGAGGAAGGCAGATGGGGCTAGAATAGCATTTTTATGACTGATGGAGCTGAGGGTGGTGAACGTGGCTTCAGTCTGAGACCCGAGTCTGACAGGCCACCTGGGTGCTCACCTGCCCCGTCCCTCTATGTCAGGGGTCCCGAGGAGGAGTGAGGGGGCTCTGCTCCCTATGAGCCTGTGGCTCCCAGGAGACCGGCAAGAGGAAGGAGCAGGGTTGTGTGGGCCCGGCTTCTTCCAAACTCAGTCCACGGGCAGGAGGGGCAGTGGACCTGAGAGTGGGTGCTGATCTTAGTGCCTCCACGTGGGATACCATGGCAGGGGTGAGGCTTACACATCCTTTGTTAATGGAGGGCACAGAACCGTGCTCCATAAACATCTGTGTGGTAAAGGACTGTGTCTGCCAAGTGAGGAGGTGACCCTGGCTCTCCCAGGACCGTGGAAGATCCCATGAGGCTCCCCATGAGGAACCCACGCTGGGACGCTCTGCATGGGCCTGCTGAGCTCACTCCTCCTCCCAGCTGCGAGAGGTCTTCTTCAGCCTTCCAGGCGCTTTCCCCCAGAGCTACGCCCCAGGCACGTTTTTATTCTACAGCCATAAAGTGAGATCAGGGAAGAATTTACAATCAAGGTTATAAAGTAATAACAGCAAAGAGGCTATTTCGTTGGGTTCAGGTAGAGGTGAGTGAGTCAGAAGTTCAAGACCTCCTGGCAGCTGATAACCCTGCCTGGGTGCTGAAACCCACTGGTGCGTCAGACACAACCAACGGCTTCTCAAGGTCTGACTCAGAGGAGTCATGGATGATGGTTCTCAGATTGGACTGATGAAAACCTGTGGGCTTGGGCGGTGACCCCAAGACAGGCCCTGGGGTGGGGTGCCACTTTCTCAAACTCACCTGTATGCCACTTGGGAGGATGTCTTCTCTGGCTTCTGTCTTCTTCTGAACATGTAAAGGGAGGGCAGAGTGCGGCCAGAGAAGTCAACCAAGTCAGCCTGCCCTGTGGCATCCGACAGGCCTAGCTAGGTTCACGTCCTGATTTCCACTTACTGGCTGTGTGACTTTGAGCAAGCCCCTCTACCTCTCTGGGGCTGATTCCTCATCTCCCACAGGGAGGACAATATTCTCTGTAACTGAGATTATAGCCTGGCACAAAATTGAGTAATGAATGAAACTCCCCAGTCTTCCCTTTGCCATCATACTCTTTTCCCTTGCGGGGCCCTCTACCTTCCCAGGACTCAGAGAAGTAGGACTGATGGAGACCTGGGAATCATTCTGGGGAAGATGTGAGTGGTAGAGGCAGGCACCCAAAGAACTAGGTTCTAGTTCCAGCCTGGAAACTTCCTGGCTCTGTGACCTCAGGCAAGTTTCTTAACTTCTCTGAGTCCCAGTTTCTACCTTCTGAGGAGGCAGATTTTGGTACAATGTTCTGAGGCTGTTCTACTGGACACCCCACTGGCAGCTGGTCCTGCCCTAGAGGAGGCTTTCAATAGGCACATTTATAGGTGGAGGAATGAGGCTCAGAGAGTGGGGGGGCTTTCCCAATGACTGAAGCAGGAAGGTGCTTGTTGCATGTCTTAACTGGGGTTACTCAAGTTTTAAAAGACAGAATCAAGCACTAATGGCAAGACAGGTTTGATGGAGTGGTCAGACAGGGGGGCCAGCCACAGAAACCTTAGTTTCAAATCTCATTTATCACAAGAGTCCAGCAGTAATTTTGGGACCCTGTAGGCAAAGGGGTAGTGGAGGATGGCCTTCTCCGCTGTATAGATGTTACAGAATAGACCCAGGGGTGGTGGTGAATGATACACTATTACTGAATGGACCCACCCCTGTCCTCCGGGGGTCCCTCACCCCGTACTAGGTTCGCCTTGCCCCCCACCAGGGAAAGAATCTCTTAATGCCAGAGATTGGTGAAAAGGAAAGGGATTATTTATTTAAAGAGTTATACAAACTTAAGAGTAATGACTTAATGTCTTCACTGAGATCCCAAAGTCCTTTAGAATACCCACAAACACTCAGTCCTTCCTTCCCCCTCTGCCCAGTCTTGGGTACCATACCTCAGAAAAAGAAATAGAAGTCCGTGGTTCTTCTCTGCCCCGCCCAAGCTGTGTGGTTCCAAAAGGACACGTGGTCCCAAAAAGACCCCGCATGGCTGCCGCACCTGGGTTTAAATCCCAGCACCAATCTTGGCCACACCATTTCCGACTCCTCCCACAATTGGCCATAGCTGCCAGCATTCCCGTGTTTTTCCAGCTTTACTCGGCGGCCATAATATGTCTTGGCAGGTGTGGCCCTGTGGTGTGGAGCCAATCATCTCCAAGCTCTTATGCAGGCGCTGTAACCGGGGGGAGTTGCCTCCCAGTTACATCATGGGTTGAAGTCACTCCCATCCCCCTGGCTCAACGTATGGCCACAGCTGTTTAACATATCCATGAAACCAGTTAAAGGTTATGTTAAATGACCATTCTAGAGGTTATCTGCAAAAGTGTTGCTATTCAAAACAACTCTCAATGACCCTGCTCCATGCGTCCCATCCCTCAGCTCAGACTTGTGGGGGTGAGGACATCCTATATATATATATATTTTTTTTTTCTAATATTTCCTGGACACTGAGTTCTGGACCCCATTACAAATCCCTATTTGGGGCCTCCGCTTGGCTGCACCCTGTTACACAGAGGCTCCCCTCCTCCCTCGGCTCCCTTCTTTCTCTGGAGATAGTAAGATCTCTGGGCCTGGGAGAGACAGGACTATGCCTCTTGATAGCTGGAAGAAGCTATAGAAGATGAGTCCTCCATACGTTTACCCTTATAAGACTACAATGGCCCAGAGTTCTAGAGGGAGAGAGTTAGAGCAGGCAGTTAGCTAGATAATGAACAAAAGAGGAGGCAGCAAATGCTACAGCCATCCTGGCGGGGGTGGTGTGCAGTAACCAGCATTGTTTTGCTGGATTAATGGGTGGGGGGAGAAAATGGTGAAGGGGAATTGCTTTTCCTGAGACTATGCACAGTAGAAACCGAGGCGGCACAGGAGAGTGCCTTTCACTAAGCACATGTCCAGTGGAAGCCAAGTGTTGAGGCAGAACAATGAGGCATGCACAGTTCTCATATGGTCAACCAAATGGCGACCATAAAGGGGGAGGGCAAAACCTGGGAAAATCTGGGAAAAATACTGGGTAGAGGAAGAGCACAAACCTTGGAGAATCTAAGAAAGACATTGGCTGGGGGTACCACAAGCCCACGCCTGGGCAAAGCTAGGGCAGAGATTGGGTATTTTGAAAGAAAGCCTGTTCTTTCTCAAACCCAAGGAAATACATGGAAGCTAGACAAGGAACTCAGGCTGCGCCCTCCTTGGAGCACGTCTGTGTCCTTCCTTCTCTTGGGCACAAATTTTTGCCTCTTTTCTCCTAAACTCTAAGGGTCCACAGGAGAAATCAAGCCCACTGCCTGTGTTTGTAAATAAAGTTTTATTGGAACACAGCCACACCCGCTGATTTCCATAATGTCTGTAGCTACTTCTGAGCTGCAATGGCAGAGTTAAGTAGTTGCTACAGTGACCATAAGGCCTGTAAAGTCTAACATACTTATTACCTGGCCCTTAGAAAAGATATTTAAGTGCTGCCCTGGCAGCTGGGGGATCTGAAGCTGGGACCCATGCTGGGATCCACTGCCCACCCTTCATTTCACAGGTAAGGAAGCTGAGCATCAGCAACTTGTCCACCATCAGACCACGGTAGGGTGGTTCCATATGGTCGGGGTACAACGTGGCTGCTTCAGTACTGTTCTCACCCAGGGGCCACCCTGGGGAGTGGGCATGGCTGCAGGGATGGAATGGCTCTGCCAGTCCCAGCAGCTGTGCCACTACTCATGAAACACTCTGCAGGTGGTGAAGCAAGTCCCAATCCCCTATTTGTGTCTCCAGTCCTCATGGCAGCTCTCATAGGCAAACATTTGCGTCGATAATGCTGGATGAATGACCACATAAGGGAATCACCAAGGTCTATTTCAGAGGGGTCACTGAAGTTCCCATGGCTAGCGTTGGCAGAGTTGGATCAGGTCCCGGCCTGCTGCCATCAGGTCAGAGCCCTTGGTATCCCTCTGCACTGGAAACACAGGCCAGGATGGCTGAGCACCTGTGGGAGGACGCTCTGGACACCAGCCCGTAATCTAATCCTTCACCCAAAGCTCTGTGCCTGAGATTCTGCCCTGTAGGCCCACCTGGCCCACATTGGCTTTATTCACTCTTCATGCCCCGAGACTCAGGGTCTTCCAGAACTCTTTGTAGACACCTCTCTGAGTGAATCATTTGAGAGTGTTTTCCTGCGCTGGTGGCATGCTAGCACTGGCCACTGAACCCAGAGCTCCAGCTTGTGGATTCTCTCACTCCTTCCTCTTGAACTTGGGAGGCTGCCCTACCTGCAGGGCCCTTGCACATCTCCTGGGTGACTTTCACAGAGAGCCTGTCTCCAAACCAGCAAAGGGCTCCAAGACACAGAGGTAGGGAGGAACTGTTTCTTGGGCGGTTGCAGGGTGGGGTGAAAGAGAGGGCAAATGCCATGGAGCCAGGTGGACCTGGGCTTGAGTGCTGGACTTGTGACTGGCTGTGTGGTTTGAGCCTGCTGTAAGACCTCTGGGCACCCCTTTCCTCATCTGTACACGAGGACAATGAGGATTCCCCCACTGAGGCAACTTGGATGTACTCCATTTTCTTCCAGCGGTCAGCAACTTCCATGTGGACTCGAGGTCCAGCAAGCCCCCATTTGACAGCTGTTTGTGTTCTTGTTCTTGTCCTCAGCCCTGGCTTCTTGACTTTTCCCTTCTCTGGGGCCATAGAAATGCCCTGGCTGTTTGCGCAGAATCCTCGGATGGTTCCACAGGAGAATGGTGAGTAGAGAGAGGAGTCTGGAGACCTTTCCTTGGGAAGAAACATGAGGGCATCAGGGGACCGTTGACCTGGGGAAGGCAAAGGCTCATGGAGACACAGCCCCTTCAGCCTGTGCAGGATGGGGTGTGGAAAGGGCAGAGACATAGGGCACACAGCGTGGTGGCCAATACAGCAGGCTCTGGAGCCAGGTGGCCTGGGTTCCAGTCTCCCATCTGCTACCTGGTACCTGGCGGTTGGTTGCTTGGTGTCTCACCCGCACACTGAGGGTCATCGTAGACTCTTCCTCACAGGCTGCCATCAGGATTACATCAGAATGGAGCCTGGCACATGGGAAGGGCACATGGATGTGGGTAATATCATTCTATGGGGCCCCAAGGGCAGAGCTTTGGGAGGTAGGGAAGGGAAGTACAATGGCTGGGTACATTGCAGTCCTTGGCCTTGGGTCAGACCATCAGGGTTTAAGTCTTCGATACACTCCTTGCCAGCCGGGTGAGCTCAGAAAAGCAACGCAATTTCTTCCAAACCAACTTCCTCAGCTGTAGACTAGGCATATGCTCACCTCATAGGGTGCTTGAGAGATTTTGTTGAGAGCGTCTACAGAAAATTTAGCACAGACACTGGCACATAGGTAGTTGGTGTTCGGTAAGGGGTAGCCATTATTATTACTCTTATCAGTAAATGAATGGGTCAGGGAGATGAATTTCAACTCAGCCTCAAGAAGGGCTCTGAATAGAATCTCACCCCCAACAGTGAGGACGGGCTTCCCTATGGGTCACGAATGCCCTGAACAGAGGCATTCCAGCAGGGGCTGAGGGGTCACTTGTCAGGGACAGAGTGGGGAAAATCCATCAGTGAGGGGGTGCTGTACACAATCACACCTAGTGCACCTTGAAAACAAGCCTCATAGTCAAATAAGGTTGGGAAGCATTGCATCTTGTGGCCCATCTTAGGAAGTCACATGCCTATCAGCAAGTCCAAGGCTCTGAGAAGTCCTGCAAATAAAAATATAATCAAAGAACTCCTGGTTTGTTTTTAAATAAAGCCCCAACTGCTACCTGACCCTCTGCTCCAGTACAAAAATGACAGTACGAAAAAGTAAACTACAAATCAAGTTTCTCATGAAGGTAGATGCAAAAAGCCGTAACAAAATATAAGCAAATAGAAGTCAGTGATATATACAAATTATACACCATGACCAAGCAGAATTTATTCTAGGAATGCAAAGCTGGTTTAATATTTGGAAATTAGTCAGTGTAATCCACCAAATTAACAGCGTAAACAAGAAAAATCACACGATCATATCAATCAATGCAGAAAAAGCATTTGCAAAAAGCATTCCTATAAAAACTGAGAAACACAGAAACAGGAGACCTTCCTCAGTATGGTGAAGAGCATCTAAAAAACTCTACAGTTAACGTTACACTTAATGATAAAAGAACGAATGTTTTCCCCTTAAGAGAAGGACCAAGGCAAAAGTGTCCATTCCATGCTCTTATTCAACCTACTTCTACGAAATCCTGAGGAATATGTAAAAATACTCCTAGAACTAAACAGTGAGTTCGGCAAATTCACAAGATATAAGACAAACATATCAAAATCGGTTGTATTTCTGTAAACTAGCAACGAACATGTGGACACCAAACTATTTTTTAAATCTCTCAAAAAAAGAGAGAAATAGTTAGGTGTAAATCTGAAAAAAACTTGTAAAGAATTGTATGCTAAAAACTATACAACATTGATGAAAGAACTCAAAAGAGATCTAAATAAATTGAGAGTCATATTGTGTTCATGGATTGGAAGACTCAACAGAGTAAACTTGTTAATTCTTCCCAAACTCAGGTTTAACAGAATTCCAATCAAAACATTTGCAAGCTTTTTAAAAAGTAGATACAGACAAGCTTTTTTGTATGGAAAGGAAAAGGAAGTAGGAGAGATAAAGCGGTTTTGAAAAAGAAGCATAGAGAGGAAGGAGTTGGTCTACTCAACTCGAACACTTGCAGTATAGCTACTGTATATAATAAAGACTGTATATAATATATAATAAATTACTGTATGTAATAAAGACTGTATAGCCTTGGTGGAGAAACAGACACATACTCATGGGTCAATGGAGAGAAATACAGAGCCCATAAAGAGTCCGACACAAATATGCCCAACAGATTTTCGACGTGGTGCAGAAACCATTGAGGGGAGGAAAGACAGCCTTTCCACTCATGCTGCTGGAGCAATTGCACGTCCATAGGCAAGGTGTGAACCTCTACAACCTGGGTCTTATACTTCACACAAAAATTAACTTAAAACACACCATGGACTTAAATGAGAAATGCAAAACTATAAAACTTTTAGAAAAGCCATAGAAAATTTTGGGGATCCATGCTTGGAAAATAATCTTAGACTTGACACTAAAAGCAAGACCCACACAAGGAAAAGAAAAGACTACATTTTATCAAAGTTAATAACTATTGTTCTGTGAAAACCTTATTGTGAGGATGAAGAGATAAGCTACAGAGTAGGGGAAAATATTTATAATCCACATATTAGAAAAAAGGCTATTATCTGAAATACATAAAGAAGTCTCAGGTGGACTATTTCACTGAGCATACTACCCTCCAGGTCCATCCATGCTGCTGCAAGTGGTAAGATTTCATTCTTTTTTATGGCTGAGTAATATTCCATTGTATATATGTACCACACATTTTTTATCCACTCATCTATTGATGGGCACTTGGGAAAGAACAATGCAAATGTAAAAAACAGAACAGAAACAGACTCACAGATACAGAGAACAGACTGATGGTTGCCAGACGGGAGGCGGGTTGGGGGGCGGGGTGAAAAAGGTGAAGGGATTGAGAAGAGCAGGTTGGTAGTTACAGCACAGCCATGGGGATGTGTGGGACAGCACAAGAAATATAGTCAATAATAATGTAATTACTCTGTACCGTGCCAAGGGGGTACTGGGAATACTAGGGGAACATTTTGTAAAATACATGCTTGCCTAACGAATATGCTGTATACCTGGAACTAATACAAAGTAATGTTGAATGTAAACTGTAATTGAAAAAATTTTTTAAGAAATTAAAAAAAATTATAAAGAATTCTCAAAACTCAATAGTAAGAAAAAAAAGCAAAGAATTAAATTAGAACGTGGCCAAAAAAAAAAAATCTTGTAGCGATATTGCTGAAGATACACAGATGGTAAACAAACATGTGAAGAGACACACATCACCAGCCACTAGGAAAACGCAAATTAAAACCACAAGGAGCTGTCACTACCTACCTATTAGAATGGCTAAAATTAAAAACAGTGAGAGTATCGAGTGCTGGCAAGGTGACGGAGAAACTGTCTCACTCACGTGCTTCTGGTTGGAAAGTTATATGGTGTAGCCACTCTGGAAAACAGCTTGGTAGTTTCCTGAAAAATGAAACATGCCACCCAGACCTTGCACTCCTGAGCATTCATTGCAGAGAAGGTTCAGGTCCAGCAAGAGGCAGGGCTTGTCACTGAGTGTAGCCTTGGATCCTTGCACTTCGGGCTCCTGTTGGCTGAAGATCGTTGGACAACCTGCCTTCGTGGAGGGGCTCCTACCACGTCAGGTGGCTGGGGGCTCTGCAGCCTGAACGGGGCTGCCTGTCTGGCAGAGCAAAGGCAGAAGTGAGACCAGGCAGCTCTGTCTGTGGGCATCACCTTCCCAGGTCGTCACTCACTGAGTGGTTTTGATGTTGTACCCAAGGCCTCAAGAGAGGGGATATGCAATTTTTCCTTCCCATTCTTCAGATGGGGATGCTGAGGCCCAGGGGTGTAAGGACCACTGTCCAGGTGCATCCAGCAGGTGAGGGAAAACTAGACCAGAATTCAGAAGCTTCCATTGCTAGCCCAGGACCCTCTTTTCTCTCTGCTGCCCTGCATCTTCCCAGAGGGCTTTGAAACACCCTGAGGATGTGCTTGGGGTCCCTCACCTGGAGAGCAAAACTGGTACTTGGTTGTCCCCTCATAGGACCTGAAATGTGGGACCCTCAGCCTTTTGTGAGCTTCAAGGTCTTAAAGCATCGCTCCCAACTTCCCTGGAGGGTGGTGGGCTCCCAGATCTGGGTCAAGTGATTCCAGGAGGGAAGACATCATTGCATGTGATGAACAACCTTTAATTCCGGTTTGAAACTCAGCAGTGTTCTCGGCCAGCATTTTCCGCTGCCGTGGAGACTGGGAGCCCGTCTACGCAGCGCAGTTTGTATCCGCGGAGTTTGTGAGCTGTGCTCACTGCTGCCCAGGGACTGTGCAGGTGTAGCCTGATCTTCCCCTTGGGTGTAAAATTCCAATTTACCAGCACTTGAGCTACGGAGAATCCTTCTCTTCAACAAGGTAAATGGGCAGCGCAAGTTGGATGGGGGGAAAATGGGTTCCAGAGGTAAATGCCGTGGGCAGTGCGCAAGCCCAGTGCGCTGGCAATGTCTTTCGGCATAAATGACGCCAGCAGAGAGGAGCATCACGGAAGGGCCGGGAGATGATGGGCCCCCAGTTGCAGAAGGCTCCCGTGGGCTCCAGAGGATGGGAGCCCCTGGAGGAGAAGTACGGCAGCCTTTTCGAACTATGGAATCTTCTGGCAGTCTGGTGACGCCATGGGTCCTTGTTCTGAATAATGCTTTCTAAATTGATGAAATAAAATACAGGAGACTGTAAAGGAAGCCAATTACACTGAAATTCAGCAACCTGATAAAAAAAGCACTTGCGACGTGGGCAGCACATGCATGTGCTTCTTTATGAACACACTCAACATTCCCAGATATCTGCAGGAGCCGTAAAGTCGTGAGCGCGTCCGTGGGGATGAAGTCATAGGTGCTGTGAGTGTAGGGCCCTGCGGCTTGTCTGCAGTCACAGTGGCAGCTACTGCCGCAGCTCAGTTAGGGGTTTGTGAACACACCGTTGCACACGCCCTGGGGCTATGACAAGGAAACTGAGCTTAAAAAAGAGGGTAGTGTTTTGAATACATTGTGAAATATGTATATTTTGTAGTAAAAATCACTTTTTCCCAACATAGTAGGGAACATAAACTACTTTCTCCCTCTGTCTGGTTCTCGTGATCCGGATGCATCGTGTCCTGGGTCCAAGAGCACCCCCTCCCCCCAGGAAGTGATCTCTTGCGTGTTAGATGCTCCCCCACCTGCAGCCCCTGGAGGGTCCACCCAGTGCAGAATCAGAGGGAAGTCTTTGGAGTATGGAGCTCTACTGGTACTGTGGGTGACCATGGACTTCTCCTTGAGCCTCATTTTTTGTAGTCTATACAGTGAGATTGTAGTTTGAACCCTGGAGGGCTGTGATGAGGGCGAACGGAGTCGGGGCTAAACAAATCTGAGTTCCTTCCAGGTCCCGCAGGGTGTGCACGGCCTGTGCAACCGTTTGGGACGCCCTCAGCATCCTCTTCTTGGGCTGCAAGACTTTGCCCCCAGTTTCATTGAGGTAGAGTCCACACATAAAAATGGTATGTATTTAAGGTGTACAACGTGACGGTTTGATATTCATTGTGAAGTGATTACCAGTCACACTAATGAACACATCTGTCACCTCACAGTTACTATTATTATTTCTGGTCTAGTGAGAACACAGGGTCTATCTCTCAGCGAATAGCAAGAGTACCTAGAGTATTACATAGTCATCGTGTGGTACATTAGAGCCCAGAACTTACTTATTTTACAGTTGAATATTTGTACCCGTTGACCAAGCTCTCCCCATCCCCCCTTCCTCCGCCAGCCTCTGGTGATCACGGTCTACTCTCTGGTTCTATGAGTTCAACTTTCTAAGGTTCCACATGTACGTGAGATCAGACAGTATTTGTTTTTCTCTGTCTGGCTCATTTCACTTAACATGATGTCCTCTAAGTTAATCCGTGTTTCTGCAAACGGCAGGATTTTCTTCATTTTTATGGCTGAATAATATTCCACGCAGCATCTTTGCAGACGAGGCATATGGCTTCCAGCTGTCAGATGAGGAAACTGCGGACTGAGCCTAAGATCGTTGATAGGATTTGTCAAGGGAGGGGGCCTCATGCCTCCTAGGGAAGCTGTCGTGGATTCCCAGAACTGGAGGTGTGCATGGGGTTTCCCAGGTCACTGGGTGCTGGAATGTGCTGCACCTTTCCGCCCTCATCCATAGTGTTCCCCCCTCCCACCCACCTGGCTCCAGTGCTCTGGCCTTCCTAACAACTTATTCCCACCACAGAGCCTTTGGACTTGCTGAGCCACATGCGTGGGACACTGCCCCTTGATCTTCCCAGGGCTGACCTCCTCTGGTGTTTAGGCCTCAGCTCACGTGTTTTCACCCCAGAGAGGCTTTGCAGGGTCGCCCTAACTTAGTTAGCCCTGGTCCTGTTATGATCACATCACCCATTTGAGATCTTCATAGTTCTCTCCAATTATTATGTTTATTTTTGTTTACTCTGTTCTTACTTGTTTCGCTCCCCTCCCTATCAGAAAGAATATATATATATATATATATATATATATATATATATATATATATATATATAAGCTGCAACACAGAGGGAAATTTATCTCCCTTGCTCATCATTGTTTTTCTACCTTCAGATAGTGCTTTGAACACTATAGATTCTCAAACATTTGCTAATTGACTGAATAGTATCCTCCTAATGAGCTGTTCAGCTTTGGCTCATACACATGTCAGGAAGCTCACTCCTTCCGTCTGTTCTGTTGTCCGTGGCTTTGACTCTTAGAAAGTTCTTTCTTTACCTGGATCACTTCTGCCCCTTTGGTACCCACAGAATAAGTCTCTTCCTGTCACCTTTGGAGGTGAGCTTTCGTTGGTGGCCCCCTCTTTGGTTTGTCAAAAGACTGTTTTTCCTTTTTGCCCTTCCCTTAACCTCTCAGGTGAGACATAAATATGGAGATTACACCCCACCCCCCATCGTTCAAAGGAAGCCACAGCTGGCTGGCTGTTCACTGTCATATGGCATGGAACAGAAACCCACTCAGTCTTCCAGCCCAAGACCGAGGAGGAAACTGGGATAAACAGACCCGTATTTCTAAAAGTTTATTGTGCTGCTACTAGATTTCCTGCGGGGACGAACGTGGCAGCGGTCAAAGTCTGAGGCACCCTTGGTTTCAGTGAGTCCAACGTTCTTGTGAACCCTGGTGCCGTTCCCGCAGGTCTCCTCAGAGACTCCCACGTGCAGGGGGCTCTGCGGCTCTTCACCAGGGACCCATGGTGTGCGCACTTCCTAGACTGTCTCACCCTAGGAGAACTCACCATCGATCACCTACGGACGTCTCAGGAACTGCAGATGGCCGGGGTTTCCAGTGTGGGAAATAGCTTACTGTGTGTTTCTTAGCCTTTCTAGCTCTAGGATTTCATCATTCTGCAAAGGAACCTTGTAGGGATAGAACATTTTCTCCTGCTAAGTTCACAAGGATAGGCCTGCCTTGCCCACAGCCCATGAAGGGAGTAGACACAGTGCCAAGTGCTTTAACGGTTTCTCTTTCCCCGTTGCCGTGGGCAGCCATCCTTCTTCCTTGTCTTCTCTCTTCATTCCTTAACCCCCAACCAGGCTCTTAGTTTATGACCCCCTTCAAATAACATCTCAGGATTCTTGGAGAGATAAGAATCACCAGGTAATTGTTTGGGAGCTGCAAATGACTTAAATAAGTTAGCAATCTAATTACCACCAAATGACTTTATTGCCTCCTGTCGATAACAGGGCTGTAACCTTCCTCCCCTGGGGAGTACTGTCCCCACCCCCAGGGGTCACACAGCGGTCAGGGCCCTGCAGCTGGGGAAGAGGAGAGAGGCCTTCTCCTGAATGCCACGCTCTGGCAGCCCTGCCAGCAGCCTGTGCTGGGGGAGGGATCACATCCCCCTTGTGGGCTCGTCCTCTCCCTCTCCCACTCCATCGGCTTCCGGGGGACTTTGGCAAGTCCCTGCCACTTATCTGGGAGGACTGCTTTTCCATCCTATATGGGATACTGGAGCCTAGTCCTGCTTATTTTAGTTGTTTGGAAGTGAACTGTGGGGGGGTTCCTGTGGGGGAAAGCACATACATAACTAGTGATCATGCGGGATGCATTCATTCATCTCTCCACCCATTCTCAATATGTACCGAGCATTTACTATATGCTAGACAGTGCACTAGGAAAGGAAGTAGACACAACTAACATGGAGAGAACACACGCACACACACCACTTGTACAGTGACATCGTAAATTTTATAGGAAGTAGTTAAAATCTTTGGCCTCAGGGAACTCTGAGTTCAAATTGGACCTCTGCTGTGAGACGCGTAGTCACCTGACCCCCCTCTGACACTCACGATGCCTATGTCATAGGGTTGGTGTGAGAATCAAAGCACGTGACACATAGTAGGCCCTCAAAACATGGGCGCCACTGTGATCACAATAAAGGTACCCAGTATTGTGGGAGTGAAACGGAGGAATCATTACAAAAGATAATATATCATTTATCCTTGAGATGTAGCTGTGAAGATAATATAAGCTCTTTCTAACCACCAAATCATGCATATAACAGCCACCAGCATATTCTAAACACTTGAAAGATGTTATCGTTTCAAAGGGGAGACGGGGCGGGGGGGCACGCCGCAAAGGGGCGGAGGGAGGGCAGTGTTTGAGTTGGGCCTTGAAGCATGAGTGGAATTTCAATGGCTGGGGAGAGGGGAGGGCATTCCTAGCCAAGAAGAGTGTAGGGCAAAGGGCATGAGATAGGAATGTGCCTAGTGTATTCCAGGGTCCTCAAATGATTTAGTGTGGTGGAGGCAGGGCTCACAGAGGGTTCTGGAAGAAAGGGAGGTTGGAGAGTGGGTGGGAGAAGAGGCCTTTGGGAGACCTTGCCTGTTAGGTCTTTGCGTTGCCCTTAAACTGTCTTCCTCTAATTTCCATGTTGGTCCCGTTGTTGCTCTCTGGGCGGCACAGAGCAAGGTTCCCTCTTACTTCAGAGGAGCCCTTCTGACATCTGCACACAGGGTCAGATGTCCAGGAATCCCTCCTTTGCGTCCCAAACGTCCCTGGTCCTTTCATGACGCTGTCAGCAGGCCTGGCTGTGCCTTCCAGATCACTTTTTCTTTTCTGGTTTTTTTTTTTTCCCCCCAAATGAATGGCTTCTGGAATGAAATATCTTTATTATAGAAATTTTCTATCATGTACAAAATTAGAGAGGATAGCTTGTGCACTCCCCACATGCCCATCAACAAGTCTCTATTCTCTCCTCCTTTTGTTCGTGTGTGTGTTTGCTGGAGTATTTTAGAGCAAATCCCAGACATTACCCCCTTTCATCTGTAAGACTTTAATATGCATCGCTAACAAAAGGGAGACATTAAAAAACCAGACCATGTGACTTTGACAATTAACACACTTAATAGAAAATTTCAATATCCTCTATTACTCAGTCCATATTTAGAGTTCCTTGATTGCATCTAAGAATTTTTATGATTATTTCTTAAAAACCAGGTCCAAAATATTCCTGTATTTCACGTGCTTGTTCTAACTCTGAAGTGTCTTTTATTCTGTAACAGCTGGCCTCCATTTTCTCTGTGCTATAGATTTGTTGGAGAAACAGAATCATTTGTCCTGTTAACTACCTCTGAATATGGCTGATTGCTTCTTCACGGTATTTAATTTGTTCTTCTGTCTTCTAGACTTCCTGTAAATAGGTCGTTAAGTCTAGAGCATGAGTGGAGTCAAGTTCATATTTTTAGGCAGGAACAATTCATACAGGGTGCTCTGTGGCTGCCCTGCCTTAGGTCAGGATTCACACAATGGCAGGTTGTCCAGCTCTTGGAGAGGCGAAGGCTGGCTGGGTCCAGAGGGTAGCAGCCTGGTTACTCCACAAGTCATCATTCTGAACACAGTCCAGTGGGTCTATACTTGGCTCTTAAGAGGAAGCATCAGGAGGGAATGCATCACTCCAGCCGGGGTTGGACTAGAGAGCAGGAGTATCACCTTCCTGCATCTCTGCCTAATGCTTCTATCAAAAGCAGCTGAAGGCTCCATTAACTCGCCTGGGGGCTGCAGCACGCTGCTGACTCCCACTGAGCCCACCTTCCAGCCAGTCAATCACCTACGCCTTTTTCTCATGGACAGTCTCTAAGCCACCTCTCTTTCTTTATGAACTTTCCCGGTTGGTTTCCTGTTCCCCAAGTGAATCTTCTACTTTTATATGATACATGCATGTAGATATAAATATTTTATGTATATATATAAAATTTATATATATACATTTATATATATATTTTTTATATATTATGTTTATATTATATGATTCAAAGTGAAGTTTCACCTTGTTTTCAGCTCTTGAAGGTTCATTTCCATTAAGATTTTGTCATTATAGGAAGGCGGATACGGAAGGGACTTCCAAGAACTTTGATTTGTGTTCCTTCACTTTATGGATGATGAAAAATAAGTAGAGAGAAATTTCTTCATCTGAGTTACGTTGCTCAGGGTCACGCACCAGGGGGTAAACTGTTTCACTGGTGACCTCAGTGAATCACTGTTCTGGGTCTTCACTTGCTTGTGTGGTCCCTTCCCATGTGGGCCCTGCATGACTTTCTTTGACCAATGAGACCACGTGACTTTCTTTGGCCAATAAACTATTAGCAAGCGATGTTAGTGGAGGATTTATAAGCACTTAGGTACTGGTGCTTGTCTGCTTGGAACATGCACTCTGGGAGTCAGTCCCCTTGTACCTTCTGCTTTGGAATCCTGTGACCACTGTATGAGGAAGCCTAGTGAGAGACACATGGCCCAGTCACCTTGTCACCTCAGCTAACAGCCTGCCAAACCAAGACCTGTCTGTGAGTGAGGCCACCCACGGTGGCCATTGACTGACCAGCTGACCACACACATGTATAAGCCCTCCTGAGAGCAGCCAAATCAGCCCAGATCACTTGAAGAACCCAGTGAAGCCAGAGTTGAGAGCCAAAGAAATCATCGTTTCAAGCAACTCAATTTCAGAGTAACTTGTTATGGAGCAAAAGCTAAGGTATGCGAAAGCCATCAGCATATAGATGACATTTTTTCCATATAAGAGTATCTTTATCCTTTTCTTACTCAAATGAGGCCATATTACTGCTCTGCTACTTGCTTCTTCCATTTAACGACACATCTGATGCCAATTTCTCATGAGGTACATTTCAATCTCTCGTTATTTTAAACACCTGGATAAATATACCATTGTCTACTCAACCAGTGTCCTATGTAGGTGGTTTTCAGTTTTTGCTACAACGAAGCCTCGGTGGACATCCTTACATTTAGTATTTACATACATGTATGTTTGTCAGATAAGTTCTTGTACATACAACTACTGGGTCAAAGAGGTTTACATTCAGAATATTAATAGTTGTTGAGTTATCTTCCAATTTCATTTACTAATTTACACTTCCTTATTAGTGTAAGGAATATGAGTGACTATTTCATCAACTCCCTCACCAACACTTTTACATATTTGCCAATCTGAAAGATAAAAAAATGCGTTTCATACTGTTACAGAACAGGCGGAGGGGTGGTTCATGATAAATTATTACAGAAAGGATTCCCCCTTTCTATCTCTGGAAGTTCCTCCCCCCGCTGCCAGAGGAAAGATGTCTCTCAATGCCAGAGACTGGTGAAAAGGAAAGAAATTATTTATTTAAAAGTTACACAGACTTAGGGTAATGACTTAATGTCTTCAATAAGATACTAAAGTCCTCTAGAATACCCACAGATGCACAGTCCTTCCCTCTCCCTGTGCCCAGTCCGGGTACCGTATCTCAGGAAAAGAAGTAGAAGTCCGTGATTCAGGCTCCCGGCACCATCAGCTGTGTGGCTGCTGCAATCTCCAGTTAATCCAAAGCCATGTGGCACCTTCTCATGGCCCACCAGCAAGAGTCCTCTCTCCCCTTTTCTTCCCAGCAAAGACTCTCCTGCTGCCTAAGCCACGTGGCAAAAAGAAGCACTCCAAAACCACATGGTCCTCTCCTATTCACTCTGCCAAAGCTACATGATCCTCTCCCTTTTCCCCCCAAACCTCATGGTCCTCCCTCTTCTCCTTCAGAACCACGTAGTCCTCTCTCTCTATGGCTGCTGCGCCTAGGTTTTAAATCCCAGCACCCATCTTCCTCTGCAGCCCCATTTCCGACTCCTCCTACAATCAGTTACACCTGCCAGCATCCCAGTATTCTTCCAGCTTTACTGGGCTGCCATAGTAAGTCTGGGCAGGTGTGGGCCCCATGGCATGGAGCCAATCATCTCCAAGCTCTCAGGCAGGCCCTGTAACCAGGGGGAGTTGCTTCCCAGTCCCATCTTGGGTGGAAGTCACTTCCATCCCCCTGGCTCAAAGCAGGGCCACAGCTATTTAACATGTCTATGAAACCAGTTAAAGGTTATAGATATGTTAAATGACCATGCCAGGGGTTAGCTGCAAAGCTGTTGTTACCCAAAACAGCTCTGAATGGTCCTGTTCCATGTGTCCCATCCCCCCTGGCTCAGGCTTGTGGGGGCGAGGACATCCTATATATATATTTCTAATATTTCCTGGACACCTTGAGTTCTGGACCCCATTACAAATCCTTTTTTGGGGCCCTCCTCTTAGCTGCACCCTGCTTCAATACCGTTTTATTGACATTTTAAAATTATGAATGAGGTTATGAATATTTTCATATGTTTAGTATCCATTTGTGTGTTTTTCCTGTGAGTCTCTTATTTCTGCTCTTTGCCACTTTTCTATGACTTGTAGCCTTCTTAAAAATTGAACTATCAAAAGTCAAGGGATATTAAAGAAATGTTACTGTATTTCTAAACACATCCTAGGTATAGACTTTAAAACTTGAGTTCTAGAGGAGTTTGCAAGGCAGTGAAGAATAATTTCCTAAATTCCTAGTGTTGGACAAATATAAAACACTTTACCTGCATTGTCTGATATTACCTCACAGGTGACTCCTGACACAGGGCCTGTTATGCCCATTTAGTGGGTGAGGAAAGTGACATTGAGAGAGATGAGTAACTTTAGGTCAGGAAAAATTGGGAAAGTCTTTGAAATGGGCATACAAAGATTGCTGGGTGTTCTGTCTAGCCCACTTTTCCAGGACTTCTGCACCTTTTGTTGTTTTTGAGCTATTTTTCAACTGTTTAAATTGCAGAAAACTGGTAACAATGCAAATGATTCTTGTCCATAGAAATGCAAATGAGTTGTGTCTGGTGGAGATGCAATTGATTGTTTCCCTCTGGCTACGGACCCTTTTGGTCTTTATTTGTAATTCACGTCCGCATTCCTGATTGCCTAGATGTGTGTCTGTTCTTCCAATTCTCCTTGGAACTGCCAGGATGCCTTACTGCCTCTCTCATTAGTTAGCGAGTTAAAACTTCGGCACTTGTTCATTTTACGTTTATATGATTTTATCTTTAAAAAGATGATCTCAAGTCTCTGGTCCACACAAGTAGAATATGAACCTGTCAGGAGCTGACACAGGTGTGTTTGACAGAGGTGCTTTATTAGGATTATTTTTAGCCACAGTGCTCTTTGAAAAGCTGATGAAAGCAATGAACCATTTCCCTGGGAAAAACAAACGCACTAACAGACACGCAACATTGCATACTCCCTGGAGAGTTGCTTGCCTCCTGAAGACTGGTTTAAGAATTCCTAGGATGGGCCCTGGCTGGGTACTTAGTTGGTTAGAGCATCATCCCGATACAACAAGGTTGTGGGTTCCACCTCTGGTCAGAATCAATCAATAAATGCATAAATAAGTGGAACAACAAATCGATGTTTCTCTCTTTCCCACTCTCTCTCTAAAATCAATTTAAAAATTACAAAAAATTACTGGGAAGGAATCTGGGATCAGAACAGCTGCTCAAGTCCAGAAGTAGAAAGAGGTAGAAGGGATGATACTGGTGTGGTTCTGGGAGTGGAGAGGGGGGCCCAAGGCAGCATGGGAGAGGCTGTGTTCCCCGGGTAAACAAGCTAGTGTGGCACAAGATGACAGATTCCCTGCCCCTGGGCAGAGACGTGGCAGGGGGAAGTCACTGTGCAGAGTCTGCTCAAGGCTAGAGAGTGGAAGACAAAGGGAAAAGCCCTCCTACCCTCTTCTGGTTCCTGATTGAAGGGGAAACCAGAGGTCACAGCAACACGTGTACTGTAAAAAGTTAATGTGGTGGCAGAGGGAGGTGCAGACTTGCCAGTGTAGCCTGGGAAAAGGATAGGATTGGCTGGGGGTGCTGGATACTTCTGGAGCACGCGCAAGTTTGGGCCGGGAGATTCAAATGGAAGGAAGGCAGAGACTTGCCCCTTCTCTTCCTCTGGGATCCGTGGCACGTATTTGTGAAAAGCTGCGGTGTGGCGCTGGTGGCGCTGGCCCCACCCGTAGACTCCAGGGAGCCTGAGGCTGGAGAGCTGTCCTCCTAGCAGCCTCGTGCTCTGAAGGATGGATAAGGATGGAGCGGGATTTCTGGGTGTGATTTTGGATTTCATTCTTTTTGGAAACAAATGGATTTGTTTGTGTTTTGTGGAAGAGATTGGCCTGGAGTTGGGGCATCCCCCGTTCCCACCAACTGTGCAACATTTTAATAAAGACCTCTTTTCTTCCCCACCAACTTTAGTCTTTGGAATACGCCTATGTTTGGTGGTGGGCAGCTGAACCCCACTTTTATTGGGTAACAGAAAGGGTTGAGGAAATGACCTTTTTTCTTAACACTTGTTGAGTGCTTACCACATGCCAAAATGTACCAACTCATTTAATCATCACAGAAACACTAAGACACAAGAAACCGATGCTATGCCGAGAACATGTACACAGAGGGGACATATCATTTGCCCATGGCCACGCAGTTGGCACGAGTTCTAAAGTGATTCTTTTGCCCCACAGATATAAAGGGAGTAAAACAGTTTCTTGGGGGACAAAACAAATCCCTCCCTAGAGTGGAGGTGGCCCCCGAAACCAATTGTTACATCTGTACTGGAGCAGATGTAACACTCTGGTCACAGGAATCTCTTATGGTCGGCCAGACCCTGTCTCTAGAGGATTCTGGGGGAAGGAGGATATGTCACTGGGACAGGAGATGGGGACAGCGATGGTTACTTTTACACGTCAACTTGACTGGGTCACATGATGCCCAGAAAACAGGATATTCATATGGATGTGTGCTAGGGTGTTTCTGGATGAGATGCCCGCTTTAACTGGTGGATTGAGTAAAGCAGACGCCCTCCCAATGTGGGTGAACAGGAGGCCTGAGTAGAACAGAAAGGCAGAGGAAAGGAGAATTTGTTCTCTCTGCCTGACTATCTTTGAATTGGGGCATTGGTCCCCCGACTTTGGGCTCAGACTGGAGTTTATGCTCCCCTGGTCTCCAGCTTGATGACTGAAGGTAATGGGACTTCTCCATTCCACTGGGACGTCTGCAGATCTGCAATTCCATCCATGACCTACCGCTAAGTAGGATGTCAGGAACAGCTGTGCGAGGTCCCAGAGGAGCGCCTGCTGCCTGGCCTAAGGCTTCCGCAGCCCCAGAGGCTGTGGAGGAGCTGTCAGCTTTTCCTCCTGTTCATGAGAGACAACCTGGAAGGCAGAGAGGATGCAGGGATGGAGGTCCTTACAACTGGGGTGGGAGGCTGCAGCAGAGAAAGTAGCATGAGCCCCCAGTAGGGGTCTGACTGATATGGGGTGGAGGGGTCCCACCCAAGGCCAGACCGGTTGAGACATACTCAGTGGATGTCAGCAGGGGCTGAGAAAGACGGAGGCCGGGGAGCAGACACCCACTCCCCCGAGAGACCGCAGTGGCATTTGTGTGAACACTTTTCCAACCCCATCCTCAACCTAGCAAAGAGGGAACAAAGGGGGTCATCTCAAACGTGACTGAGTTTAAACCCGAGCATTTGAGGAATCAGTAACACAGAAGTTACTAGAATAAAATTTCAGCCAACAACATAGCAAGTAAATCCAGTTATTACCAAATGACAAAAGGGACATTTTGCACATTTGAGTTCAGAGCTATGAAATGGGTACCTGCTACCCGAGTCAGTAAGTTACGGGATACCTGTCTTTTGCCCCCTGAATGCCTAACCTTCTCCTTCCACCCAATTTGCTGGAGGCTAGATGTCAATAAGAACAGTCAGGGCTCTGGCTGGTCTGGCATGTCTAAGTTTGCAAAGCACATTCACGCAGTGGGCTGTACTCTCTTGTTGGCACATTGCATGCCTAAAGGCAGAGCTAGCCTTGCTGCCTCCAATTTACAGATGAGAAAGCTGAGGCCTGGAGAGATTAAATGGCAATGTTATACAGCACATTAGAGAGAGCATAGCACCAAGACCCAGGCTTCCTGATTCCCAGCCCAACTCCGAGGTGGGTCAGGGATCCGGGAAGATTGCAGAGGTGCTGGGACTTGGGGCACAGTCCTAGAATTTATTTCTAGGACTGCACATTGAGGTCAGTCCAGCCTGCCCAGCTCAGGGGAGCAGGCCCTGTCCTGCCCAACAGGGCACATCTAAGTGATACTCACGCAGAAGGGAAGTTTAGGGGATGCACTCCCTGTGAGCAGGGGCGATCTGTCCCGTGGCTGGAATCCAAAGCAACCCCTTTCCTGGTGGAATCTGGGAGAACTTCACTCCATGGTGGGTCCTGACCTCACACTTTGCAAAACATGTCCACTTCCTTTCAGAGCCTCCCGATTGCTCTGTGAGGCAGGCCAGGGGGGCAGGCCATTTTACAGATGCCAAAACTGAGGCCCAGGCAGGGCAAGTGGTTTGCCAAAGGTCTCACTACGCGGAAACAGCGGAGTCAAATCTAACCCTAGGCTTTTCAGAACAGAGTGAAGCTAGTCTTCCGGCTGGGCTCCTGGCACAAGTCCTGGGAAATAAACTCTGCAAACAGCTTTCTGTCTTACTCTTCATTTGAGCCAGAAATGACACCCCCCTCCCCCCAATTCAACAGAATAACCAAAGACACTATGTTCTGTTTAACATAAAAAAAGTCCTATATTTCTCTCTCTCTTTGAGAGAGTCACATCAAAGACATACAGAATGTTACACATGGACCACCTGCAAGGTCACGGGCAAATGTTGGGCCTGCAGGGGAAGGCCAGCACTCTCCTTTCGACCAACCTGGACTGAGCTCACAGGGGCAGAGCCTCTCTTGTTCATGTCAGTATCCGGTTCCATTCGCTGGGCGCTCAGCAGGCGCTGAATAAATGTGTCATGAGTGAAAGAGCAAACAACCTCTCCTTGGCCTCTGCCATGCCGCTGTTCCCACCATGGCTGGCCTCACCAGTGGAGGGGCCGGAAGGCCCTCAGAGGTCATCTTGTCCAACTGCTTCATGTTACACGTGAGGTCCAGATGGGGTGAGTGACCAGCTGGAGGTCACATAGCAAGTGAGAGGAAGCACAGGTGAGAGAGAATGACCTGCTTGTTCCAGAGCTCACCCTGAGGTCTGAAAAACCTCCGTTGTTGAGCTGGGAGGGCCTCCTTGTCCAGGAGAGGTGAGAGCTCCCTTCACGGGCCACCCCGCTGCGGAGTCTGCTGCAGCCTGCCAAGGGGCGTGCTTGGGGAGCCTCCCTGGGGTGTGGGCCGTATTTGGATCAGGAGATTGACCCCGCCAGAGGTCTGGGCAGCTTCCCCCCATGCGTCTTCACTTGGATAGGAGGGCAGCTCCATTGTGGACAGGATGTTGGTCCGGTCCCTATGTTGAAGTGGCGCAGATGCTGCCCCATTTCGGGTGTGGAGGTGGAAGGAAGCAGAGGACAGGGATGCAGGTCTGCTGGATGAGGGGGCCCAGGAGAGGCGATGTCCAGGCAGGGAACCAGGCAGAGGCTGGCTGACCTTGAGCTTGTGGGTAACAACCCGTGGGAGGAGCCAGCCTGGGCAGTGCAGGGGGCGGCAGCAGGGGACCCTGTCACAGAGGGAGGTCAGGAGAGCAGTGAGTCCTCTGCTTTAGCCTGGGTTGGCCTGCAGCTTCCCAACCTTCCCCCCATAACTTGGGCTGTGTGGGGTGGGGGTGGGGGTCTGACCTGGGGAGAATTGCATGCACTGGGGGCCAGAGAGGCTGGTCCTCACCCCACCGTTCATAGCAATTGCCTGATGTGGAAAAGTCACTTTGCTTCTCAGAGCCCAGTTTCTGCATTAGCAAAAAAAAAAAAAAAAAAAAAAAAAAAAAGGCGGGGGGAGAGGGATAAATAAAAAAAATCCTGCCTTTTGGCATCCCCATGGGTCTACACAAACCTTTAGCTTGGGACTGTCCATTGTGTGCAGTGCTGTCTCCCAGAGCTTAGCACCTGGTACACACGCCACCTATGTGCTGACTCCCTGGACAGCTAATACTTAGGGAGCACTTCCTCATTGCCGAGCGATCTTCACCTCTCAGGCATTTCATTCTCATTGAAACTATTACTGTCTTCTGAGAGGCACCATGACTCTTCCAGGTCACCCTGCTAAGGGCAGAGCTGGGATTCGAACCCGGGCAGTCTGACTCCAGGGCTCAAGCTCCGTGTGCCACCCTTTCCTCCGTGACCCTAGTCTGTAATCCGTGAAGTTTTACACAAGTAACACAAGGAGGAGGGATGAGTATTGTGATTGTCACTCAGTGGATAAGGACATGGAGAGAGAGAGAGGCAATGATTTGTCCCAGGGGCCACGGACTTCCAGAACCTCCTTGCCCATGCTCTTTCTAAAAAAAAAAATTCCTCTGAAGTGACTCCTCCCATGTGGGTCTGGAAGGGATGTTCCCAGAGAGCGGGCCCCCCAGCTCCCCTCAGTGCCTCAGCCACTCACGGCCACGTCCAGGTTTGTGTCCCGGGCCAAGTCGGCCTCACTCAGCTGCTGGGGAGCCCTAAGGGCGCCCGTCCTCTCCTGCTTCCGCCACTTGGCTCGCTGATTCTGGAACCAGATCTGATGAGGGAGAGAGAGGGTGGAGCTAAGCAAAAGGGTTTTTCTCCATTTAGTACCTCCCCCAACATGCATGAAAACAATGCCTCCCAAGGGGCAGTTTAGAGAGCTCAAGGCATACAGGATTTCTTTGGCTCTGGAGGTCAGCCTTCTGAGCGGGTCGGGGATCACAACCTTCAGTGCCTGCAGGGCTGGGAAGCAGCTCCGTGCCATATAATTGGGAGTGGCGGGGTCTGTGGTACACAGAGCATAAGGGAGCAGTTTCTCAGCCTCAGCCAACAGCCACCATGTGCAATGTGAGCCCTGCCTTGCAGGCTCATCCATTTTCTAAGACAGCCATCTTGACTTTTATGTGACAGCTCTGAGGTTTAAAATACTGTGCAGATCAAATAAAACCCACCAGTGGGCTGTTTCCTGCTGGCAGGCCACCTGTTTGCAACCCCTGGGGGCCCCTTGGCATCTACAGGGACATCAGCAGTTTCCTGTATTCATGAGCATCCTGATTGTCCCTGACACGTGACTGTTTTACTCGGTCATTCTGCTGCGATGCTGCTGAATTCTGAGCCACTTAGCTGGCACTACCAACTAAGCTGGTGACAGATTCCAAGTGGAGAGGAAAAGGGGAGAAGTCTGAGGTGGGCATGGTCCTTGGCCAGAGGAAAAGTAGGTTGGCATAAAATAAAGAGTGGAATGTTGACCTGGGCCCTTGCTCAGATTTTGAATTTGAATGAATGCTTCATAATCTGTTTTTTAAAAAAATGGGTGACTCATAAAACTGTGTTAGAGGCATGCCAACAGTGCAACGATTGGATTCGGGTTTGCTAGAATTGTACTTGCAAAACTGGAGATGTGCCAAGGGGCAGGACATACCCCTGGTGAGAGACAAGGGGTTCCTGTGTCTCCAACCATGCAAAAGCCATAGACACTCTAGGTGAAGAAATTAGAGAGTACAGATTAGGCAGTTGGGGCTTTAACCAGGCCTCAGACCATGGA
The DNA here is from genome assembly GCF_022682495.2 of Desmodus rotundus. NCBI lineage: Eukaryota > Metazoa > Chordata > Mammalia > Chiroptera > Phyllostomidae > Desmodus > Desmodus rotundus. The sequence goes on along the minus strand of NC_071389.1, from coordinate 192,576,127 downwards.
TCCAGGGTCCTTTCCGCTTCTCTGTGCTGCCGTCAAGGCCATAGCCTTGTGGTTCAGACCAGGCGGAAGGGCTGCCAGCTAACTGTGGCCCTCTACCTGTTTCTGTATGGCCGGTGAGCTAAGGATGGTTTTCACATTTGAAAAGGCTGCACAAAAACCCGAAGAAAAATAATGTTTTGTGACGCATGCAAATTATATAAAATTCACATTTTAGTGTTCGTTGATAAAGTTTTATTGGAACACTGCCATGCTCATTTGTTTATATATTGTCTGTGGCTGCTTTTATGCTACAAACAATATATGGTTGAATACTTGTGACAGTGACCATATGGCTCCCAAAACCTAACATAATTACCATCTGGCCCTTCACAGAAAAATTCTGTACCCTGGTCTAGATTGTGAATGGGGCTGCATGGTGGACGGTGTTCTGAAACTGTAGACAAGTGGAGAGGAAGGGCATGGGAGCACCTATCGATTGCCATCACCAATGCCGGCTCACTCCATTTTCATCCTCCAAGGAGAGAAATCATCCTATAACTGTGGGGACCTCACTTCCTGGGGTGTAACATTTAGCAAATATGACTGTCTTTGTGGGAAAAAGCCAATGGGAAGATTTGGACAGGGCAGCCCCGGGAGCTCCAGGATCCATGGCCCCAGGGGCATCAAGGTGGAAGCCGAGAGCAGGGCTGGTTGTACCTGTACCCGGGCTTCTGGGAGGTTGATCCTGGCTGCCAGCTGGCTGCGGACATGGATGTCTGGGTAATGGGTGAAGTGGAAGATCTTCTCCAGCTCACATAGCTGCTCTGTGGTAAAGGTGGTTCGGACCCTCCGCTTGCTCTTCCTTTCTCCTGGATGGAAGAGGAGAGATCAAGTTGTGTTAGTAACCTTGGTGTTGGCTTTGTGTTGCCTTGTTTCACTCTTTCAACCTCTGTGGCCACAACCAAGTGTTGGCCCCTGGTTCCTAGAACATCAGAGCTTTGCAATATTTTTTTCCCTAAAATCTCTGCCCCTAAGCTGACCCTCTCCCATCCATCCTGGACAGTGGGACCAAGATAACTTTCCAGAAATTCCTCTGATTGTCTTTTTCTCCTGCTCAGATGCCTTCAACGTCCCCCTTTGTCTACAACAGGGGATGGCAAACTGGAGCCTGTGGGCCAAACCTGGCCCACCGTCTGCTTTTGTAAATAAAGTTTTGTTGGAACGTGGTCTCACCCGTTGGTTTATGTAGTGTCCTTGGCTGCTTTTATGCTACAATGGCAGAGATGAGTAGTTGCAGCAGAGACTACATGGCCCGCAATACCTAAAATAATTACCACCTGGCCCTTCACAGAAAACGCTTGCCAACCTTGGCCTACAGAGTGAAGACTGATCTCCACAGCAGTGAGCCCCTCACAGCCTTCTTTCCACCACCTGTTCAGCTTCACGTCCACTAAGGGTCAACTCCACCATTTGTGGGGCCTAGTGCAAAACAAAAAATGTGGACTCTGTGTTCAAAAGGCAGGAAGAAAACTTTTTCCTTTCTTTCTCCGTCTTCTCTCAACTTGTAAGGTGTTTTTTAATTTGATATTTAAGGCTAGGCTCCCTCGGGCACAGGGAGACTGACAGAGTGAGTATGGGGCCTCACAGAGACCACCCTCCTCCTGCCAGTGCCCAGCCCATGCCCCAGCCCAGGAGAGAGGAGGCAGCAGTCACTGGGTAGGGGCTGCAAAACAGGTGGCTGAGAGCACATCCCAGGGAAGAGGGGACTGAGCATGAACTGAGGCTCCAGGCACCGGGCAGATGCTTCATGATCTCATTGGACTTCACTTTCAAAACATAAATTTAAATATAACATTACTAAGAATTTCAAGATGGCAACTGTAGCATTAAACCCCACTGAATACCTTCTGAGTGTGGGACCTGGGCAGCCACACTGGTCACATACAAGCCTGTGAAGCCAGGCCTGTGCGTGTGTATTGGGGAGATCAGGTATTTGATTTAGACATGTTAAATTTGAGGTGCCTATTGACTGTCCAAAGGAAGCTATCCAATAAGCATGTGCATATATATTTAGAGTTCAAATCTGGGAACTGTCAGCATACATTTGGCCTCTGCGGTCATGGGAGTGGGTGAGGTCACTTAGGCAGGAAGTGTGGGTGAGGAAGAGAGGAGGGCCTAAGAGTAAGCCTGAGCCCCTCCACCACCTGGAAGTTCAGCAGCCAATGAGGAAGCCAAGAGAAGCCAACGAAGGGACCAAGAAGGGGCGCTCTCTGAGGTAGGAGGAAAGCGAGGAAGAGGATGTAACATGGACACCCAGTGAAGAAACTGTTTCAAGGAAGAAGGCTTGGCTGTGTCCATGCTGTGAATAGATTAATGACAGTAAGGATAGAAGAGTGGTCACTGGACCTCACCAGACCGAGGGCTTTCATGATGGCAGTTCCCACAGAGACGGTGAGGGCTCAGTAGGCCGTGGGTAGAGGAGAGAAGGGAGGTGAAGTGGGGAGGTGGCAGCTGTAGGCAATACTCAGAGGTTTTCTGGGAACATGGACGAAGAAGGGCAGTTGACAGCTGGAGAGAGAATGGGTGGCTCAGGGGGTGAAAGAATATTGAACATTAGCTTTATGTCCCTTTCTGGCATTCAAGATTTTGCAGCGAGGATGGGGTAGGTCCTCTGGTGCAAAATTCTGATTTCCCTGGGTCTTCTGGTAGGAGCGGTGATCAACTGCTAACAGAGGAGCCAAAACTCTGTGCGTCATCTCCATGGAGCTGCCCAGGGGATGGCTGAAGAGACTCCTGCTGCTGGTGTGGGTCACATGGCAAAGGCCACAGTCAAACAGGGCAAACCAGAGCTCAGAAAGAAGGTATGTCCACTGGTGGGAATTCGATGATGAAAGTCATACTGGAGAAAAGATGGTATGTTTCTTTATCTTGAAGATAATTCAGGGTCATAGTAAACAATGAAGGCAAGATGAGAGGTCTTGCCACTGTGGGACTTGTTGCAAAGGAGCGTGCAGATTTGTGGCCCAGGATTGCAGATATTACAGTGTATTTGTAAAGAAGAAAACCATTAAAAATTGTTCCAACTTCTGGCCAAGAAGGAGGCATAGGTAGATACACTGTACCTCCTCGCACAACCCAAACAAGGATAACAACAAATTTAAAAACAAAAAACAACCAGAAATGATGGAAAGTTGAACAGTATGGAAATTCAAGAACCAACGAGTTCAAGCAGAAACATTCATCCAGACTTGTAGGAGGTGTGGAGACGGGAAGCAGGGTGGAGAGGACTTTCAACAAGGTGGCGGCTGGAGGACCAGGGTGGGCAAGGTGACGGCTGGTGGACTGGGTGGTCCCATGTTTATGTGAAGATAAACCAGGAGGAACAACTGGGGAGTGAGACAGACCGAGCAGCCTGGGGTTCCAATTCCAGGTAAATAAAACTTCAAACCTCTGACTGAAAACACCTGTGGGGGTTGAGGCGGCAGTGGGAGAAACTTCCAGCCTCACAGGAGAGTTCGTTGGGGAGACCCACAGGGACCTAGAATGTACACAAGCCCACCCACTGGGAATCAGCACCAGAAGGGCCTAATTTGCTTGTGGTTAGTGGAGGAAGTGACTGAAAACTGGCAGAGAGTGGAGCAAGCAGCACTGTTCCCTCTTGGACCGCCCCCCCCCCCAGCATCACAACACAGCAACGTGGGTTGCCCCACCCTGGTGAACATCTAAGGCTCCACCCCTTACTACATAACACACGCAATGAGACCAAAAAAAAAAAAAAAAAAAAGGCCCAAATGAAAGAATAGATCAAAGCTCCAGAAAAAATACAACTAAGCGATGAAGAGATAACCAACTTATCAGATGCATAATTCAAAACACTGGTTATCAGGATGCTCCAGGAACTCACTGGGTACTTCAAGAGCATAAAAAAGACCCAGGCAGCAATGAAGGTTGCATTATGTGATGTAAAGAAAAATCTATAGGGAACCAAGAGTGATGGGAAGGAAACCAGGACCCTAATCAATGGTTTGGAGCAGAAGGAAGAAAGAAACATTCAGCCAGAACAGAATGAAGAAACAAGAATTCAAAAAAATGAGGAGAGGCTTAGGAACCTACAGGACATCTTTAAATGTTCCAATATCTGAATAATAGGGGAACCAGAAGGAGAAGAGGAAGAGCAAGAAATTGAAAACTTATTTGAACAAATAATGAAGGAGTACTTCCCCAATCTGGCAAAGGTAATAGACTTCCAGGAAGTCCAGGAAGCTCAGAGAGTCCCAAAGAAGTTGGACCCAAGGAGGAACACACATCATAATTACATTAGCCAAGATTAAAGAGTAGGAGAGAATCTTAGAAGCAGCAAGAGAAAAGGACACAGTTACCTACAAAGGAGTTCCCATAAGACTTCAGCTGATTTCTCAAAAGAAACCTTGCAGGCAAGAAGGGACTGGAAAGAAGTATTAGAAGTCATGAAAGGCAAGGACCTACATCCTAGATGACTCTATCCAGCAAAGCTATCATTTAGAATGGAAGGGCAGATCAAGTGCTTCCCAGATAAGGTCAAGTTAAAGGAGTTCATCATCACCCAGCCCTTATTATATGAAATGTTAAAGGGAGTTACCTAAGAAAAAGAAGATAAAAAATATGAGCACTAAAATGACAACAAACTCACAGCTATTAACAACCAAACCTAAAAAAAAACCCCAAAACAACCTAAACAAACAACTAGAACAGGAACAGAACCACAGAAATGGAGATCACATGGAGGATTATCAGTGGGGAGGGGAAGGGGGAGAGAGGGGGAAAAAGTACAGAGAATAAGTAGCATAAATGGTTGGTAGAAAATAGACAGGGGGAGGTTAAGAATAGTATAGGAAATGTAGGAGCCACAGAACTTATATGTATGACCCATGGACATGAACTAAAGGGGGGGAATGCAGGTGGGAGGGGGTGTGCAGGGTGGAGGGGAGTGAAGGGGGGGAAACGGGACAACTGTAATAGCATAATGAATGAAATATATTTAAAGAAAATTGTTCTCCTCCCTGGCAAATAATAGTCTTTATAACATCATGCAAACTTCCCAATAAACTTTCTGTCTGTGTTGCAATTTCCTCTAACTGCCACATAACTCCAGCAAAGAGAGTATCATCTGTCATAGAGCCAACCCTGATGGCGTTGGGGAAACCGGAAGAACAGGGCAGGTGAGAGGAAGGGTGGACTGGCACACACCCATCTCTCTGCTGGTGCCTTGGGAGGAGAAGTGTGTCCAGAAGAGAGGACAGTACCCAGGAGCTCTGGGTGGTGACTTAGAGCAGAGTGGAGCTGCCCATTGGGCACAGGGCAGGCTGGGATGGGGATGGGCAGCATCTGAGAGCTGGGTTCTGGAGGCATGAAGGTCCACACTTACATCTTCCCACCACTCTCAGGAGGAGGCTGCTCTGGAAACGGGTGAGAGAGCCAGCAAGGCTGATGCCTGGGTTACAGGCCACAGGGGTACGAGAGAGAGAAAGCAGGTGGGAGAAGGCAGAACAGCATACATGCAGTATGGAGCAGAGAAGAATGTGGAACACAGAGCTCAGCCCATGGAATTTTGGACCTCATTACACAAGAAGCTGGAAAGATGAGCTTGTGGATGGAGTGCCCCATGCAGGGGATAAGGGTTTTAATCATCAGGAAGGGCTGGGATCTCCTGGGCCCCAGTCTGAGAGGATGGATGATGGGGGTGGTGGGCCCCATTTTCCGAGCTCTGGAAGAGCACTGGATTGGGAGGGAGAAACTCCTTGAGTTCCTCTCCAGGCCCAGCATCACCAGACCAGGCAGAGAGGCCCAGAAGCTGGTGGCCACAGAGCAGTGCACCCACAGTGCTGGCCAAGGGGACCCAGGAGGGCCTGTGGGGTGGCGGGGAGACGGTGAGGAAGGTGATGGGAAACTGGTCCCCTTTCAAGTTGCTCCTCTCCCAATTATTCATTGTGCAAGCTGTGAGTTACACTTCAGTGGGTCTTCACAGAGAACGAGTCAGCAGAACTTAATTAAGCCTGAGCCGTTTAGCACATCGATCATAAGAAATACACAATTTACACAGGTGATTAGGCCACCTAATTATAAACCGATGTTTCTCCGCGCTCGGTTCCCTCTCCTGATTGCTCCTTCTCTGGGGTCCGCTAATGGGCCCTGGCTGCTCAGCCACAGGCCCTGGAGGCTTTGCCACTGGGCAAAGTCTCTGGAACTGGTCCTTGTCCTTGTCTTCCTAAGGCAGTGGTTTCAGCATGGAGAAGATCCAAAGCACCCTTGGGAGCCCTCTTGCAGGCTGGGGATGCCTCCGGGACATGACGGGTGGGGTGCAGGGCAGGAGTCTCCCCGGGCAGACCTGTGCTAGCCTCTTCTTTCTAGCCTGGTCATGGACTTCCTATAGTTCCCTGGTGCCCATAGCAACAACCATGACCTTCCCTGGGAAGCCTTCCCTGGCCTCCCTGACAGACCAAACCTCCCTGAGAACAGGCCATTGAAGAACAGTGTCACCCTCTTCCCAGCACTCACCACTGTTGTCATTGTGCTTTCAGTGGTGATTACTGGATCACCATTTGTCTGCCTGCTGGATAGGGGCAGGGCCATGCTTGTGTTCTGTTCTCGACTTCATCCCTACTCCCAGCTAATACCAGTGGCGGCTTTGAGATCCGGCCCTTGGAATTCGTGTCTCCATCAATGTGGGCCATCTTGGTGACTCCCATGACAAATGGGAGTGCTGCGATGAAGGTTTTAGCCTGGACCATCGGAGGGTGCAGCTTCCACCTGGCTCCTCCCCTTGGGCTGCTCATTCTGAGAGACGCCATTGCCATTTTGGGAGGATATTCAAGACACATGGGGATGCCCATGGGGACAGAAACTGAGCCCACTTCCAACAGCTGGCACCACTCAGCAGCTGTGGGTGCGAGCCACCGTGGGGGCAGATTCTTTATTCCAGCCCAGCCTTCAGGTGTCTGCAAACAACACCTTATGGCAATCTCGCAGGGACCCTGGACCAGAGCCACCAGTTAAGTCATTCTCAGGTTCCTGGTCCACAGAATCTGAGGGAGATAGTACATGTTTACGGTTCTCTGAAACCATTATGGTTTTTTTTTTTGGCAGTGGGGGTGGGGAGTGTAGCAATAGATATGCCTGCCACTCAGTGGCCATTCAGTAGCTCTTGTTGCATGCCTCAGTGGAGCATATGATGGATACACAGAATTTAAATTATAGCCAAGGAGTGCTAAAGTCTCCGCTGCCCACTCGGATTTCTCCTGGCACTGACACTCTGGGGTCCTGTTTTACAGTCATCTTGTTCACCCCCTGCCTGCATCTCTGAGACCTTTTTGTGCTTGGAACAACTTTCTACTGCCAGGATATGTATTTCTTGGCTAAAAGGCCCAGATAATTCTGTTAACATAGATAGTTAAGAAAGGGAGCAAAGGGAATTAGACATTGAGTTTAATAAACTGGGGAACATAAACATGTTTGCTTCACCAGGAAGCTACAACTTCACACCCCAGGGGATCACAGCATTGCTCTGCCAAGGGGATTAACCCTCCTTTCTTTCCCCTCCAGTACGGGTTGTTGGGGGACACAGGGGTGGGTACTTGACCAAAGAGGCCTGCCAGTCTAGCGTGGGGAAAGAAGGAATTTGTCGGGAGGTGGACCTATCCAAACCCACGCAAGCTTGGGAAATTGTTTGTTTTAGAAAAGCACCTGGTCTGTTCCAAACCCAAGCTGATATAATTCCAGGGGAACAAAGAAACTCTCTCTCTCTCTCTCTCTCTCTCCCTCTCTCTCCCCTTTCTAATGCACTCACCTGGTGTGTTAGCATATTCTCTCTGGCCCAGGAGCATGTGGCCATGATAGACTGTGTGGGCTCCAAAGGGCTAAGCTTTAACATGAAGCAGAAACCCTGGACACCGGCTTTTGTTTTGGCCTTGCCGCGGACACGGTTGGACTTTTTCCATGGAGGGACAGAGGCAGATGGGAAATTGGAAATCCAGGGGCAGATTTCCACCTGAATAGAAATTGCTACATCACGGTGTTTCATGCTTGGGTCCTTGGAATGCTTTCCTTGTGATCCCATAAAAGAGCCTGATTTTTACCTGCAACAATTCCAAGGAGTATCCTTGCTCCATGTTTCAAAGGATTTAAGCTTCGCTTTCTCACAGTGGGCAGTGGCTTCATCACATACCCTCTGCTCGCTGTCTACCTTCCTTTGTCTCGTTGCACTACGTCATTGCTGGTGGTCCTTGCTCATCACAAATAAGCTACTTGTACTTAAATCCTTTCGTTTGAGTCTACTTTTTGGAGGATCCAAAATAAACAATGTGGTTTTTGTTTGTGTTTTTTGTTTTGCAAGCAGGGGTCAAGTTTATACTGCCTTGTACTCCCTCCCACAGGGCCTAAGAAGGAGTCAAGTTCTCCATTTTAGAACTAGCCTCCAGGTGCCCCCAGCCCTGTGGGAATGTCCCCATGGCCACATTGGGCTGTAACTGTGGTGGCAGGGACTAAGAGAAGGCGTTTGAAAGAGAGAAACCAGACCACACTTCTCCTGGGGGAAGTACAAGCTTTTCGCTCTGCACCCCTTAGCCCTGCTCCAGTCTGCTCCCGTGGAGCCCTGGCTCTCTCTAAGGGCCAGAGCCATTCATGATGAGCCACGAGACACCACAGGTTTCAGACACAGCCTCAGTCCCAGCGACCGGAGAACAGCAGAGCCCCTGCCTTTGTCTGAGGTGGTGCAGGGGAGCAGGAGGAGTGTGCGGGGAAGGAGGGAGAGGTGGAGGAAGAGGAGAGGAGAAAGGAAAGAGGAGGGGAACAGGGAAGAGAAGGGAGAAAGAGGAAAATGAGGGGGATGAAGAAGTGAGGGAAGGCATAGTGGCTTGAATGGTGTTTCCCCCCCAAAACATATATCCAAGTCCTAACCTCTGGTACCTGTGCATGTGACCTTGTTTGGACACTTTACCTTTGTAGATTTAATTACAGATTGTGAGATGAGATCCTTCTGATTTAGGCTGAGCCTTAAGTCCAATGACTGGTGCGGTCAGGCGAGAATGGGGAGGGAGTTTGACCGAGACCCAGAGGCGAAGGCCGGGTGAGATGGAGGCAGAGAGCGGAGCCACGTGCCCACAAGCCACGCCTGGCCCAGGACTGCCAGCAGTCACCAGAAGCTGGGAGAGGCGCCGGACAGATTTTCCCTCAGGGCCTCCGGGAGGAACCGCCCTTCAGTACCTTGGTTTTGGACTTCTGGACTCTAGAACTGTAAGAGAATAAATTTCTGTTGTGTAAAGCCAGGAGGAGGAAGAGAGAATGAAGAGGAAAAGGAGAGAGAAGACATGTGTGTATGTGTGTGTGTGGGGGTGAGGGGGAGTTGGGCAGAGGTTTCTAAAGGCCAAAGGTTTGGAGGCATTTAGGGAGCAGGAAGAAGTGGGAGTCAGAGAGAAGCTCTATGTGCCTGGAGGGTGGAGAGTGAGGCACAGGGAAGGTGTGATGGGAGCTGGACCTGGGGTCCAGCAGGGCCAGTCTGTGAAGGACTCTGAATGCCATGCCAACGGGTTGGGGGTTGATAAACTACACCCTGAGGCCAGATCAAGCCCTCTGTTTGTTATTATAAATAAAGTTTTATTGGAACATAAACATACCCATTCACTTACACATCGTCTCCTGTTCAGCTGTGACAGCAGAGTTGAGTAATTGCAACAGAGACCATCTGGCCATTAAAGCTTAAATTCACTATGTGGCCCTTTGTAGAAAAACTTTGCTGACCACTGCTCTAGGACATTCCTCAAATCCCCAGAATTCCAGTGTCCTGGTCACCTCCACCAGACAAGATGGGCAGAAGTCAGCACGACTCCAAGGTGGTGGCCCCAGGGTCTCATTGCCACTGAACCCACCCAGCTCCAGGTGGTGGTCACTATGTCTGGTTCTGTTCATTCACCTTCACCTTCCCAGCCCCCAGCCAGGCCCAGAGCGAGTGCTCAGCAGCCATTCACTGAGTGACTGAAGGGCCCATGAGCAGATGAGGGAACATATCTGGGTCCCCCACAGGCCAGGAAACCACAGTGGTTTACCCGCTGCAGTGGTCTCCTCCTCTCCCCTTTCCCCCAGGGGTCACAATTCCCTGGTGGAGGGTCATCGTGGGACAGGTGCGGATATGCTCTCTCTCTCCCCGAGGTCTGAGCTTCTGGTATAAGGTGGCTTCCTCCTGATTGAGCCTCCCTTAACCTCAGAGGGTCCCCAGCTTCGGGGCACTTGCTTCTCTCCGAGGGAGGGAACAGTCAGCTGGGTTTAGCATCCTCTTCAATTGGGAGGCCCTCTTGGAATTTTCCATTGGCTTGAGGCCTAGGAGGGTCCAAGCCTTAGATTATGAGGGTCCCCCGAGAGTGGAAGGACGTGGGGAGGGTGGACCTCCTGGATAACTGGCCTGGCCCCAGCCCCTGGAGGTACAGGTTCTACAGCTTGGAACAAGCCCTGCTGCCTCCCTGGGCCTCAGCCTCCTCGAAGAGTGGTCCTTGGGCCACTTTCATTCTTGGACCCCTTTTGGGAGAGCTGGTTAGACTTCGGATTCCTGGGCCCCACCCTAGACCTGGAGTCAGAGTCTTGGGCGCCAGGCCTGGAATGCTGCATTTTCGCAAACTCCCTGAAGATTGGGAATCTGAGGCAATGCTTGCCGGTCCACCTCCCCAAGCCGCACCATGAAGCTCTGTGAGTGGTAAGTGAGGCCCAAGAGGAATTTACGCCTCTGTTGTTATTATTGGGGTGACAGAGGGCACAGGACACATCATTTCTGGTCCTGCGTGCCACGAGGGAAACAGGCAGGGTGGGGGATTCTGGGAGGTCAGGGAGAGGCCCACCCTTCCTAGTCACCCTGTCCCTGCCTGCCTGGCGGGGAGACCCCCCCCCACTCTGTGGGGAGGAAGTCTCTGCCATGGAAAATCACCAGGAGTGAAAACACTAAGGTTTTTCAGCAACCAGTTTGCTGTGGAATTGGTTGTGGTGTGTCACAGCTGCGGGGAGGGGCGGGGACCTCAGGAATGTTCCAGATGGGGAGATGGAGGCCCAAAGAGGAGAGGCTCACCTGGGGTCCTCCTGTGATTTGGTGCCAGAGTGGGGCTTCGAGACCAGACTTCTGGAATCCTGGCTCCCTGCCTTCCTCACCTAGCGCCTCACAGACTCCAGCTCATTTACAGTTTCCGCCAGTCACCTCGGTGGTTTCTGACAGGCTGGCATCCCATCTGAATTATTATTTGTTTGGCATCTTCCCAAATAGACCCTTGTTTATGCAAATAAGTAAACTTACTTAAACACAAAACCTCACGTGGCGACCCACAATAAGCAGCCAGTATCATGGTCCTGAACAGAAGCTTAGTGTAGGAATAATGAGAACTACTGACGTAAACCATCTCTGTCTGCGTGCCCCTCCAAGTCACCTTGAGAACCACCAGTGGCAGCTGCACTGGAAATACGGAATTCCAGCAGCGTGGGAGGGAGATGGATGGGTTTAAAGCACGTTCAGGGACAATTGAGAGTGGGCGGTCTCAGGCCCCTGGGGTCCAATTCTATGGCTAACTACTCATGCAGTTTTTGTGGGTGATTCGTTTTCTCCTCTTGGTTTACCCTCTGTAAGGTGGGGGCTCACAAAGGTGACAGCTTGAAGGAAGCATGGCTGTGAGACTGCCGTGAGCCAGGGGCACTGTCTAACGTCACCACTGCTATTTTGGTGACTACTTACTGGGGGTCTGCTCTGGGTGTAGCAGGGTAGCAGACATGGAACATGCCGGCATCTTTAGGGGAGGTTCAGAAAAAGTGGCCACCCTAACTTTTTGCCGTCAGCCATCGTCAGGCTAGGAGAAGGGAAGCCCCTCAGTTGGGGAGACCTCTCCTCTCCTCTCTCTCCTCCTCCTCTCTCTCTCTCTCTCTCTGTCTGTCTCAGAGAAGACAGTCATGGATTTTATGTGGCTGTAGCAAGAGAGACTGGGGTTAGACTCCCAGAAGAATTGTGAGTGCTCATTCAATTCACTGGAAGATATTCATGGACTTCTAAAAATGAAGCTGGGAGTCCTTTTCCATTAATAAGCTCAGCTACAGGGAAACCTGCTCCCCGCCCCCCAGCCCCTCACCAGGGAGGAGTGGCCCTCCAGGGTCTTCCCCTGCATCTGAGTACAACCCCTTTTGGGAGACTTGTTGAGGGGGAGGGGGTGGAGTGGGGCTGTGTGTGTGGTAAGAGACGACCTCACAGCTCCCCAAGCTCCCTTTCCAGGCTTTCCTTGGATTAAAGGGCTGGCAATGGGGAGAGAGCTGGGAACCTCCCGTGAGAACTCCAGGCTCATGGACTGTCCGACTCCAGCGGACACTTGGGACGTCGCCTCAGTTTCCCCTTCCTTCACTCAACCGGCTCGCCAAGGGTGGAGCTGAGGCCCGAGTGGGGAAGGGACTTCCCTGAGGTCACACAGGCCCGGAAAGGGAACTGAGACAGACATCAGGAATTTAGCAGGGTGTTCGTGTCCTCCTCCGGGCCCTCCCTCAAGCCAGCTGTCAGGGAGGGGTCTCAGATCTGGGCATTGTTATTTGGGATGGGCCACTGGTCTGGGGGTGTGGGGGTGGTCAGGGTGGGCAGATCCAGGCAAAGCTCCAGCCACTAGAAGCTGGGCAGGCTGGCCTCGGCTTACGAAGGAGAAGAGCGTGCTGGACGGAGCAGTGTTTAGGGGCAGCCAGAGCCAGGTCCTGATTGCAGCGGGGCTTCTGCTTACTAGCTGGGCAACTTGGGGGACACCATCCACCCCTTCTCATTCGGAGATGAGTTTCCACCTCTCTCAGGCTGTGATCATTATGCCCTTCCACCGAAGTTAAAGAGGAGGCACGCACAGCCTACGGGACGGTGCCTATAGCGTCGTAAATGCTGAATAAATAAGCGGTAATGAGCATTCTCAGCAGGAGCCTGGCTACAGGATCAAGTCCCCATGTCTGCATTCGGCAAATGACTGAGCCTTGGTTTCACGTCTGAACAACCACTGTTCTGGGCTAGATAGAAAAGGATTAAGGTCCCAGCCCAGTGCCCTCTCTTCTGTCAATATGGAGTAGCCTTTTCTCTGCCTGAGCCCAGCTGGGTCTCGGAGACCCAGGAATGTATAAGAAATGACCAGAAGGCACTTACTGTGGGGCTGGTCCTGTCGGGGCTTCTCCCGCCTGGAGTCTGCAACTTCTGCTTTCCCGGAGCCTGGTCCACGTCCTGCTTCCTGTCGGACCCTGTCGCTCCTCTCGGCGGGCCTTTTTAAGATCTCCTCGATGGAGAAGGACAGGCCCAGTTTCTTTGGGGCCTCGCAGCATCCCGAGTTCTGCCTCTCTGTGGCCCCGCAGAGAGCAGGGACCACTTTGTTCGCCATGGGCAGCTGCCAATAGGGCTGAGGGGGCTTTGTTTGCGCCCAGGGTGATGCCAGAGGAGGGTGCCTACTTCCTCTCCCAAAACTCCTGAGATCAAGAGGGCACGAAGAGGTGGAGAACAGGGAGCCTCATGTCAGATTAGCCAGGCACGTTCCATCTCTCCAGGGACTTCCATGGGCCACTTGAAACCATCTCTGGGATCCAGGAGGCAGGTTACCTGGGAAGAGCTAGAACAGGCTGTATGCTGTGCCCACAGGCTCAGAGCCCTCACCGGCTCAATGTCAAGGGCATCAGCATTGCAAAATTGGCTTCAGTCTTATTGCAAAGGGTCTTCTTCAGGTGTGTGGCCTAGGCCCGGGGCCCTGAGGTCACAGCCAGTGGGCAACAGGGCACAGAGCTGGGAGGAAGAGAAAGCCTGCCCCCAGAGGAGATCTGGGGCAGTGTGTCCGCCTTTTTGCCCTTCCTCTGGCTTGTGGCTTTTCCTGCTGGCTCCGGCCAGGCCTCTGGAAGGCTGTAGTATCACGCTTGGGTCCCAGGTGGCCAACTCCGTCCTGGGCCACACCACAACCCGAGGGGTCTTCCCAGAAACCCTCTTGGACTTCTCTCAGTTCTGCTGCTTCTAGACCCCAGCATGCGCCTTCTGGAGCACCTGCGCCTCCATTGTCCTGCAGGTGGAGGCTCAGGGAGGGGTCACTGGGTCTCTGCCGGCCACGTCTCTGTGACGGGGCGGGGCTGAGGGCTGAGCCTCCCAGGCGTCTCTGGTCTGGCTGGCCCTGACTTCCCTCCGTGCTTCTCCACCCGGCCTCACTTCATAAGTCTCTCCACCTGCACCTGGACCTCCGTGCCTCTTCGTGCCCTTTGGCGTCTTTTCTGCTTCTCTCCTGTGTGCATGCCCCTTGCCTGCCCCCTGAGGCAGCACTGAGCAGACCTCTCTGCTCAGTAAACTGTCCACTGGGATCTGACAGGCACACACCTGTCCTCGCCAGGAGTTCTGTTCCCAGCAGCTGTGTAGCCAGGGAGGAGGGGGCAGTAAAACGGCTGATAAGAGAAGAGACTCTCCGCCCTCCTTAAGGCTGAGGATGCAGCTGTTTCGGAATAGGGCCGGGGGCAGAGGGGAGCTAAAGGATGTGCTGGGGAGGTCTGGGGGTAGGGGGGCGTGGTGCTGGGGAAACTGGACAGACTGGAGTAGGACAAGGCAAGGTGGGGGCAGGATGGCCAGGAAGTGTCCCCAGGCCCAATAAAACGTGTTTACTCAGCCAGGAGAGCTTATGGGTCTCCTTTAGGCTGGAGGCTGGGCCAGGGTGCAGTCTGCTGGGTGCTGGCACAGGGAGTCTCCCAGATGTGCCTGCAAACCAGAGCAGGAGAGGCCTTCTGGGCCCTAGTGGGGTGTGTGGGGATGCTGGGGCCCGGACCAAGGGGCTGCGGTGGAAGGCACTAGGGTCTGATCTAAGTGACCTCCTGGGGAGCTCCAGGGCACCATGTGGGGCACGAGTGACAGATACCCCAGGGGAGACAGTGCCTGTGAATTGGGGTGTTAGAATCTAGACCTTCTGTCAGAGGGTGGGGGTAGCAGGTGGGGGGTGGGGCAGGTGGACCCTCACACCCTGAGGAGGGCGAGTCAGGAAGAGTTAGGGACCCACCCTGAGATGGGGAGCAGGTCAAGTCCACGCCATCTGTTTTCTGAGCTGTTTCCCAGGCTACCGGATCCAGCTATGGAACTCTGGGCTCTGTCACCGGCATAGGCAAACCCTAAAACCTTGGGAGCGTCACTGCTCACGCATGTCACAGCCAGTGTAGTTGGACATTCATTCAGGGACCCAGACTCCTTCTGGAGTGTGATGCTACCATCCTCCAGTGGTGGGCTCCAGGGTTTGCAGGGACCAGGAGAGAGTGGAGGGGGGAATTTCCTCAGTCGAAAGTGTCCAGGCTGAGTCATGTGACCCTGCCTTGAGTCAAGGGGGCTGGGAAATGGCGTTCTCCTCTGGGTCCCAAGGAACATGACCCAGTGTGATGGATGCACAGTGAAGTGTCAGGAGGCAGAATCCTGCAGGAGCCAGGCTCACCATTGGTTATGTTAAGGAGTTGTTGCCTTAGGAGGGCAAGTTTCCTTCTGCCTGTGACAGACCCTTGCGGTGACTGGTCAGGAGTGTGGACAGGGACTTCAGGGGCTGAAGTAGCGGAGGTGGTGAGGCCATGGAGCCTGGGTGATGCACCCCTTGCCTCAGTTAACCCACCAGCAGCCTCGTCGACTGGATGCCATCCCCGATACTTTACAGTGAGGAGATGCGCCCAGAGAGGTGGTGTGGCGGGTATAAGGCTGCACAGCCAGCCAGTAGGAGAAGCAGTCTTCAAGCCCAGGCGGTCCAGCTCTAAAACCCACCCTCTGCTCCATTCTTCACAACCCCCAGAGACCATCTGGCCCAACCCTCTCCTTGTGCAGGTGAGGAACTAACTGCACGGAGCCAGAGTCACACCTGTCATTTTAACACCTTGTCTGCTTTCCTGTTATTTTGCCTCTCGCTGGGCTGAGCCTTCCCGCTGGGCAGCTTCAGAAAACACTTGCATTGTGTGGACCTAGGTACCACCCTTGCCACGGTGAGCCTGAGCCCCGGCTGTCACGTGTGTGTTTGTTTCGAAAATAGTTCTCGAGCAACTCCTACGTGCCTGCCACTAGCAGGATGTGAAACACACCCTGCCCTGAGGGACCCCCATAAGGGGGTGGGGGGAGGGGGGAGGGGAGAGGATGGTCACTCTCAGTGACAGGGTCTTGTCGGACTTCACAGCTGTAAGAGATTGTGTGGCCCTTTGGGTCAAAGCAAGATTTGATGTGGAGGCGGAGAAGGGGCGTCATCGCGCACATTCCCTTCGTCAATCTACTGGAAGACGTGCAAGCACATCGAGTGCCCCGCACGGCGCACTGTTCTCGCTTCGGGGACCGGACAGGGGTTTCACTTTCTAAAGAGGTGTTTAGGGAGAACATGCTGGACAGGTAGGCTGGAGCCACCTGTTCATTTCCGCATCCATTGCACATTTTTAAGGCCCCTCTCTGATGTGCCAGACTTCGAGCACCGCGCTGGAGACAGTGGAGATCGAAATAGACCAGCTCCCTCTTCTCATGGAACTTACATCGAAAATGGACTCATGCACATAAATGCCCACTGCCATCCCCATTCGTGACAATGTCGTGAAGAAAACAAAGCAGGGTGGCGAGCTGGAGAGCGGCCCGGTGAGGGAAGGCGTGTTAGTGTTTTCGGATTTGCATTTTACCCCACAGGCCACACAGAGCCGTGTGCGGTTGTGTAAGATCACACGGGTCTTGCTTTGGGACGCTGTGTCAGGAAAGACATGTGTCCTCGTGTGTGGGGCGGTGGCACTTCTGAGGAACCAGTTCAGTGACTGACTCTCTCCTGTGACGTGGGGAAAGAAGGGAGAGCGGAAGGAGAGCAGGAGGGAAACACAGTTCTCAAGAGCCTCCCTGCCTTTGGTTATCTCAGAATGTGCCTTGCGCGGCTTCCAGCTGGACCTTTTCCAAAGCCCTGGCCAACACTGCCGCCTTTGCCGCCTGTGGCCCCCACAGGACCTGGGAGTTATTAACGTTGTCATACCGTTGGAGGGATTGAGCTTGGTGTGGGAAGAGACTCACTCGGGTCCCCTGTTCGTTGCTAGAAAGAGGCAGAGTCCCAGCTTGGACCTGAGATTTTACCACCCAGTATGACCCTCTTTCCATGCTTCCACCCTGCCTCTTTGAGTTGCTTTAAAATTCTGAGTTTTCAGAAGGAACTCACAAGAAAACACCTGTGTAAGACTCCAGTGGGGGGGTGGGTTTGAGAGCTTTGAGGTCTGGGGGCTCCCACTTTATTACTTCCGTCTAGAGCAATTGGTCCAGTCTTCTGTGCATTTGGGATTCTGCGGTGCTGGCTTCTTGAGCAGAAGAGGGTCCTTGCTCTGTGGGTAGGTTATGCAGGCCAAGGGATCAGGAACAATGACACGAAGATGGCTCGTCATGGAGATGGCCTGGTCAGAGGGTCAGGGGTTCTCAGGGGGCACCCTGTCCTTGTACTGGCTGCCCTTGAGACTTGCTTTTGCCCTGGTCTCCTGGGGGCATCGAGGTGCCTAGACCTGCCATTCTGAGCTTGTGTTTGCTTCTCTTTCACTCTAGTTTCTGTTGAGAGCATTCTCAGACCTCCCACAGTCTGCCGAGTGCTTATGCCTCTTCGCTTGAGAAGGAAAACTTGACCTTCCAAGCAGACTGGGCAGATCCTAGAGGCACCCGAAGTGGAGGGTGGCCATACCTAGCACACAGGACAGAACACAGAGCTCTTTCTTCTTGGGATTTGGTAACCAGAGGCTGGACCTGGCTTAAAGCTGATTGACTTTCCTCTGTCTGGTATGTGCAGTGTGCTTGGCCTGAGGGATGTGTGGTGATTAGACCCCCCACTTACATCACCTGTCTGAGGTCAGTCAGAGATCAGGTTGGTGTACGGTTTGCAGGGTCCTGCTTTAGCAGCTCTGGACACAGTAGAAGAACTGTTTCACATATGTGTAAACTATATAGATTGTACCTCCTTATGGACAGCTCTGTGAAGCTGAGAGGACAATTTCTCACCAACGGATTTATAGAGTCCAGTATTTCTGGGTGTTAGCGCGTGGCCAGGATCTGGGGGAAATTCAACCCTTTATTCATTTGGTGCCTACTGTGTGTCAGGCACCAGGCTAAGTGTTGAGTAAGACCAACATGGTTTCTGCCCTGATGGGGTCACAGGTCAGAGAGGAGACAAGATGAACGAGCAGACAAGTAGATAAAATAACTACAAGGCATGGTGAGTAGTTTGAAGGACATGGGGCTGCAAAGTGAGTTAGT
The DNA here is from genome assembly GCF_022682495.2 of Desmodus rotundus. Classification (NCBI taxonomy): domain Eukaryota; kingdom Metazoa; phylum Chordata; class Mammalia; order Chiroptera; family Phyllostomidae; genus Desmodus; species Desmodus rotundus. Next base: position 192,557,901 of record NC_071389.1, on the reverse strand, counting down.
TGCAGTTTGCTTGTCTGACTCCTTACTGTGTTCGGGAAGTGGTTCTCAGGTAGGGGCAAAGTGATAATAACCCTCCTACCTTGACCTTACGAATGGCCGTGCCCAAGACTAGTGGAACTCGTGGTTACCACACCTCAGAGAGTGGGGGTATTGCAAAGAGAGGAATAAAACCTTCAAATTGGTGCAAGTTGCTCTTTTGAAATCTCTTGAAATGCCACGAGATGCCTTGGACTTACCTCCTCACCCATTATCAGGGTGGTTGCCGGCAAATTAAAACTGATTTGGGTAAATGTAGATTTTGTCATTGTAGTTCTTGGTTCGATAAAGACTGTCAGAAAGCCAAATAAAATTATATTACGCAGTTTCTGATGATCAGGAACCTGGGAGTGGCTTAGCTGGGTGGTACTGATCCAGAGTCTCTCATGAAGTTGTAGTCAAAACATCAGCCATACGGTGGCTGGAAGACCTGCTTCCAAGATGGTTCGCCTGCGTGAGTGTTGGCTGGAGGCCTTAGTTCCTCACTATGGGGGCCTCTCCACAGGGCTGTTTACAGCACAGAAGCTAAATTCTCTTGGAATAAGAGATGAGAGAGAAAGAGAGAGAGACAGAGACACAGAGAGAGAAGTATTAATGAGAAAGAGACCATGGCAGAGGCTTCAGTGTCTTTTGTAACCTAACCTTGGAGTGACATTCCATGACTTCTGACATGTTACACTGGTCACACAGACCGACCTGACACCCCCCAAGGGGGGGTGCTCCACGCGGCTATGAATACCTGGATGGTGGGAAATCATTGGGAGTCATCTTGGAGGTGAATACCACAGCGTGTGTGCAAGTATTTCAAAAAGTTCTAGTTAATTCTCCACATGGGGTCTTGTCCGTATGGACCAAAGGGCAGACTATCCCGCTTTATAAAGGCTCATTCTCCACTCCCCCCGCGTGATGGACCCATCATTTTACCTGATAGTCCAACAAAACCATCTCTTTTCCTCCTTTATAATGTGCAAGGCTGAGAGTCTCAGGCTGATATTTAGTACGAAGAGGCCCTTGGGTTTTCGGCATATTTATTTTACGCTATTGACCTTTTTATGCCACTTGTGCAAAAATTTGTCAGGAACAGTATCGGTATTGCAACAGCAATGGCTGCTTCTGGCCTTTGACTCAGTGGAGGGAAACTAATTATGTGGAGAGAAACCAGCTATGGGCTAGACGACAGGCGCTCGGTATTACTCCCCCTCCCCGCCCCCCGCCGCAGGTGCTCAGACAGAACCTGCCCCCAGCACCGGGCGAGGCCGAAGGCAGAGGAACTGTCCTGATGCAGCAGACCACGGTTTCAAGCGGAGCACCGGAACCATGGGCTTTGGTCCCTGCTCCCTTTAACGGGTATTTTACGACTTGAAAGAATTTCTGGATGAGTTGAATGAATTGCCCTTTGTTACGAGGAACAGAAACGTAAAAGTCTTTTCCATGCAGGTGACATGGTTTTATTGTCACCCACCGGGACGACTCTCAGAAACAAGTGGCTGAGGACAAGTGCTCCAGCGCCCCGACTGTCCCTTTTGGCAGATGTCCTCTCACATGGAATGGGCTTTTATTCAACAACCTGTGAACTGCAGTCATTCTTTCAATCACTTCGGGCTACATTTTCCTACTAAGCCATGAGGGGGACTCACCAGGCGGTAATACTTGCTTAACATTAGGTACCTGTGGCTGCACTATTAGGATTTCCCTAAAGCTTTCTTGGGGGATTTGTAAAATGTACTTTGAAGAAAATTATTTTAAGCTAGAGTGATCAAGGCTTAGCTTGATGGACCAGGACGTTGTTTCTTGGTGCGGGAGCAGATGAAGAGCTGTTCTGTTAAGGAAAACAGCTTTTCACAGGTATTCCCACAGGTGTTCTCAGACGTATTCTCTTAGCTTCTCTTTATGCAGAGGTTGACCCGCTTGTTGATAGTTCATGCACAGAGTCTTCCCTCGGCCGGTAACACAGAATGTTCGTGCGTTGGGCTGATTCTTCCTAGAGACCGTGACTTCAAACTGTTTGCTATCCGCACGACATCTCTGAAGAGATGGAGAGAAAAGCATTCTCTCCTGAGAGAACCACCTGAGGAAGGGTGTCGGATTTTCCTGAGGCTCCTGTAATGCTTTCCTTAGCAGAACTGCCAAGCCAGGAAAGGGCCAGTTCTCCTGAGCTACTGGGCAGTTTTCTAAGTTTCAGAATCACTGTCATCCTGACTATTTGTGGGTGGTTGTGTTTCTGTTTTCTCCATAGCTCCTAGGAAGCTCTGTTAAAAAAAACTCATTTGGCCTCAGGGATCCTGTACTTTGTTGGGCTTCCTTTTCCTCATTCTTGTTTCTTGATCCACTTACTCCTTTGAAGTATGTGCTGGGTTGTCTGTATTCAAATAAGCCTCCTCAAACTTTTTGGGGATGAGGCAGAGGTGTGAATAAACTCTAGTACAAAGGATGGGACAATCCATCCATCAACCCCAAACACCGTCCTAAAACAACTAAAGAGTATTGAGAAGGACTGGAACCCAGGTCTCCTGATGGCCTAGCTGGTGTTTTCCCCTGAGACCCTGAACAAGGCCCATGAGTTTAACAAGAAGAGGTTTGCTGTTGTGGAGGTGATACCCTTCTGCTCCCAACAGGCAGAAATCCTGGAGGAAAGGTAACCACAGACTTTTGGATACACTGGTGGACGTCATACCTAAGCTGCTGAAACCCGAGGGACTGCAGCAGAGGCAGAGAGGGAATGGCCCGTGGGCACTTCCACTGCCCAGGAGCACGAAGATCAGCTGCAGGCGAGCTCTTAGCAAAACACCGCAAACTGAATTATGTGAGGATGCAATGTCACCAGGGACGGGGGGCAGCCCAGCCTAGAGGAGAAGACGTACCTCCAATCACACTCACCCGGAAACTGGCCAAGGGGAGGAGCCAGAGAGTGTTCCAGGCAGAGAGAATAGCCTGGGCGGAGGCCTGGAGGCAGGAGGGAGCCAGGAAGGCTTGGAGAAGGGCAAGAGGTTAGGGATCACTGCATGCGTCTGTGTGCATGCACTCTGTGTACGTTCATGTATGTGCATCTCACACACACATGTGCATTCATACATGTCCATGTGTGTATGTGTATAGTGTATGTATGTTGGAGTATGCTTGGAGGTGGGGCCCAGGTCCAAACCTTTCAGCCCGACAAACAAACTCTTCCTTATCTGCCTTCTGCCCCTGCCTCTATCTCTGCCCCAAATCTGTGCGAGTGGATCCTCGTTCTTGACCATGCACCACGTCCTCTGGGCGGCCTTCTCTGCTCTCCCTGGCAGGGTCAGGTCCTCTCCTTTGCCCCTCCACTCTCCCAGCTTCCCACTGTTAAACAAAATAAAATAAATTGGAGACCAGGCTTGAAAATCCTTCAAGCAGACAAAACCCTTTTAAGCCATGGAAGCGAAACGAAATCTAGCTTATTTTATGAACACAAGCGAAACTTGACTGAGATTATTTCAGGTGGCTGCCCCTGATAATCATAAAAGATATTTGTCAGCTTCCTAGGATGGTCTAAGATAATCACTTTTAACCAATCTCCCGCCATCTGGAACCTCTCCCCCGTCCCCCCGCCCTGTAATAACCAATCACTGTAAAGGTTAGACGACGTCCTCACTTTCACTTTATGAGCCGTCCTGTTAACAGCATGCCTCTCTCTGAACTTCATGCCAGTTGCGGGTTTGAAGTCTCTGTGTTCACAAATGGCTTGTTCCTTGCTCAATAAAATATTCATATCAAACAAAGCTCTGAATTTTTCTTTCGACACCACTATCGTAGCTTACTTGTGGAATTCCCCCTATGGTAAGGCGTCTTCCGCAGCCCACCCCCAACACCGTGGTTTGCTCGTAGCAGGCACCCCATGAGGGTCTGCTGAACGAATGTGTACGTTAGCGCATTAGTTGGCTTTTTTATTTCACTGTATGTCGCAGAATACAGAGATAAAAGTCGTACAAAATAGAAATGTACTTTTTTCTGTCGTGTACATGGAGCTCCCGGATTATCAGGCTAAAGCTGCGTTGGCAGATTCACTAACATCAGGATCTACCTCCCTTAGTACCAGCTCCGTCCTCAGGGCTGCCTCATGGTTCAAGCTGGCTGCTGGGGCTCCAGGCATTGCTTTGAATTCTCTTAGTTCTCTCAGCCCCTTTCTGAAGAGCTTTCCTGCAGGGAACCTCACCTAATGACTTTCTCTCTTGTCTCATTTAACTTCCTCTCTTGGCTGAAAGTGGGGCTAGGAAATACAGTCTTTAACCTGGGAACATAGTCACTCACGACCAATTTGTAATGAGACAGGAAATATGAATATTGGATGAATATAAAATCCAGTAGCCTTCACTATAGCTTGAGCTGGGAGCTGTAATGAGCCAGTCCCCTGAAAACCCCGGAGAGAGGAAGTGAGATGGCCTTTTTGGTGACATACTTAATAATGAACATATAACACACTGAAGCAGAGATGTGCAAAGAAACTTAACAAGACCCAGAGCCTGTACCCTGTCAAGGATGTATCAGTATGTAAAGGTGGGTCAGCCCCTGGGGCACAGAGAAGACCCACACAGGCGCAAATGTTGGGAATGGCTCCTTCTGACACCGGGGTTGGGGGACGGGCCATGGGGAGAATTTCCGTAAGTGGACTTGAGTTGTTTTGGTACCACTGGGAAGACTACACCCTGAGATGAGTGTGTGCAACCAGCTGCATACGAGCCTGCGTCTACATCACCATCTTGGGGTACAGGCTGCTGTGTAATTAAAGAGCTCGGACCCTCAGCTCATCCATATGAGCATGCTGAGATTCAAACAAGCAAATATATAACATGGCGGGCAATGAATGCTATAAAGGGAAAAAAAGCAGAATAAGAAGAGGAGAATGGGAGGGAAGGTGCCAGAGAGTCAGGGAAGTGTCTCAGAAAGAACGAGAGGATAGACATCAGGAAGCCGGAGTCCTCACCCCGGCTCTGCTGTCGACTTGTGTGTGTGTGGGACCCGGCTACATCGCGGGTCCCAGCGTCCACCTCCGTGGAACAGAGCAATAGATTGGTGGCCAGGAGAGTGCAGGGAAGAACAGCATGGACTGTTGAGTGGGTACCTCCCACCTTTGAATCCCAGCTTGACTGTTCACTGAGCAAGTGACTTAATCCCCCTGAACCTTGTTTGTCTCATCTGTAAAATGGGGATGGGGGCAGCTACCGCACAGGTGTGTCTCGAGGTGGCTTGTATGAGGTGGTGCAAAGAAACAGCTGGCATCAATTAGGTGTGTGACTGGGAGCGGTTTCTTCCCCCGGGGGGGTCCTGCCGGACTAGGAACCCTGTCCTTTCTTGATAATCTGCTTCCAGCTGTCACAGCCACTAACTCCAGATTCCCTCTCGCAGCCTGTCTCCCTGGTGACAGTTGCTGTGATTGTCTCAAAAGTTCAAGGGCTGCCACCCACAGCACACCCACTGTGTGCTGCTATCTGGAGTCCCTTTGACCCTCAATTTGTTAGGTTTGTTGTCCCTGCTGACTTCTCGAGTAAGCCCATAAATTAGGAACATTAGTAAGGTGTCCCTGGATTTTAAACTGGTCACCTGTGATATGGGGTGCGTTGATGGACCAATTACGAGTAGCTGACATTTTCGTCTGCATCGCTGTGTGTCGGGATGCAAGTGGTTCTTGCTCTCGTGCTCTGGGGGCGGCAGGGAGACATGAGCCAAGCCATGGAGGGTTATGTAGCTACAGTGATGTGGGTCCTTGTTTCTTCTGCACCTGCAGGCTCCGTCTCTTCTCAGGGGTATCACTTAAAATTGCTTCACATGCCCTTGCTCACCTTCTGCATTCTAGAGCTTTCCCTGGGTGAGTCATTCATTCAGTCACTCATTCACTCACTTACTTCTTCCTTCTTTCTTGCCCACCTTCCCTCCGTCCTTTGGCGAATGCATACCGAGTACCTCTCATTTCTTTAAGTCTGTAATTGTATCAGCAGTATGATAATGGTGATGAGGATGAGAAAAGAACAACGCTTTTATGTTTTTGAGTACATGCCAGTTTTTCCAGAAAGGGAAACTGGAGCACACAAGCAGTAAAATAACTTGTCTAGGGTCAGAGAGGTTAGTTGACTTGACCAAAACCACACAGCGAGGGAGAGGAGGCAGGGAACTCTGGGCAAGTCCCACCAGCACTCTGTGCTTCCGTATCTTCTTTTATAAAATGGGTTTGTTGGTGGAACCCATGTCACGGGGCTGCTGTGAGCACTGAACATAAAGGGCTGTGAATGAATGGTACCAGCCTGCAGAGCGCACTTAGGACGCAGCGGCTGCCGCTGTCAGCACTGGACCAAAAATCCATCATGTCGTTGACATCTCCCAAAAGCCTCATGAGGACATGGAGACCCTGAGAGTATCTTGCCCAGGGCCACCCAGCGAAGAAACAACAGGGATGGGACTGGAACCCAGGCCCATCTTGCTCTAGAGCCTCCACACGTAGAAACCACTTCACCGTCCAGCGTTGATCTAAAAACCAAAGCTGAAAGCAACCAACACAGAAAGAAAAACTGCATGATCTCACAGATTTGTGGACTCTTCAAGAGCAGAAAACAAGAAAAAAACATTGGTTGTCTCTCGTATGTGCCCCAACTGAACACATACCCTAGGCATGTGCCTTGGGCAGAACCGAACCTGCAACCCTGTGGTTGACCGATGATAGTCCAACCCACTGAGCCACACCAGCCAGGGCAGCACTTAGCCCCTTCTTATGTGTGATTACGTATTGAGTATGTCTGTGGCTAAGAGCTCCCGCCTATGCCTCCTGCCAATCAGATTGCAAGTCTGCGAGAGTGGGGTCTTTTGGTGTCTTTGTTCATGGCTGTATCCCAACCATCCAGAAGAGCATCTGTCACGATAAATATTTATTAACCAAAAAAAAAAGGAAGGGAGCCTCCTTCTTCCAGTGTCTCCTGACCTGGGTCCCCTCTCCCGCCACACGAGTATTCATGTGGCGCGAGGGCAAGCTCTGGATCGTCCAGGTGGACGCCAGTATCCTCTCTGCCCGTCGTCAGCCCCTGTGTCATCCCCTTGGGTGACACCATCCCGTCCCGGAAACATAAAGCTAAGTGTGATTAAATGTGTAAGTTGATCTTATGCTTAACACTATTTTACTATAATCAAAATAATGTGCTGATTTTTAAAAGGGGCAAAGAAAGCATCACGTTGTTCTCTTTTGGGTGAAATTTTTCTGACGTGATATAATGGGATTTTCGGACAACCTTCACTCACTAGATTTTCATGGCATAACTACAAAAAGGGTCATTTTTGCAAAAATGCTGGAGGGCTTCATGAGTTTTCCCAAGGGCTTGTCTTAGTACTTTGATATTTAAATGATTCTCTTTTGATGTACTTTTTCATCATCCTCATTGATTTCCTCTTTGTTGATTATTAGCAGGTCTCACCCTTTACCCAGTACTAAGAACGAGTATGTTCTGAGTGCTCACCATGCGCCAGGCTCTTCGCATGTGTCCTTAGATTTATTTCTGCCGCAGCGCTGTGTGGACACACTGTGCGTGTATTACAAGGAAACCGAGGCACGCGGAGGGCCAGGAACTTGCACGTGCACACCTAGTTAGTGGAGAAGTCGGGACCTGACTACTCTTTTGTCAAAAACACGGTGTGGGATTCGAGCCACACTCTAATGTCACTTTCGTGGAGCTCACGACATCCTGCCTGGTTTGCGAGATTTGCATTTTCAAATGAAATCAGATGGCACTTCCCCTGCAGAGCATCACGGGATGTGACTGTCCTGCAGTCCATGAGGTTGACTGATGACTGTCCTGTGGTGTCATGAGCTGTGACAGGTACTGGTGTGAAACAGGCTGGGATGTTCCAGACACCTTTAATACGGGGGTCACTGGTGGTGTTCACGTTTGGGAGGAATGGTGGCATGAGAAGTGCTTTAGAGACAAGCAAACTCACAGCTGGGCGTTTCAAGCGAAGAGCCCAGGTATCCCCTCAGGCTGTTTCCTGGATCTTTTTTTGACCAAATAAAAAGCCAGGCACAACCATCTGAGCAGTCCGATGGAGTGGGGCCAGGGGTGACATGGGGCACAGTCACGCTGGCATTTGTTGGGCCCCAACTCCGAGCCAGATCTTCTGGGAGATTTAATTAGTCTTTACCGTGGGCCAGAGAGAAAGGTATGGCATGCCCATGTTACGGATGGAGAAACTGAGGCATGCAGAGGTGAAGTCACCTGGCCTAGGCACTCAGGTGACTCAAATGTGGGTTCAACTGTCTCCCAAACCCATACTCCTCCCACTGCACTGCCTTCTTGCTGGCACGGATAGGTTAGCTGAGGGGTACCTTGGAGCCGCTGGCCGGCCTGGCCTAAGAGGCAGCCAGGGTGGTGGTGTTGGCAGGAATTTGGAAGCTGGGCCTGCAAGAAGTGAGATAACCCTGTAAACGCGGCTGGATGGGCTTGCCGGCCTCTGCCGCCATTGGCTGCCTCCTGGCCTCTCCGGGTCCTCATATTTGGAAACCGACTCGTGCTCTAGGAACAAAAGGGGAGGATGGCCCTCCGATGATTTGATCGCTGCCACTTACAAAAGCCTGAGAATATGTCACTTCCCAGTTTAGGGGCCGCAACAAGTCTCTTCTCTGTCGGCTCCAGAAATGTCAGGTTGACCAGCTGGAGATGTGCCGGAGTGTGGCAGGAGGACACGGGGAGCCCGGCGGAACATACAGGGAGTGTGTCTCGAGATTCATGTACCAATTACACACAGTTTATTACATTACCGGGCTAATAGGAAATAACCAGAGGGGCATCTGTCTGCGTGGAGCCCATGCAGGCCTCTGGTTGCTCAGCCCGGGCTGGCTGGCTGCCTCCTGGCTTGGCCATGGGGAGGCTGAGGAAGTGGATATTTTTGGCACGTCAGTGTATCATTGGAGAGAGGGCCACACGCAACTCCCTGTCAATCTCTCCCTTAGCTTCCCTAGATGCTCAGGAGGTGGAGGGGTTCAACATCCTCCTTTTCGGCCAGATCCTTTGTGTCGGGTCTTTGGTTGAAGACATGAAAGATGTACCCTCCCCATGCTTCCTTTGTAGTGTCGGAGCTCCCCTGGGGTGATGTGGAAAGCCCAGAGCCTGGTCACAGGGAGAGCTGGGCTTCCGGGGACTTCTTCAGTGTCAGACACAGTCTGTCATGGTGAGGGGCAGTGGGGGTTGGGGATGGGAGGCGGTCTGGGAGGGAGCAGAGCAGAGGGAACCCGCCCTGCAGGAATGGGGGGGGGGGGGAGGGGGGGGGAGAAGTGGTTGGCCCGCCCTCTTTCCTTGCCCCTGCCGGGCAGCCTTCCATCTCCCTTCCCAGTGCCCCCAGGCTCCCACCCTGTGCTCACAGGACTCTGTTAGAACTTTGGAAAGTAGTCTTGTGGTTCTCATGGATTCCGGGGGAAATGCAAATAATTATGATTGATCTCACTAAGTGATTCAATGATTATTAGCATAGGGAAACGGCTCCTTCACATCAGTCACCCAGGAAATGGGAACTTAAACGATAAGAGGAAACCGGGAAGCTGTTCTCCGACGAGGGAGGGAAGTGGTGAGAATGCTTCTGAGGCTGGCTTCTTGGTTTATTTTGCATTTTTAAAATTTAGTCTTTAACAGTCTGGGTATATCTCAGGATGTGAGTGATTCAAATCTGTTTTTTTCAAAATTAGGAAGCACTGTAAAACTGAACATGGGCCTTTTGATAACTGGTGGACGGTCCCCAGGCACCTGCTTGGGGCCGGACTGCTCAGGAGCAGGAAGGCAGAGCTGGGGAAGTCAACCCACAGTCTGCAGCAAGGACACGCGTGGGGACAAGTGTGGCTGGGGTGGTCACAAGCAGAGACCTGCAGGCCAGCCTACCGGGGCAGAATCCAGTCTGAGGCCCTCCCTGCGCTGGGACCTTCACTAGGACCAAGGTGACAGCCCTGACATGGGGGCAGCAGAGCTTGGGGGGTGTGCAGGGTGGGGGGGCAAGGGAGAGGATCTGAATTCCAGCTCTGCTCTTTACTCGCTGAGGGACCTTGTGCCCTTTACCTTACTCCTCGGAGTCTCAGTGTTTTTGCCTGTGAAATGGGTCTATTTGTACTTCCTCAACAGGCTTGCTACAAGAGATTAAATGAGATAGTGTATGAAGAGGGCTTAGTCTCGTGGCTGGGGCGCAGTAGGTATTCCAAATGTGCCCTTAGATGTGATGGCTAGACGGGCTGGCTAGGAGGAGGGCAAGGTCTTCCAGGCAGTGGGTACAGCTCCAGTGGGGAGGCATGGAGCAGCTGGTCTTGTTGGAATTCTAGGTTGTGCCCGCGACGTGGGAGTGACGAGGAGTGTGGTGGGAGGTGGGAATGGAGAGGGCCACACCATGAAGGGCTTAGAAATCATGCCGAAGGACGACCTGGTTCCTCTGCACCGCGGGTGTGCCGGCCATCGGTTGATTGCTTCTCAGCTCTAAGCCGTCCCTTCTTGGCCCTGCTTTATGAGAGTGAAGCTGGACCCTAGAAAATTTTCTCCTGGCTCAGTAGCAAGTGCAATATTAGGCCTTGTCAGTAGAGGGCGCTGGCCACCCTTCCTCCAGTTGGGGCTTTGTGTGAAATGAGTGGTTTGGACCAGGTGAGCTCAGCCACCCCTCCTGGCTTTGTTTGTCAGGCGCTAAGACCCTGACAGGTCGTTCATGTCTCAAGAATCTACTTCTTTGGTGGCACAAATTGGGGGCCAGCTTGGGAGAGGGGTCAGAGGGACCAGGAAGGTCTGAAGTCACAGGGCCAGCCCATGTGGCTTCTCCTGGATTGAGTTTGATCTTCTGTGGAAGGCAGGTCTTCACACTTCCCGCACAGACTGGGGCAGTGAACCCAGAAGAGAGTTAAAGACTTTATAAACGGTGATCGCTGCTCAGACGCAACGCATTGATGTGGAAGAACACGAGAGAGGTGAGCTTGTGTAGTGGAGGGTGTCAGAGACCCACAGGTGTGGGAGCGACCGTCCTGGCTCCGCTCCTGGTCGTCGGGTGACCTTATCCCCGAGGCATTTAATGTCTGGGGTTCCTTGGTTTGCAGACGCATCACTTCCACCTCTGCCTCCGCAGTCACAGGGGCTGCCCTCCCCTCCTTCCCCTCCACGTGTCTGCCTCTTCTACTCTGATAAGGTCACGGTCCTACTGCATGAGAACCTGCCCTGGTGACCTCATCTTACCTCGATCACATTCGACATTCGCAAAGACCCGATTTCCAAGTAAGGTCACAGTCACAGGCGAGGACATCAATGTACTGTTTTTGTGGGGACTCAGTTCAGCCCAGAACAGTAAGGAAAGCTCTCAGCTTGGTGCCGGTGCCTCCTAAGTATTCAATACATATTAGCTGTTGTGACGACTTCTGAGGCTCAAAGAAGGCCAGGTGCACAAAGTCCCTTTGCAAAGGTAACACAGTGGGCAGAGTTATGGCTGGCGATTGTTGTTTTCTTTATTCGTATGAATAAGAGGCGCCTTCAGACGGAGGTGGAAGCTGCAGAAGTCCTCAGGGAAGAGGTCGGTGGGGCAGACGACCAACTCTGTGTGCCAGTGTTAGTGACACAAGGCTGGGCGGGGAGGAAGGGTGGTGAAGGAAGAGCACACCATGGCAGGGGACGTCCACCGTAGTCGCTGGCCGGCTGTGGGACGAATGGCAGACACACGGGCAGCAGGCTCAAAGGGGGGTCAGCTCAGGCTGGGCCAAGCCAGGGCAAACATGGAAAGAAAACGGCCACCTCTGGGGCCTGCATCATCACAGCTGGGACCACTTGGTTACCCTGAGTGCCCCCAAAGTCCTGTTGTCTCTACTTCCAAAACAAATCCCAAATCAGCCTTCCTACCCCCTCCACTGTTGCCACTCTTGTTCATGCCACCATTGCTTCTTGTGAGGACAACCGTGAAAGCCTCCATGCCCCTGCCCCTGCCACTCCTCCCTTTGGCTCCCCACCCCCAGGCATTTTGTGACTCAGCGGTCAGACGGCTGTTTTATATAACATACGTCAGGTCATGCTCAAAACCTGTGGCCTCTCATTGTGCTTAGTTGGCCTTGGCCCAGGTGCTCCTTCGTGACTGGCCTCCCCACCATCCTTCCCCCTTGCTCCCCAGGCACTACCTCCCTGTTTCCTTCAGCCAACACCCCAAACCTGGTCCTGCCGCAGGACCTTTGCACTTGCTGTCTGTTCCCTGGGTGAAGAAAAGGGCTGTAAAAGCCCCAGTGTTGTTTAAGCCTCTGTTGCCGCTGTCTTGAAATGCTTCCTAATTTTGAGCACAGGGCCTGCATTTTCACTTTGTGGTGGGACTTGTGAATGACACAGATGTCTGTTCACTGGGGGCCCCTTCTGTCTTTTTTGCTGGTTTCTTCCCATCTCTTTGAGCTCTTCCTGTTGGAAACCCCAGGGCTCAGCCCTCAGGGATTCTCCTCTCCACCGAAACCCACCCTCTTTCTGATCTCATCCCGGCTCATGGCTTCGTACCCACCCATGCTCTCCTGTCTCCCAGGATTTCCAGCCCCCTCTTTGAAAGGCAGAATTGCCCAGTTGAGTCTCCACTTGGCTAATAGACATTGCACACTGAGCAAGTCCCAAACGCAATTCCTGACTTTTCCATTCCCCTGTAGTCATCCCCGTATCAGAAAATGAGGACCTTCATCCCTCTAGTTCCTAGAGTCCCTCCCTCTCATACCGACTTCTTAGTCATCGGCAATCCTGTTGACTCTACTTTCAAAATACATCTATGTTGTGACCACTCTCACCAGCAGGCAATTGTTACATTTGAAAAGTTTGTTATTGACATCACTCTCCCCGCACCCCTCCCCAAATATTCAAACATCTCTGAAATTGGGATATTCCTTAAAGTCCCTGCTGTCCAGGCAGCAGTCACAGCGTAGCTGTCACAGCAAGTGTTCAAGTCAGAACTTCCGGATCAGGGGCAGCAGCTGGGAAGAAAACCCCGAGATGGTGGTGGTGAGGCAGGCTTAGAGTAGATGCTGCCCATGTAGACTCTCGCTCGCTCCATGGAGGCCCCGAGGACCACATGCTGTGCACAAGGGCAAAAGTGGTTCTGCGTCAGATCGTGGTTCAGAGGAGCCCATCTCTGGGACTGGAGGTGTGTTAGGCGCACCTTAACCAACTTACTTTGCATACATTCCCCTTTTATGTGTTCACGAGGTATTTTAAATAGTCTAAAGTAACTTTTGATGAAAGTAAAATGAAAAACCTATGTCATACAAAAGCATTGTGGTATAGTTTAACTTGGCAGTGTTTTCCCTTGTTAGTGGTCCATAAAAATTGTGCATCTTACACAGGATGGTGTGTTAAATCAGGTGTTGGCAAGCGGTCAGGCAGTCAATATTTTAGGCTTCCTAGGCCACCTGGTCCCAGCTTCACTGCCACTGTGGTGCCATCAGCCACAGACCGTTCTTAAAACGAATGAGTGTGGTGGCATTCCACTAAAACTTTATTTATGGAATTTAGATTTCATGTAATGTGCACGTGTCATGAAATATTATTCTTTTGACATTTTTTCAATCACGTGAACATGTAAAAGCACACTCTTGGCTCACGGGCTGCAGTGTGTCAAATCCGGGACTGCATCCAGTGAAAGGTGATAAACCTGGTTTGCAGATGGGGAGCCCAGGCCCAGAGCGTGCTTGAAATGCCTTGCGCAGGAAAAAAGACTAGATCTGGGAGCTTTTAGGCATTGTCTTCCTCGGTTCCATCTGCCCCTTCTCATTCTGCGGATCCAGGCGCGTCACGCACGGTTAGGGCCCCACAGTGAGCCGCGGGCACTGCTGGGTCAGGGCGCTCGATTTTGTATTGTGTTTTTCAGACACAACACTGGGTATGAAAGTGCTGAGCACAGTGCAAGGAACAGATGAAATTCTTACCACGTGCTACACTTCCCTTCTGCTACCTCTCCCCTTTTGCCAACCTCCCATTCTTTTTGTAGGGGAGAAGGCACCCCTACCCCAAGGCTGCGCCCTCCCAGCCCTGCCCGCGCTGGGCCACCCCCTGCCCCACGTAGGGCGCTAGGGACTGAGCAGGCGACATATCAGAAGTGGGAGGAAAAGCTCAGTAATCTCTGCCTCTGAACCCCTCCCCATGCCCCCTCGTCAGCATTTTGTATTTCTTTAAACTATCACCTTGGCGCTGTCTTCCTCCCCTCACCTCTCTCCCGCTCACTCTGAGCACTCTCTCTCCACTTAGTGGTTCATTTACTGCTCAATCTGTGATTAATTAAAACAATTTAAATAACTGTGCTGATGCTAAATTCATTTACAGCCACCTCCGCCGCGCATGGCTGCGTGAGCACAGGGGAGCCGCGGTGCGGGCTCAGAGATACCGCCAGGGGGAGCTGTGGTCTCAGGTTTCATTGGGACAGCCTTATTTCAGGGCTGATGCAGGCACAAGGAACCAGGTTAAGATGGGCACACGCCCCACTCCACCTACCTTGCCTTCGTCCACATTGGCTCCCACGCTGCTCTGGAAGTCCCCAGGGAACCCCTTGGCTAATCCAAAATTAGAAATGCCTGGGAAGCGAACTCCTGTCTCCTGCTGTGGGTAAGCCGCACTTTGCAGGGTCACATAACTGGCAAGTGGCAAACAAAGTCCAAGCCCAGGGCAGCCCGAATCCATACCTGGCGAACTAGCAGTTTACCTGCCTTTGTGCCCCCAGCCGGGCTGTGTCCTGGGATCTCACCTTGAGAGCAACGAGACCCAGGACTTACTAATATGCTGGTGGGCCAGGGGTGAGGGTGTCCGGACTTGCTCCAGCGGAGGGAGCTCAGCATGGTGCAGGCTGGTCCCCTGCGCAGAACTTCAGGGCTCCGCACTGGGGCTGCTGTCCACTTACGGGTTCATGGGGATGACACTGGCATAGTATGATGGCAAAGGGACCTGGGGCAAGTGACTTCACCCCTCTGTGCCTCCGTTTTCACCGGGGGCGCTCTTGCACCCAGGGGACATTTGGCAATGTCCAGGGACATTTTTGGTTGTCACAGCTGGGTGAGAGGGGTCTACTGGCATCTGGTGAGTGGAGGCCAGGGATGCTGCTAAACATCCTATGATGCTTGGGGCAATCCTGCAACAGAGAGTGAGTGGTCTGGCCCACATGCCAACAGTGCCGTGGCCTATACCGCCTACCTTCCCTGCTCTCCAACATGCCAGGTCCGCTCCTTGAATTTTTGGTCCTGCAGACAGATAGATACCTGTCAGACCCACTCATTGCACATGCTTCATATCTTTGCTCAAATGCTACTTTTTCTATGAGACCTATTTTAACCATCTTATTTAAAATTGCAGTCCTGGCTGGTGTGGCTCAGTGGGCTGAACATGACCTGGGAGCCAAGGGGTTGCTGGTTCAATTCCTAGTCAGGGTGCATGCCTGGGTTGTAGGCCAGGTCCCCAGTAGGGGGCACTTGACAGGCAACCACGAGTTGTTTCTCTCCCCCTTTCTCCCTCGCTTCCCCTCTCTAAAAGTAAATAAATAAAATCTTTAAAAAAAATTGCAGCCCTGCCCCTCCTCTGTGGCCCTCCTAATTCCACTTACCTTGCTTTTAAAAATAAATCCATGGCACAGACAACCTTCAAGCATCCTATGTATGTTATTTATGTCCTCTGCTTCTTCTTTACTGTCTCTCTCCAACGTGGAATTCTTTTTTAATTTTTTTGGTTTATCTTATTTGGCTGGTGTATTCTTAGTGTCTAAATAGCACTTGGCAGACAATAGATCAGGGTGTCAAACTCATTTTCACCGGGGGCTGTGTCAGCCTCGTGGTTGCCTTCAAAGGGCTGAATGTAATTTCAGGACTGTATAAATGTAACTACTCCTTAACAGTTAAGCGAGCTCGGTGCTGCCGCTGGGTAGAAACAAGGTGCCGGGCCAGATAAAACAAGGTGGAGGGCTGGATTCGGCCCATGGGACTTGTGTTTGCTACCCGTGCAACTGATGCTCAATAAATATTTATTGAATTAAATGATGCCCCCTAAGTAGGTTTCTTATGCTTGAATGAAGAAGGATGATAGGAAAGACACTGATTCATTTGAAATACGGCATTGGAGGAGATCTCTATGAATACTGTGGATCACCAGTAACATGAACAATGGATCCTAATGTTAATTAAGCCTGAAACATCGCTGGAGGCAAAAAGGACAAACCTGAAGCTGTCCTACTTCGGGCACATCACAAGGAGGCAAGGTTCTTTGGAAAAGACAATAATGGTGGGAAAACAGAAGGCAGCAGGAACAGAGGGAGACCCCAACGTGAGATGGATGGACTCCATCGAAGAAGCCACAGGGACCAGTCTACAGGAGCTGGGCAGGGCTGCTGGGGACAGGACAGGGGTGCATGTCACTTATTCATAGGGTGGTCAGGAGTCAGAGCCGACCCATGGCATATAACACAGTCACACAGGCACACATGGCCCTGAGAAGTCCGACAGCAAGGAAACCAGTGTCACTGTCTCCCCCAGGGTTTCTCAGTCTTCTTGACTGCGGAGCCTGCTCCCTCCCTCCCTCCACCCGCCACAGAGAATGCTCACCCTGCAGAACTCATGCTCACCATCACCGTTCTGTCCTAGTCCCCTCCTGGGGATGTCTGAGGGCAAAGATTCTGAACAGCACAGTTGGGGAGCCTTGGGATGAAGTTGTGGGGACAGAACTGCCACCAGGACAGCTCTGTGGGGACACAGGCACCAGGCCTGGCCCAGATGGGCAGGCACCCGGTCTGGAGCCTGGATGCCGGCCAGCTGGGAGGCGAGGCTCAGCCGGGCAGTGCCTCCCGCGCACCTGTGCAAATATTACGTTTTATGAGGCCTGGAAAGAGCAAGGCAGCGTATGCCCAGGGGTATTCTTTGGAGGAGCTGGGAAAACAAGCTTTAGCCTAATTTGCCTGACCTGGTAGAAACCTGGCAGTCGTTCCGTGAAAAATCAGGGTGTGTGGTTAGAAGACACTCACCAGCCTGTGTGTCCCTTTGGAGACCCTCTGTGCCAGGAAAGTGGTATCTGGGGGACTAGGACCTGCCCGATTTGAAGGGGTGCTGGCATTCCATCCTTCTCCAGAGGGTAAGGAAGAGAGGGCGAGGGGCCTGCCGTCCCCACCAAGGTCAGGATGGGGTGCTGAAAGGGGATGAGAGAGTGATCAAGGTGTGGATGGGTGGACTTGATCGCTGTTGACCCTGGGGGCAGAGCTAGGACCAATGAGGGGAACTTACCCGGAGAGGCGGGCGTCCATCCAAGACAAGCCAGAGCCTTCCGGGCTGTAGCTCACTTCCTGGAGGACCAGGTGACGTAATGGTGCAGAGCAGTGCTGTCCCCAGCTGCATCCAAGCAGGGCCGCAGGGCCCAGCCGTCTCTGTGTCCACACAGCTCTGTGCCCAGGCCGTCACTGTTCTCTGCAATGCAGCGGTAAAAAATGGGGTCAGGCCCAAGTTCGAACCCTGGCTCCCCACGGACTTGCTCTGTGACCTGGGGCAAGTTGGTTAACCTCTCTGTGTCTTAGTTTCCTTGTGACTAAAACAGATTTATGCTGCC
This sequence comes from Desmodus rotundus, assembly GCF_022682495.2. Taxonomy (NCBI): domain Eukaryota; kingdom Metazoa; phylum Chordata; class Mammalia; order Chiroptera; family Phyllostomidae; genus Desmodus; species Desmodus rotundus. The sequence continues at coordinate 192,540,334 of NC_071389.1, read as the reverse complement.
CCCGTCCCCAGGGCTGCTGCGAGGATTGGATGTCTTAGCACGCGGTGAGAGCCGAGCCGGGACTGCCTGGCACACACTGCTCGCACGCCATTGCTCTTATCTCTGCGTCCACTTGGAGCCCTCTCCTTCTGGCCCTCCATCCTTGGCCCTGCCACTGGCCCGGCTCTGCCCTTTGGTCCTGGGTTCTAGGGCTTAGTCTCTGGCTCCAGGTGTTTTAGCTTCTCAGGAGTGGGTATCTAACTCCAGTCGTGGCTTACTTTGGTTTCTCTTGCTGGATCAGTCGTGGGCTGGTCACTAGTGTAATACCGTATTAGTATATTATCAATTGAGAACATGGAGTCTGGAGTCTGAGAGACCTGGGATCAAATTCTTGCTCTGCCACTTAGTAGCTGTATGATTTTGGGCCCATTCCTTAACCTTTCTGGACCTCAGTTTCCTCATCTATAAAGTGGAAATGGGTAACAATATTCACTTCGGAGGGTTATTCCAGGAGTTATATGTGAGGAAACTCATGAAAAGTGCTGACAAGAGTGCCAGGCACGTAGTAGGAGTGCAGGAAGGGTTGGCTATCACTACTGTCACCATCATCACCGCTGTTCCCAGGGTGCTGTTCCCACGGGGCGAGGAGACAGAGATCCTGGTGCGCAGCCTGGCTCTGCCGCTTACTCGCCGTGTGACCTGGCTTAAGTCACTGCCCCCTCTGGGTCCCAGAATCATCACCTTCTCCCTGAATATGTCCCTTTGGGGGCTTTGATATCCTGGTGAGCCAGTTGTCTTCTGACCCAGGTCTCCCAGGAGATGCCAGCTGGCCTCGTTGTCTGAGCTGTGACCTCTGAGCCCCTGGGACGCTGGGTGGTCATGCGGTCAGTCTGCCCAGAGTTCTGTCCTGCCGAATCCCAGACCCCATCCCTACTGCCGACAGGGGCTCTGTGCAGAGGGCAGAGGGTACCTTCACTGGGAAGGACACCGGGGTGTGGTCTCTATACTCCCTCTGGCTCACGGCCCCGCAGCTGGATCTGTAGGTGTGTCGGAAACCACTGGGTCTATTGAGTCTGGGGCAGCATCAGCCCAGCACACATGGCCTTATCATGAAGTCGAGCACCTTCCCAGCTTGGGATCCAGCCCTCTATCCACATGACAATCACAAACTGAGCACCTAATCGAGCCAGGCACTGTTTTAGGCACTTGGGGCACGGAAATAGAAGTTCCCAGCCTCTGGCAGCCTGGTTCCTGTTCACCAAACTCTGCTCCTCTTCCTGGATGATTATACCTCCCTGTTCCATTGAATTCAGGCTTGGCCAATGAAGTCTGAGTGGAATTATGTGCACAAGCTAGTTCATGCTTTGCCTCATTCTCTCTTCCATCTGTCAAGTCACCTGCAGTGTTCCAGATGGTGGCTCTCCATTGACCTGGTCTCAGAGTAAGGATGATGGTAATGTGGGAGCAGAACCCTCAGCTGACCCATGTTGGACTGGGTGTGAGAAATCAACTCTTGTGCTTCTCAGCCAACTGAGAGTTTTGGGTTGTTTGTTACCGCAGCACAACCTTGCTTATCCGGAATGACACACTGTTCTCACAAAGATGCTGTGGAGGAGATAATAAATGATAAACAAGTATTTAGCATCATATCAGGCACTATGGGGAAATATGAGGTAAGACAGAAGGACACAATGTGATGGGGGTGTTATTGTAGCTGGAGTAGACAGAGAGTGAGCTGGAGGAAGTGAGTCAGTGAGTCCAATGGCTATTAGCAGGAAGAGCTTTCCAGGCAGAGGGACCAATTAATGCCAAGAGCCCAAGGTCAGCATGCAGCCCATGTGTTCAGGAGCAGCAGGTGTCAGTGTGTCTGGCACAGAGATGAGTAGAGAGTGGCCCGAGACCCTTTTGGGGAGCAGGTGGAGGCCGGGCCAGGTAGGGCGCAGTGGAGTATGGTGAGGATGTGCATTGGGTTGAAGTGTGCTGGGAAGCCATGGGAAGGGAGAAAGCAGGGAACTGGCGAGATCTAACTTAAGTTACAGAATGGGACCCCTGTGCAGAGAAGGTCATAAGAGGGCGAGGGACAAAGCAGGTAGACCAGGCAGGAGGCTAGTGCAGTGACCAAAGGCAGGAGCTGATGGGGCTTCCTCTAGGACAGTCAGGAATTGATGGCAAGAAGGGCCCAGATCCAATGCCTCTTGTTTAATGGTGGGTGGTGAGGCCCCCATTGCCTTTGGTTGGGATTTCTGTTCCTATATTCTCCAGGGTGAAGATACATTTCTGTTTACCTTTGGGTGTCATTTTTTTCATGGTTCCCATGGTTCTCAGACTCATCTGGGGACATGTAAAATGCAGACGGTCAACGTCACCCCAGATCCCTGTTCTGTAGATCTCGAGGGCAGGTAAAACAGTTTTGGTAAGAATCCCAGTGGGTCCTGTGGCAGGTGACCTGGAGACTGTGCCCTGATGATGCTCAGAAATCATATAATTCAGGGGCCTGTCTGGTCCACAGGGGTGGGAGCCAGGGGAGGCCCAAGCAGTCTTCTCTATGTCATTTACACATGTAGAAACTCTTCAGGGCACACAGTGGCAGCATCAATGAAAACTCCTTAATAGGATACGAATCCTGAAAGGATGCCCAGGGGGGAAGGTCCTTTCTACCCCATGCCCCGCTTATCACTTATGGGATGCAGCTTGTTTGGGGATGGAGGCAGAAGGGGCTGGAACTAGGTGAAGACCATGAAATGTTGCGATGAGGGGTTTTTAAGATGTTTTATTTTAAATGTTATATCAACTTTGGTCCACCGTGCTCCATTGTGGTCCACTGTGATTCACTGTGGTTCACCATGGCTCACTGTAGTCCACCATGGTCCATCATGGTTCACCGTGATCCATTGTGGTTCACTGTGGTCCACTGTGATCCACTGTGGTCCATCATGGTTCACTGTGGTCCACCATGGTCCATCGTGGTTCACTGTGGTCCATCATGATTCACCACGGCCCATTGTGGATCAGCGTGGTCCACCGTGGTTCACTGAGAAACATCCAGAGCCTTGCTCCCATCATGCCAACAGGCCATCAGATACTAGAACATCTCCTTAGATCCTGTGAGGCAGAACCTCTCTCCCGTTTCCATTTACTCCAGGACCCCAAAAGGCCAGTTCTATGCAGAGGGCACTCCTGGTGCCAGGAGCAGAAGCGCCCATTCCAAGTTGACATAATCACTATCAGTCAAAGTCTACTTTGATCCGAAACATAGGTCAAAAGGGCTAAATTAGAAGCCCCTCGCTCCTTGGGCAGGGAACAGAATTTGAACTGTAGGAAGGGGAGAATCCAAGGAGAATCAGCCCCCGATAGTTTGTTGGACAAACCCCTTCTGGGCCCTTAGCTTTGGGGGATGTAGGACAGGCTATGATTGCCCTCTGGCCCATCTTAGTTGACTCCAGGTTGGCCTGAGGGGCACCCTCCATGTCTTGCAAACCTCTGAAGTGCTCCCCACCCCATTTGTCTGTTGTTAATCTTGCTCTAGCTTTCTGCATCCACAAAGGACAGAATTGTGAGGTGTGAGCAATGGCCTGGGGAGTGGGCAGTGAGGTGGGCAGTGAGGTGAATAAGGAGGAGCTTGCTCTGTACCTGGAGCAGGTAGTTACTGTGATATCGTGATGACAGGGAACCGCGGGCTGAACTGATGCTACGGGATGGATCGAGGCTGTTCCCTTCCCTGTCTGCCCTTTCCCTCCGCAGCATCCCACCTCCAGGCCTTGCTGTCTGTCTGTGAGAGGAGGCCAGATCACAGCGTGGTGGGGCAGGCTGAGGGGATCCATCAAACGAATCATTTCCTACAGCCACCTTGAGCCTGAACAGACTGCTCTGTACCAATGATGCCATAAATGCAAAAACAAATACTATTAAATTTTAGAATTGAGATTTATGGTGCTGATTTCAGGGGCATGGAGAGACCGTAGCGCCTTGCACTTAGTTTTCCAGGCATAAACAATGAAGTTGAGCGGCTGGAGGTTGGAGTGGCGGTGGAGGGAAGCCAGGGGCCTCCTGGGCTCTGATGAGGCTCTAACCCTCATGCCGGGTGGGTGGTAGAGCCCAAGGAGCTTGGGCCTTGGAGGCAAATGAATTCCAGTGCAGGGACTTGGCATCTCTAAGCTTCAGCTTCCTTATGTGCAGAGAGGATTAATTCACCCAGTCAATGAATATTTACTGAGAACCTGCTACGGGCAAGCACTGGGTGATGCGCACCTCACAGGGCTCTTGAGGGGGCTAAGGGAGAGGTGAGAGGGGTCGGTTTAGGTACAGTTACTTAAGCAATTGTAACGAAAGAGGTGTTCTAGCCATCCCTGGACCTAGGCTTTTTATACGTCCATCATTCATTCACTAAACTTTTAAAAAATAAACATTTTACTTGAGAGTAAACTTAGATTTACAGAGAAGTTGTAAAGACAGTCGAGTGTCCCCTGTCCCCTTCACCCGGTTTCTCCCGTTGTTACCATTCACACTGCTGTTGGTCCATTTGTCAAAACTAAGAAACTGACCTTGCCATTAACCAAACTCCAGACTTCATTTGGGGTTCGTCAATTTTCTGCGAACACCCTTTTTCTGTTCCAGGATCCAGTCCAGGCTACCACACTGTGTTTAGTGGTCATGTCTCCCCAGCTGCTTCTGGTCTACGATGGTTTCTCAGAATCCCCTTTAATGGGGTACTTACTACACCCCAACCTACGTCCCAGAGCTTCCTACATCCCGGAGCTTCTGCTTTTGCTGTGTTAAAGCCTTGTACGTTTTCTTCCCTTCGTTTCCCACACTGCTCATGTCTCGGGGGACTTGGGCTCACAGGGCACTTTTCGTCCGGACATCTCAGCACTGTGACTCTTGACAAGCACTGGATTCACAGGTCTGTCACTAAGTTTTAACTCTTCTACTTGCTCCTGATACTTTAGGGTAAATTGCTCATGTCAGCTTGGATTCTGGAGACAGACATCTCAAAAGGTTTAAGCAATGAGGAAAATGTGGTGCCTTACTGAACAAGGAGTCCCGAGGTTGGAGGGTCTCACTGGGGACTCTGGGTCCTTCTGTCTCGTCACTCTCCCACCTTTAGCTTGTCCCACATATCTCCAGTGTCTCAAGATGACATTCTACCAGCTCAGATCGCAGCCCTCTGCACCCAGAACTCCACCCTCCTCTTCAGGCCGCCTTGGGGAGGCTCCACACCGGCTCATTCCCTGTGGCCCATGCCCAGCCCTGCTTTGCCAATGCCTCGTGGCTGTGCAGCTAGGTCCTGATGTAGCGTCTTCCTCCTCCTGCCTCACTGCCTCTGGCCGATCGCCACAGCCTCTTAGCCGTAGATTCTTCAGGCACATGTCACACAGTAGCCTGTGGTGTGAAACCACCCAAATCCAGAAGGAGGTCTCCCAATGGCCTCCTTGAAGCCCATCTCACTGGGCTTGAGGAGAGAAGCAAGGGTGAGCTGATAGCCCCCTGACAACGATCCAAATAAACGCCCCTCAATATTCAGTCCTCCTGATAGGCTGCTCCAGCATTTAATAGGGTCAGAGGGGGGTTGGTCAGCCAAGGGTGGCAAAGCAGGTGTTCAGTTACCTCCAGATACACCCTGGAGAGGAGGTCAGCTTGCAGTGTGGAAGGTCTTGAGATTTGAAATTGAAATTGATCTAGAAAGAGCCCCATTCTAGCATCTGTTTTACTATTAATGGATTTTGTTGCCATTACTAAAATGTAAGGGGCAGGGTGTGGCCCCGAGTCCTGCTTCCTGACTCCTGGAGGTGTCTCCTCCCCCAAACACTGTCTCTCAAGTTTGGGGTCATGTCAGACGGTCCAGGGGACAGGCCCATCTCTTGGAATCAGCTTTTCTGCCCAAGCCAGGCAGCCTTTCTTGGGAACATGCGCGCAAACACACACACACACACACACACAGATGCTCGCACGCAGGGAAGGCAATTAAAGGAACCAGTGCGGTGACACAGAGGCAGTCTGTCAACTGTGCCAAGTTGACAAATTTTGCATTGTAAAAACAAAAACAGGAGCTTAACCCCCCTCCCTCCTCCTGCTAAGAGTGTAACTGAAGCAGCACTTCCCTCCCACGGCGGAGGGGAGGCCAGGTCTGCAGCATAAATGTGGGCCCCGCTGGCACAGGCAGCATTGCGGGGTCAGGAGGGTGGGGGAGATGGTGGCCAGAGAGCGCTCTGTGGGGAGCCTGAGGGGGGAGAGGCTGCCATTTACTGAGCACCCTCAGGCACAGGGAGCTGGTGATCTCTTTTGTCTCACTACACTCTTAGGTGCGGGGTGAGGACTCCCAGTTCTCGGGTGAGGAAACAGGAGACTCCCAGAGGTGATGGCCAGCTCAGTGGCCCACTGTGAGCCAATGTGCCCACGAGGGTTTGTTTGACCCCAAAGCCTAGGCTTTTTGAGTCACGGATCTCTGCCCTTCAAATATTGGTCGTCTGTTCACATTGCTTCCTTGTAGGAAGGACCTCCCTCCATGCCATGTGTGGTGCCCAGCAGAGCTTGTGTTGAAAACATATTCTGCAGACTGACCTCTGATCAGCGCCAGGGTCCCACGGTGAGCAACACCAGAGCCCAGGCGTGGGCGTTTCCGTGCTGGTGGGGAAGACAGAAAGTAGCCAGTGAGAATCTAAGGAGAACCAACTCTGAGCGCCAGAGTGTACTCTGCCTTTACATCTTCTGACTCACATAATTCTCATCACAACCCTTCGGGGCAGGTGCTGAGGTTTTATTCGAATTAGGGAAGAGAGAGGTAAGTAGCCCACAGCCACCCAGCCAGTAGGAATTAGCTGGGATTGGAATGTGGGTCATCTGGTCCTGGAACTCCTGACCTTGGCCCCTTGTCGCTGCCCCTGCAGTGGATGGAGCAGGTGGGCACCTAGCGGGATGGAACTGTTAGTATGGACTGGGTCAGGGAGGACCTCCCCAGGGGTGATATTGGACAAGGTTCTCCCTTCTCTGCAGGGGGTGTCCGTGTGTTCAAGGCTGAAGTGGTTGAGTATGAGCAACGGTCCATGACCACCCAGATGCCCGGTGTCCACTCCTTTTCTCCCCAATGACACTGAACACAAAGCACTAAGATTTTAACAACTAGATCCTTTAAAAGATTCATCTTTTTAAATGCAAGCTTTTCTTGCTAATGTCTTCTTTTTTCTACTTCCATACTTAATAAATGTTGCCCCTCATTACTGTTGGCCTGTTCTAGCAGGAGAATTTGGGTACTGAGTTGCCAGAAGCCTGAAAGCCCTGGGTTGGATCCCTGCCCTGCTACGGGGCTGACTGTGCATGCGTGGGAGACCTGTGGACCTCCTTAAGCCTCGACCCCTCTGCAACAAGGTGAGGATTACGTCACCTCCTTAGGACCTTCCTCTCAGCATCTGGTTCACCCGAGAAGTCTAGTGACCCCGCTAAGGATGTACAGCTGATAAAAACCTGCCTTTAGAAAAATCTAGTGAACAAAACACACTAACCAACAAAACAGAACCAGAAACATGGAAACATGGAACAGACTGACAGTTGCCAGAGGGGAGGGGGGAAGAAAATGATGGTGGAAAGAAGGGGGAGGGACTAGTCAAAGAACATGTATGAATGACCCATGAACATGGACAACGGTGAGGGGATTGACTGTGGGAGAAGGGAGGTGGGCTGGGCAGAGGAGGGCAAAGGGGGGACAATTGGAACAACTGTAACAGAATAACGATAAAAAGGAGTCACAGAGCCCTGACCCCTTCCCACATTCACAACCTTCTCCCAGTTCGTCCTGTCCCACCCAGTAACCATAACAGCTCCCGCCCCATAGCCAGCAGCCTAGGCTTTGATGGCAGTGGGAGGAGTGTGTCCTGTGCTTGTCCTGTGGGTGGGATTCCCCCCAGGGTCCACTGTGATGTCATTGTAGGTGGTGTCAGCTGGCCAGAGCCATCTGGGGGTTGAGAGTGCTGGTTCGGGGTCACCCAGACCTGGGGTCTAATCCTCACTTGACCACCTGCTAGCTGTGTGACCTTGGAGAAGTTATGAATCCCTCTGTGCCTTGGTTCCCCCCCTTGTAAAATGGGGGCTGTAATGGTGGAGATGCCTATTGGCCATTGGAGCAGAGGAGGAGGTTCGAGCTTGGGGGGCAGAAGAGATTCCCCTGTGAAGGCGTGCAGTGAGGAGAGCAGGGAACCTGGGAATATTAAGAAACGTGAGGAGAAGTGGGGAAACAGGATTTATGGATGATGTGGGGAGGGGCAGCCCTGTAACTGGAAGAAGCAGGGGAGTGGCATCTCACCACCTCAAAAGTGCTGTTTTCATGCCTGTCTCCCTTATTAGATTTAATTGCTCAAGACAAAGTACCTTGGTGGTCTCTGTCCCCCAGATCAGACCCAGTGTCCAAAACATAGGGGCTGCTCAATAAACGTCAGTGTTTAGTCATGCCCTCTCTCACCACATTATCTGGACAGTCTCTTACGTGGTTGGCCGCCCTGAAGTTTTGTTCACATTCTTGGCCCTGTCTGCCTCACTGCCCCTCAAACAACCCATTTATAAAGCCCTGCTCCCCAATATGAAGCATGGCTCTGCTTAGGGCGGTGTGGCAGACATCACTAATCCTACCATGCCCTCTCCCATGGCAGACATCACTAATCGATCACGGCACTCTGTCCTCTGAGTCTGGTCCAGGATTTCAAATCCTTCTCAACTCCGTGTTCCATTAACAGCCAGTACCAACGGATGCACACTGGGATTTGAGGTGAACCTACCTGCCATCCTTGCTCCAGTGCTGTTTTTGAGAGAAGCCGGGCTCCTCAGCCCCCACTAAGCTGGGCCACCCCTAGCTCATCGGGGCTCCAGCCGTCTGCAAATTCTGCACTTTGCCTGTGGTTTTCTGGCCTACTTTTTTGTCCACCATGGTGGCTCTTAAAAATATTTTCCTGGCAGCAAATGGGCGTCTTCCTGCTGGTAGGAAAAGGGAAGAAGAATTAGCAGCTTCCCTTCTGAGAACTTCCACTGGAATTGATTTATCCCAGCAGAAAGAGCCCGGCATTTTCCTTCCAAATTAATATGCAAATGAGCATAAGCAACACCTCCCACGGGCAGGTTCAGAACACAGCGGTATTCTCCCGGAACATTTATTAGCACTATTAATAGAGTTCACTGCCTTCCTCCTCCCCCCTGCTTTTATTGCCATTCTAATTATGGGCCATTTTGTTTCATTTAATTTTTTCCCTGGTTCTGGTGCAGGCCCATTGTCCCCCGTTAGGAAAGAAGCTCTGGCATGCGAATGGGCTGCGGGAACTGGGGGCTGCGTTTTTGTGGGCGCCTCTCTCCAGCACATTGTTCTCCCCGCCTGTCACGCCGTATTGCTGGCACCGCAGTAATGCGGGAAGGAAAGCCTCTGAGCTGGGGGGGTTGTCCTGTGGGGTGCTGCTGAAAACTGCACAGCCTTTGAAAGGGGCACTCAATGGAGACGAGACCCCCTGGGGATTCCAGACCCGCGGGGATCCTTGCCACGGACAAGGCACTGTTCCTGGTACCCTGTGTGGATGAGCCCATTTCATTTCCTCCACAACCCAAGGAGGCGAGGGACGATTAGCATCCCTGCTTACGGAGGAGGAAGCCGAGGCACAGAGACGTGCAGTGACTTGCCCTGGGAGAGCAAAGTCTGGCTCCAGACCTGGTGTTTACAATCAGCGGTCCTCCCCCAGAATTCCTCCTGGGACCTCCCTGTCTCTGTCCCTTTTCTTGGCAAAGCAGTTAAGCTCAGCCTGGGTTCCTCCTAGGAGACACACCCTGGCCTGCTCAGGGACAGACGACCCCCCAGAGTCACCAGGAGTCACCTCTTTTGAGGGTGACTCCTAGAGGGTCGTAAGTAACAAATCAGTTATTTTGCCATTGCTGCAGGGAATCAGCTTTCACTCAGTTACAGAGCCCCAAACCCTTCCTATATTGACACCCCATTTGCAACCCTCCCCCAGTTTATCCCGCCCCACCCCCTGCACGCCTAACATTCCTTGTCCCGTAATAATTGGCGCAGGCTGCGTACACGGCAGCACCTCATCCCTCCCCAGTGCCCGGGGTCAGGGGTTTTTTAGATTCAGCTGCAGTCAAGTCAAGTGCCTTTAATTTAATTCTTGGTCAGGTCAGTACTAGGCCCACTGTTGAAGAGTTTAAATGTTCCCCTGGACCCAGTTCCCTCTGTTCTGTTGTGTCCCGTTTAAGAAGCCACAACGCACCAAATCATGGTAAGAGGGAAGAAAAGATCACAGAAAATATTAGCTGGAAAGGCCAGGGAGGATAAGCCAGCTCAGGAGAGCTCAGCGTGCGAGGCAGCCCCAGGGCCAGGCTGCCTGCAGGGAGGGGGGTGAAGGGGAGGGTAGAGGACACCACTTGAGTCTGTCCATTGTTCGTTTGGTTTCCTCCAAGGACCAGTGTCCCAGGGCTGCTCCAGGCAGCAGCAAATTCCATTTCCTCTTCTCTTCGCATCATTTCCCTCCCTGGCTTATGGAGGTTACAAGTGCTTTTGGTGGCTCTTTTTTTCCAGCATCAAGAGCAGATGCCAGATGCCGGCCCCTAGCCCTGCGTGAGCTGGCTGTTGGTTCTTGGGAACAGCACATTCCGTCTCTGAGCCTCAGTTCTCTCCTGTGTACAAGGGGTGGGTTGGACTAGAAATGGTCATTTTCATGCCAGGCTCCACGGTGGGGGCAGGAGAGGGGGGAAGGGCTAGGGAGGTAGAGTTCTTTTTTTATATGGTTTCATGGCTTAAAACACAGAAACTTCCATCTCTCCCTCTCTGTAGACACAACCCTGTCATCATAGATGCTCATGAACTGCCCCCGACCCCCCAATTTATTGGATGGGGGCAGGGAAAACACTTCACTTGGGCAGAACCCTGGGAGAGAAAGAACATCCCCACGGAAAGCTGGGGAGAGGCCAGCTCCAAGTTCATCTCCAAGATGGGGCTTCTCCGGCTCTCTCACCACTTGTGTCTTTCCACCAAGAGGACAATGGAGATAATAAATAACATCCACATAGCCCTTATTTTGTGCTAAGCACTGTTCTAAGTGTTCTTCATATATTAATTCTACTCATAGTAGCCCTAAGAGGGAAATACAACTATTAGCCCCTATGAGGGACCTGAGGCTCAGGGAGAGGTCAAGGGTGTTGCCCAGGGTCCTGTAGGTGGAAGTGGCAGGGCCAGCATCTGAGCTTGGGTGGCCTGGCCACAAGGTCTGGGCGTTTCAGCGTCGTGTGTCCCCCCCATCTCAAATTGGGAAGTCATGAGCTGCGTCACTGAAGGATTGCAAATAGTGGAAACTGGCCATGTATGCTAGCAGAGTTCAGCAGGGCTGCCCTAGGCAACACAAACTTATTTGCTCACAGTTCTGGAAGCTACAGGTCCGAGATCCAGGTGTCAGAGAGTGTGGTTTCTGCGGTGGCTGCTCTCCGTGGCTTGTAGATGCCATCTTCTCCCGGGTCTTCACTTGGTATTCCGTCTGTGTGCGTCTACATCCAAACTCCCTCTTAGCGACACTGGTCATGTTGGACTAGGGCTGACCCTAGTGACCTCATTTGAACTAATTACCTCTTTAAAGACCTTATTTCTAAATCAGTCACATCCTGAGATACTAGGGGTTAGGATTTCAATATATGAATTTGGGGAGGGGCACCATTAAGCCCCTAATAGCTGCCTGAAGCACAAAGGGAATTGTTGGAAAGATATCAGCGGACGTGTCGGATAAGCAATAGGTGGTTGGATGCACAGCCCCAGCTGCACCACAGGGAAAGCCTGGGGAGCTTGCAGTCCTGGCCCTGCGGTGGTCCTGATCCCTGGCTGGCCCCTTTTCCCCGAGAGAGCACCTGACTCACTGAACCTGGGTCACATGTCTGGGCCCCCTAAAGACTGAGGGGCTTGGAGAGTGAGGATAGGCCCTGCAGCCTCCCACAGGGGCTGGTGGGTGCTAATGCCCATCAATACTCTCCACCAGGGTACGTGCCTGGCATGGACAGGGGGTACCATTATGGTGATTTGCATTCCAAACCATCCTCATTACTTCCCAGTTCCAAGCCCCAAATAACAGATGTCACCTATATGTGCTGACTTGTCTTCAGATGCCAGGCCCCATGTGCCTTAAGAGAACCTGCCTGTGCTCCAGACAAGTGAGGCTTGGCAGGGGGGAACCAGAGGGTACCAGACCAGGAGATTCCTCCAAGATCTTTTCACTGGTAAATAAATTCATTTATTCATTCAGTCAGCAAATATTCAGGCTTGATGCTAGGGTACCCAACAGTGCTAAGCTAGACATGGTCCCTGCTTTCACGGAGATAGAGGTCAGTAGCTGGGAAGGAATTCTTACTGCTGTCTGAGTTCCAAAACCCATGCTTTTATCCCCTGTTTCAGAACGGCTTCTAAGAGAACAGAGCAATTTTCAGGCATACTGTTCAATTTTCACTTCTAGCCAGAAGAGCGCTGTAGCATGGTGGTTAAGAGCACGGGCTCTGAGCCTTGGTACTGTGGGTTCACGTCCCAACTCTGTTATTTACTGGCTGGGTGGCCTTGGCCATGTTACTTAGTCTCTGTGAGCTTTGCTTTCATCCTCTGTAACACAGGAACGACGATAACAGGGCCTATCTCACACGGTTCTTGAGAGAATGAAGGGAGATGGTTGATGCAGGCCATGAGTGAGAGCTCTCACTGGTGTACCTGGAACAGTGCCGAGCACCTGCTGAAAAAAATGTCTGTTGAATGAAAGACTCTATAAATTACCCACGTGGGTTTACTAAATTCAATATTCTTAAACTGAGCCCTTAAATAACGGGAATGGCCTCTCCTCATCTGGCTCAGGGACTGCTTGCCTCCTGTTTGCTCGCATTTCTTGCACGGTAGAAAGGACTGTGGAAGAGCTGGGTTGAGTCTCAGGGTTTCATCAAACAGAATGGGGTTTGTATACTAACCTTCTGCAGTTCCAGTCTCGGATCAAATCTCAGATCCTTCACACCTCTCTCCCCGACCGCCCCCCGCCCCCCAGCTCCATTCAGCAAAGCGCGGTCTGCTCTCTCTGCCCTGTCTCCCATGAGGTGGTTCTACCAGGAAGTAGGGGCTTGATTCCAACAGAATCCCTTAATTCTGAAACCAGAGGAAAGAGGACTTGATTATTACTGGCTCTGTACTTTATCTTACTGTGAGAGGCAAAGTTTAATAACACATAGAAATTAGGACAATTTTTTTCCAGGTCAGGCTCTGCTGACCAGCACTAAGTTTTCTCTGATTCATCACATTTTCTAAATCAAAAGGACCCAATGTGGGTTTTACTTCCTCCTTTTTCTAAGAAGAGAAAGTCCTAACCGATGTGCGTGACGCAAGCTCTCCTGCTCTCTTCCTCCCATGAGGTAACTAGATGAAGTCCTGGGGTCCCCCGTGGCCCAGTCTCAGTGCTGTGTCTCACCAGGCACACCCCCAGTCAACTGTGAAATTAACTAAACAAGGAGGCCATCAGACTCAGGTGGTTTTAATGCCGGTCTAGGCGAGCAAACCAAAACGTAAGCCTTTAAATACCTCAAGGTTACACAAGCACAACCTCAGGTCAACCAGACATAAACACTGGCTACAGCCAATCGATAATCTTCTTGCGTTGCTTCTGCCTTTTCTCTGTAAAAGTCTCTCCCTTAGCTCCTAACCACTTCCTGTCTGGTGTTGCTCGATTCTAATCAAATTTTTTGCTCAAATAAACACTTAAAATTTAAATATGCCTTAGTTTATTTTTTAACACAACCTAAAGGAAATTAACAGCTCTTCGTTTGTCTCTTGGTCTCCCCATGGGAGGCCCATGAAGAGAATCCACTTTATTTATTTGTCCCTGCAAAGTGGATCTAAGATACTGTTGATTATAAGTGATAAGAGAAATCTTTGCTTTCTCTAGCATCAGGAAAGAAATCAGTCTTCCAATTTAATGATGTTCTACGAGCAATTGTAGAATGCATCCTTGTTTCAGTGTTGTTACAATGTTACAATGTGAAAGAAATGCACGTCTTAGATTCAGGACCAAATAGTAGTACATGTTACAGCAACAAAAATCAGTATAGAAGAGCATATGACCGATCATCACCGAGAATCTCATTTGGTCTTTTATATCTCCAGTCCTACATCCCAGAGACAGCTTAATAAATAAATCAACTTTATGGTTTCATCTCTATCACTAGATGTCTTTTATTTGTTATTGCTTATCAGCTTCTTTTCTTCAGATCTATACATTTTAAAAGTTGTAACAAATCACAGGTTACCCAGAGAGCTTCACTCCCCTCCCCTTGTGCCTTCCCTTCTCCTCCCAGAGGGAATCACTGCCTGGAAGTTCGTGGGTATTACTCTCTCATATATGTTTTTGTATTTCTACTATATATCTTTGTATCCATAACAAAAAATGTTAGTGACTTTTGGTGAGGAATAGTTTTTTAACCATTCTTGTTATTCTATTACAGTTTTCCCAATTTCCCCCCCATTTGCCCTCCTCTGCCCAGCCCAACCCCCATTCCCAAAGTCAATCCCCACACCGTTGTCCATGTCCATGGGCAGGAACATTCTTAAAACACAAAGACATCCTGAAGATCCCCTCGCATACTCCAGTGTCTTTACGGAGATGGCCACAGGGCAGCTGCTTTGCCTCCCCCTTCACTCCACATGCCCTACCTTCTTCCAGACATCCAACCCGCCCAATTTCTGTATTTTCTCTCTCAGCTTCTTAGGTAGCATAGGATCAGCAGGATTCTCCTGTAAAGGGCTAGAGATGAGATGCTTTAGTCTTCACGCACCGTGCGTTCTCTGCCACCAGCACTTGGCTCTTACCCTGGAGTCTGCCACTGTGGCTCCAGCACAGCCCTGGACTAGACGTAGATCGGAGAGCATGGCTGGGTTCCAATACAAGTTTGTTTATGGACACTGGAATTTGAAGTTCACGTACTTTTCATGGGTCAGGAAATATTGTTCTTTTCTGATTTCGTTTCAATCGGTTAAACATTTAAAAACCTTCTTAGCTCCTAGACTGAACAAAAACAGGTGGAGAGCTGAATTTGGCCTGCGGGCCATAGTTCAGTGACTCCTGATGCAGATTATTTTTAGCTTCTCAGATATTAGTTACTACTATTCTTTCTGCTTTCCCATTATCCCAAACGGTCCCCAGTGAAGGAGAGATGTAGGCTGAGATGGCAGGCAAGGACCCTCCCCTCTCAGCATTGCTGGGGTGGGGCTTGTGGGAGTACTCAGACATGTGGAATATTGTCTCTGCTGCTCTAAGAGCATGTGCTACATGTACACTTGCACTAACACACACATGCACTAACACACACTTGCACTAACACACACGTAAGCACTACCCACACACAGAGGCACTAACACACACACTTTAAGAGCTTCTCCTACACAATCACCTCCTTACAATGGAGAGGGACCCCCCCCCCATTTGTCTTCCCCCACTCCCATGCCTCTCCTTGCCTAGCTGAGTGCCTCTCCACTGGCCAGTGCTGAGACGCCGTTTAGGTGGGAGAACATCAGCAGGGACGGATTGATAAAGAAAGGATTTCCGAGTCAGCAAATGTTTGTTCAGCATCCTCAATGGGTCCAGCGCCTGGCTCATTTATTTTATTCCTCTTACTATCTCCATAATCAAGTGAGGAAACTGAGGCTCGGTGACGATAAGCAGCCAGTCTAAGTGATCAGGGCCAGTGACAGAGGTTACAAAACCCACGTCTGCTCAGCTCTCGGGACCTCTGAAAGCCATTGCAAATGCGTCTATTCCCCAGAGAGTTGAGTGCAGGAATTAATAGGACTAGTCCACATAACCACACAGTAGGAAGCAGTAACAAGAGTCCTGGGCTGGCAGATGGGATCCCACACTCTGTTCCTGTCTCTTCCTGTAAGAGCCAGCGCCACCTTGGGCCGACCTCTTGGCGTCTCTGGGGGCTCGGGCCATAAAACTGGACAGCATGACTTTGCCCAGTCCCATCTCAGTGCTGGGAGTAGGACCTTCTCTCCTACACCCCCACCACCCTTCTGGGTGTCAAGAATCTTGGCTTTTGTTTTGGGGGCGCTTGCAGAAACATGGGGCCCTGGAAAAGAGGGATTGCCATGCTGGAAACTCTGGGTCGGCTCAACTGAGCCCTTGGGCATGGGCTGCAGTCCTGCTGCTGGACAGCCCCTGGGGGCCTGTGCCACTGTCAGCCTTCCCGTGCTGTCCCTGTTCGAATGATGAGGCGTATGGACTTGGCTCCCCCTTGGCTGTGGGCTGCTGGGCACAGGGAGAGTGCAGTAGGCATCTCAATGCTGCCTCGGTGTTCTCCACTTGGACGCTTGACCTTCATCTCGGCCACACCTCACCTCTCCCTCTTCTGTTCCAAGTCCAGTGTTAAAGTATAATTTTTCAAGAGTTAAAAACATGGCTCTTGTACAGATATAAAAAGAACAAAAACTGTGTTTAAGTCACCAATTAATGGAGGGACAAGTAAGATATTAAAACCAGCACCTCCTCCCATCCCCCACACAATTAGGGGTGCTGAAATAAATTTGCTAGCAGATGCAAAATTAGTTGATATTCTACAGGACAGTAGTTCTCGAAATTTTTGGTCTCAGGATGCCTTTACGCTCTTCAGAATTATTGAGGACTTTAAAGAGCTTTTGTTTTGTGGGTTATATCTACTGATATTTGCCACGTTAGAAATGAAAACTGGGAAAATTTAGAGAGTTCAGTATACACGAACACATTTTACTAGCTGTTTAAGCAATGGTGGCAGCATCACAAGTCACGCAGTCTCTGGAAAACTCCACTGTACGCTTGTGAGTGAGAGGAAAATAGGCAAACGATACCTTAGAATTATTTTGAAAAGAGTTTTGACCTGACAGACTCCCTGAAAGCACGTTGGGCAGTTCCCAGATGGACGCACCGGACACTGACCACCATTGCTATTGGGTGATAAAATGCAACTCCTGGGGCTGTCTTTTTCCTACTGGGTGGAAATCAGTGATGTCACTACCAGATACAATTCACATTCATTGCTCTGGACAACAATCATTTGCATTACCGTGAGTTTCCTACAACTGCCTCTATAGAATTGTAAAATAGCCTCATTGATGAAAATCTGTGCGAGATGCTCATCCTCCTCGGAGCAGATAATCCCTCCAGATCTACTAGATAATGCTGAGAACTCCACCCAAAGGACACCAGGTCCTTGATTTTGCTCATTGCCAAGTCTTTGTAAATTCCTCCTGACAGCAGGGAGCCTTCCTCTGGTCTCCCTGGTGACGGGATGATCTGGTCTCTCTGTTCTTTTCCTGGCCTGTTGTTATGGTATAAGCTCCATGTCCCACTTCCCTTGGGTCTGTTCCCTGGGTTCTAAAAATCTTATTGAAGAAGTAAAAAGAACGCCAGTAAAAACACCACCACAATCCTCATTATCCTCATGGCAACGCAGAAAAGAAGAAGCCTAAGGAGGAACACACTGCAATTTGCTCTTGCTACAGCCAGTTCCTGGAAAGGCCCCTCTGTAGCCTGACGTTCCGGGAGTTGCGGTGTTTCCAGTGAGGCAGACAGAGCTGTCTGGGGCTGGGGACCAGAAACAGCATTACAGGAAAGCACAGAGGCCACATCGGGGTGGAAGTCCTGTCTGTTTGGGTCCTGCCCTGATAAGGAAATTATTCCCTGTGCCCTACTCAGAAGGCCAAAGGAAGAAGCTTGATCAGGAGGCCAGGATCAAGGTTTGGAAGAGAAGTCTCACTGTCGTGTGGGCAAGGCCAGGGAGTGTCTCAATGACTCCCATGGGGAACGTCTAGAAGATTGGTCTAAGGAGAGGAAGGGGGGCAGGGAGGTCAGCAGAGGTCTGCCCCGAGCAGGCCTACCTGCATAAGACGGCTGGCTAGTCCTTGCATGGCCTAGGATTGCTAGAAAACCCTCCACGGAGGCTTAAACAAGGATTATTTGTCAAATAAAATAAGTGCTCCACCTTCCTTCTCTTACAGACCTACACCCTCACGCTGTCCCCTCATAGCTGCACAGCAGCTGCTGTGTCCCCAAGGAGACGCAGATGCACCTGTGCACGCACAACTTCTCCTAGAATGGAGAAGACCCCCGGGGCCTTCCGCTACCTCTCGCGGGCCTCAGCTGCCTATATAACTCTTCAGGAAGGTGGCAAATAGATTGTTCTAGCTTTTTAACTTCTGCTGTAGAGGAAGACAAGGAGAAATCGGCTCTAAGTAGCCTTTGGGTAGACAATTTGCAATGTCCACCCCAGCCTCCTGGTGAGAAATGCAGGGGTGAACAGACTTGACACTCCACTACGGTAAGGAACCAGGTGGGAAAGGGCAGGTCCTTAGTATGGCCCCCAGAATCCGCCCCCCTACCCCTCACCGTCATTGCTCTGCCTACTTCCCCATCTCATATACCTTCACAGGTGAGGCCATACCTTCCAGTTTTTTCACTTCCAGTTGTCTGAACTCACCCCATTGTTTCATGCCCTGATTCTCTCATGCTTTCCTGTGTCCGGGCTGCCTGGCCACAGCGCCCCGCCCGGCCCCGTTTCCATGGCGCCCATGCTGAGTGCCAGCGTGAGGAACACGACAATAAATGTGGTCCTGGGACATGGAGGTTAGCCTTCCTTGGACTGTATCCTCTGGGAAGGGGCCGCGCTCTAGGCTTGGAGCCCATTTCTGAGAGGCTGCTTTCTGACAAGGAGCTCGGGAAACCATTTACAACATCACAATCCAGTTGTGTGTGTCTGTTTACTTTAGAGCACTCTAACTTCCTGTGAGGTCTAGAAGTTGCTCCCACTCTCCAGCCCTCAGTTTTCTCCTCTTTCAAATGGGATGACAGCTCTTGCCCTAGTTTCCTGCCCACCTTCCACTCTTCGAACACAAGCCGCCCTGCCTCGGAGCCTTTGGCTGACATGCCACATGCTTGCCATGCTCTTCTCTCTTGTCTTTGCATGGATGGCTGCTGTTCATCCTTAAGGCCTTGGCTGAAAAGTTACCTCCTCAGAGAGGCCCGTCTAAGGTAGACCTGCCCTACTCAATCCCCCCGTTACACCACATCTGAGGACCCTGATTTATTGCTTCTGAAATGATTTCCCTCATTTACTCATAAAGATGTTTATCATTTATCCTCCCCCTACAATACAATATAGTATCAAGCTCCATGAACTGTTTTTTAACTGCTGTGTCCCCAGGGCCTGGCCCAGTACTCAGAACATAGGAAACAATAAATATGTGTTAGGTGGATCGATAATAGGCAGTCGGTGAATTAGGTTATTTCTAGTGGCACAGATATCATCATTAGAGAGGGACAGAGAGATCTGGCCTGGGAGATGGTGGACATCTGGTACCCGAGTGCTATTCTCAGTTGCCACAGAATGATATTCTCAGCTGGGGCATCAACAAATACATCTTCATTCTCTGGGCAGCAGGAGACCCAGGATGAAAGCGCACGGGCCAAGGGGATAAGTCATGTTATCAGGAGTCCCGCAGTGGATTCTGGTCTAGTTGGTTTGCCCTCTCCATCCACACGGAAGCCTGGGCGTCTGATAGCCAGACAAAGAGAGAGGTTTGCTTCCGAACGAGTTCGTGTGTGGGAGTGCAAAATGAGCTCAAGTGGTGTAGGAGGCCTGCTTTGGGTCTTAGCTCTGCCACGCAGGAGCTGTGTGACCCTCGGCAGTGCCTTCACTTTTGGAGCCTCATTTCCCCCTTCTTTACGAGGCTGGGACATAGTGAGTTCAATGTAATGCCAACAGACATAAAAGCATTTGTAAGATGCCAAACGCAATGCACACATGAGAGATTTTTCTCCTCTCCCACCTCCTGCCCTCACATTCTTCTCCCATCTCCTCTTTCTCCTCCTCTTTCTGACTCTAATGTACTATTGTCTCCCAAGTCCACACTTCCACTGTATACAGCAAATAGCAGGTTTACAAAAGGAAGGAAGGGCCTGCAGGATGGCCTGGGTCTCAGTCACATGGCATAGAGGCACAGACGCCAGCCTAGACACTTAGATTATTATTATTATTTTTTGAGTCTCACACTAGATGTCCTGTGTAGAGATTTTAAAGGGATATAGCCCTGGAGCAAACATCTGGGACTAATTGTGTCTACCCCAGGGGCTTCGTTTTCATCTTATGTAAAGGGGTGGGGTCTATTGGGGACAGCCAAGTAGTGACTATGCTGGGAAACAGTCTGGGGCTGTGATGGGACTCAGAGGGGAATGGTGCTGTGATCGATTAGTAATGTCTGCCACGAACTTCTCATGAACTTGGCAATGAAGGCATAGGTGCCTGATACTGGCCCTTCCTGATCGAAAGCACTATTTCAGGTACCTCCTTGCGGTAATTCTCTAACTGACTTGTCACAGTGGTTCAACCCAGAGATACATGCAGCCTAATATTTTGTCTATGACAGAGGTGCAGAGAGAAGCATCACAGGAGAGTACGCATGTTTTCCGGGGCTTCAACCTCAAAGTGTAACAACTTGTTTGGCAACAGGCCTTGATGATCCATTAGGAGTCAATCACTTGTGAATTTACCTAAGCTTTTCAGGAAATGATTTAAAATTTCCACCTCAGCAGCTTCCTGGGGGAAGTGGATTCCTAAGTTTATTACTGGGTGCATCATTTGGTGTTTCTTTAAGATTTTCTGTTTAAATTATTCATGCTACAGAAAATATGGACAGGAGAGGTCCCTGCATCTAACCGGAAGCTCGCAAATGTGCCCACTGTCACCTGTCTTTGGGTTTCATTTCCCCGCCTCTCAGTGTGCACCACTGAGGGGTGAAGAGGATGCTTTGGTTGTCAGGCAACAGCCCGTGGAGTGAAGGTAGCTCTGACCCTTCAAAGCTTGGATGAAATGCCACCTCCTCCAGGAAACCCACTCTAACCCCCAAGGGTAAGAATTATTCTCTTCTTATTCTGAGCTTCCGAAGCACTTAGGCCACCATCTGCTGCACAGAGAAAAAATTGTTAGACTTTGCGAAGCACTGTCAAATCCTTCTGGGCCCCAACAACTTATAATAGTGATCATAATAATAATTAACATTAATAGCAAACATACATATTTGCTACGTGTTAGATACTGTTTTTTTTTAACATGGATTATCTCATCTTCACAGCAAACTTTTGAGGGAGACAATAGTATTTCCATCTAATAGAAGAGGAAACTAGGCACTGAGAGATGAAGTTGTTTTCTCGAATTTAGATGCAAGAAAACATAAGCTCAGAGAAGGTAAGTAAATACACCAGGGTCATAAAGTCAACAAAAGGCTGAACTGAGTCTTAGCACCAAATGCCAGTATATCAAGCGACCTCTGTCTCTCTGTCCCTCTGTCTCTCCACCTAGTTCAACCACCTGTTTTTCTCAGTACGTCAGCCATTCCTTGAGGTCAAGGTTGTGCTTAATTATTCTTTTATCTTTATGGATTCTCTTTCTGGAGCAGAGACGAGTATGGATTCGCCAATCTCTTCCCAGTTCTTTGGTGGCATGAGCTGGACTACATTGCCAGCCTTTCTTGTAGCCAAGGGAACCGATGTGGCTGAGCCGTGGTCAGGGAAAGAGGGCAGAAGTCACCTTCCCACTTCCTGGCCTTGCCCCGAATTGAACAGCCACTCTAGGGTTCTTCATGCTGTCTGTTTTCCCCTGTCTGCCAGCTGGATGCAGAGGACCCAGAGGGAGACTCCGAGGCCTGGGGGATGGGGAAGCCACAGAGGGCAGGAGACTGGGTCCTCTAATGACTGAATGGCACAGAGGTCAGTTCCCTTCTTATCCCTCTATGACCCCAAAATCAATAGCTTCTTACCCCAAAGCTATTGATAAACCCCTCTATGACCTGCATTGGGTTCTGCTATAAGCGAAAAGTAAACCTTTATTGTGTGAATCCTCATTAAGGTTTTAGGGTTGTTTGTTTTACATATAGTGGTCGGCCTACCTGGAATAATGAACCATCCTCACCAGCTCTCAGCCTAATTAGCTGATCCTCTGCATAAACAGAGCTTAAAATAGATATATATGTGTGTTGAATCAAACTGTCTTGGTCTGCCCCTTTGATTAGAATTTTTTTTCCTAATTTTGATTCATTGAGTCATTAATTCATTCATTTAGCATTTAGCATATATATCAGCCCTCTACTGCTGTGTGACAATATTACTATAAACTTGTGGCTTAAAACAAGTCACGTTTATTATCTCACAGTTTCTGTGGGTTAGGAGTCTGTTCACAGCTTAGGGGGCTCCTTTGCAAGGTTGTAATTGAGGTAACGACAAGGGCTGGGTTCTCATCTGAATGCTGGATTGGAGAAGGACCCACTTCCAAAGTCACACATCTCTTGGTAGATATTAGTGTTTTGAGCTCTAGGACTGGGGGCCTCCGTTTCCTGATGGCTGTTCGTGAAGGCTGCCCTGAGCCCCTCGAGTCTGTCTGTGGTGGCTTGACATAGTGAATGTCCTAATACGGCCGTTTGCTTGCTCCAGACCAGCAAGAGTGAGAGGTTCCACCAAGATGGGCACTCCAATATAACACCATCACATAATCATTTGCATTGAATCACATATATTGCATCGCTTTTGCTGCATTCTATTGGCTACAGCCAAGTCTCAGGTCACACCCCCACTCAAGGTTGTGAGTTATTTTTTTCTCATTTACCCCCTATTGTGCAATCAGCAGCTGTAGCAGGGATGACTAGCATGGAGTGAGTCTTGTGTGTGAGCATAAATGGGTAGTGGGGAGTGCTTGTTTCTGGGAAGGACAATAATTTCCTAATGTCTAGGGGCTCTAACCAAGGCCCCAGTAGTTAGAGAGGTATGTCTAACCTTCAATTTTACAAATGTATTTCTTCCTTATTAGCTCAAACATGTGAACTCATGGCCCAGGAGGGCCTAACAATAGCTCGAGGCTACCCAACAGCTGCAGTGACCTGCCAGGAGGCGTGGAGCAGTGAGTAATTGTCATTGAAGCTGAACATAATGAATTAGATGCCTCTTGACTATTTATATTTAATTTATCAAAATTATATCACAAAACTGGGGCACGATAAAAGATTGCCATCAAAAAGGAAACTAGGTGTAAATAGGTCCTCAGGCACCTAAGCTAGAAGGATTGGGAGGGAAACAGAACCCATTTCCCTTGAGCTCTTGCTCCTTGTGCCAGGCACTGTTCCCAAGCCTTCAGATGCACAAAGTCATTTAAACCTGCTAAGTGCTCTGTGAGCTAATGCAATACATTCACTTTTCAGCTGAGCAAGCTGAGGTTCAGAGAGGTTAAGTAACTTGCTCAAGGGCACACAGCTAATAAATGGCAAAGGCAGGAATGAAACTTGGCTCTGTTTGACTCTAGGGCGATATGCTTGCTCTAGATGGTGCCAGTGTGAGCTCTCTTCACTTACCTTTATTATCCACACAAATTTATGTAGCTCATCTTCAAATGGATCTCACAGCATGGGCCCGCTGCTAGGAAGCTTGGCTGGATATGCCCAGAGTGAGGCTGGAAAAGGAGAGGGGAGGGAAGGAGGTAGAATTTGTACAACCCATGGCAGGAAGAGCAGAGAAGTGGCAGACAGCTTGGAGATCTTCCAGACAAGGCTTTGAAAGCTATTGATAAATCCTGATCTGTTTAGAGAATGCTTGAACTGTATCTCCAAATCGTCTCTCTCAAATCTTTTTACTTTTTCTATCCCCACCGTCACTCTCATAGATCTGTATCATCTCTCTCCTGTGGACAATTGTAACACCCGATGGGTGAGCAGCTCTAGGTTTATTCCTGTCCAGTCCATCTGAGGAGGATAGTTAATGGGATCTCTTTAAAACAAATTAATCATTGACATCTCCTGCTTGCATGCTTCAAGGGCTCCCCTTTGCTTTTAGTACTGCATCCAAACTTCTAGGCATGGTTTATAAGGTTCCAAAAAGGTAAACCTTTATTTACCTCCCCATTTCTCCTCACTCCTTTCTTGCTCTTTCCAAATAAACAGAACTTCTTTCTCATCCTAAAATGCTTCATGCTCTCCCTGGCCTCAAGCATTTGCTTGGGATACTCTTGCTTTATCTCTGCATTCCAGATGATGTTCACATAAATGACGTTTTTTATTTGCCCGGCAGTTCTTCCCTCTTCTAGAAATTGCAGCTGGATGTTCCTTTGAGGAACCCCTGCTCTCAGACCATGTGGTTTGGTAGGAGTGAACCCACATCCCAATTCCTGATCACATGACTCAGGCATGGCCAATCAGTGCTCTATATGTCCCTGGCCACAGTGAGTCCATTCAGGAATGGACTATGATTCAAGCGTGGCCAGTGAACATAGCATTGGGATTTTCCCTGGAACTATTGGGAAAGAAGGCTTCTCCTCCTGGAGTGCTTAAGCTAAAAACACAAAACTTGAGCTTCTGGGCCCTTCTTTACTGCTCCTGGAGAAATCCTGCTTGAGAATGAGGCTCACACAGAGGAAAGTAGAACCTGGAGACAAAGAGAGACCATTTCTTCCAAAACCGTTTCAGCACCTGGATCTAGTCATTTCCGAAGCACGAATCTCACACTTTTCAGTTACACGCACCAGGGCATTGTCTATTTCACTTAGGCCTTTGAGTCAGACCTCTGTCACCTGCATTCAAGAAGGCCACGGCTAATACGCTCATCTTTCCAGCGACAGCTTTCTCCACACCTTTTTTTTTTTTTTTTTTTTTTTTACTATAGAGTAGGTGTAATTTTCACTCTTCTTTGATCATTAATATTTTTTGAGTACCTCATATTCTAGGTGCTGGAGTTTTAACAGTGAACTAAACAGATAAGAATTCCGGCCATAGGGACACATATTTCCTAGCAGAGGAGAGCAGTAAGCAACAAGATCAATAATAAGATATATAGTTTTTAATGGTGATAAGGGCTAAAGGAAAACTAAAGCAAATAGAGGGAGAAGATGAATGTACATTTTGTATTCGGGGAAGGGGAGGCCTCCCTGGGATGAAGGCATCAGAGCAGACCCCTGAAGGATGTGAAGGAAGGGTCCACGTGTTCCTCTGAGTTCCAGATTCGGGAAACAGCCCCTTTAAAGACCTGAGATGGGAACATGCTGGTGGGTTACATGCTCCTGTAGCAATCCCGCTTTACCTTCTCAATTATACACATGTTAGATTACTAGGTATTACATCACAGCCCCACCCCTTCCTCTCTTTTTCTCTCTCCCTGTCTCCTTCTCCGTATTTTATCTTCTCTCTGCTTCAGTGTGGGTATGTCACAACTGGCTGCTCTTTGAGTTCACTGATTCTATCTTCTGCTGAGTCCTGTGTGTTGTTAAGTCCATTCATTGAATTTCTCATTTCAGATATTGAAGTTTCAAGTTCTAGAATTTTCAAAGTTCAGCAATGCCAACAATTTATTGATGCTTTCTGTGCTAGGTACTGTAAACACTTTACAGCTACAGTATTGCTAATGTCACCCTCTGAAGCACACGTTCTTATAATACTCCTTTAGCAGGTGACATGCTTGGGTTCAGACAGGTTAAGTTGCCTGTCAAAAGTCACACAACTGGGGAGTGATGGAGCCAAGGTAGGAAACCCAGGTGTCCGATTGCAAAGCCATGCCATCGATTGTCTCCCTCTTCTGTGCCAGCCACTCTAAAAGCCCTTTACAATCATGAGCTCTCACTTTCCAAATTGGACGATGTGCCGTGGATACACAAGGCCACTGAGGTTCAGAAAAGGTAAGGAATTTGCTCAGTGCCAGCGTTGAGACCTGATCCTAGGTCAGTATCGCCAAAAGCAAGAGCTTTTCCTCCAATCCAGACACTTGTTACCTGCCCACATCCATCTTCGCTCCTGCCCCGCCCAGCTCCCTGCCCTAGGAGCCTGCTTTCCTGGACTGCCCCTGTAGGGCTTTGACCTTTGACTTCTGGGTGGGTTCAGCCAGTGGGGGAGTCAGAGGCTGGGAGGAGAGGACTCTGGGGTCTAAAAACACCCCACTCTCTGCTTTGCTGCGGTTTTGGCGGTGGCCTCTTCAGAGGGCCCCACCCCTCAAACAGACTGAGAGTAACTTCCCCACCTTGTCCTTCAGACCTAGGGGTGGCCCCAGCTTCCTGCTGTTGCTAGTCCCTGGGTGCCTCCACATCCCTTGTGGGCTTTCTCAACCCCGCCCACCCCTGTGTGGCCTCCAGAGTACCTTCATTAAAAAAAATCCTCAAAAATGCCATCAGAGTGAGCTTCTGCTTCCTGCCAAGACCCTGACTGATACAACTGCTCATTAGAGATTCAAAATGCGAGAATAATATTTCAAAACCTAGCTTCGCTCAGAGCCCGCTTGGAGAAAATACTCACTTTCTTCCAGAAAAAGAGTTCCCACTCTGGCCTCATCTCACTTTGCCCTCTGTAGGCCTCTGTGGGTAGACTCCAGGCTCCCCACCCCGGCCAAGGTTCCAGGCGCTGTGCCTGGGGCTGCCCTGTGGCTGCCTGTCCATGGCCCCAGTCCTCTTGGCAGCTGGAGGAAGACGAAGTCTAATTAGGCTCATTCTGGGGGCTGGTGGGAAGGAAAGGCGCAGATGCCCCTCCCCGTGGCTGTGGGAGCTGCTCCTGCTTGGAGGGCGGTGTGTGGGTGGTATCTTTGGATAGAACCTTCAGGTGAGCAGCTCTCCGCTGATCTGGGCCAATAGTGGGGAAGATTTGGCCCAGGATCTGCCCTGGGGAGGAAGCCCTGTCTCCCCATCACCATGACCTGCGTTTCTCTTCTTGTCTCTGTCTCCTGCCTCACTGGGCAGGGTTGGGACATTCTGGGCATACGACAGGGCTTGGAAGCACAGGTTTGGGTTGGAGAGTGGGGTGGGTGGAAAGCCGCAGTGAATGCAGACCAGAGGTGCGGGCTTCTTGGCAGACAGCGGGTATTCTCTCTCAGCAGCACAAGTGTCACCGGTGGGCACTGCTTGGCGTGTGTTGTCCTGGGACTGCTTGGTGGTCCTCACATAACCTGTGAGGTGCATGGCTGTGTCTCTACCACTTACGAAGGTTCTGAGAGGTCATGTGACCTCCAAGTGCAGGAGGGAGGCCAATTGACTTTGAGTCTCCTTCCTCTGGCACAGGAGTCATTTAAGCCTTCTGAAATTCAGTGTTTTGGTAGGTGAAATGGGAAGAATGATATTTGCTTCAGAGAGTCGTACTAATGAAGGAGATAATGGCGTTGTTAAGACTGAATACTTTAATGGGTCAACAGTTGCCTTTGGTGACACTTAAGTCTCCCAAAGAATGTAACAAAAGCAAATGGACAGGCTTGGAATGCTAATGAGATTTGCATTAATGTTGCTTGTGGTCAAAAGACAGGTAAATACGATTCTTGTAACACTTTTAGATCTAAAATACAATCCTGAAAACCCATACTACGCCAAGCCCTCAGAATCCCAAATGAAAATAAACTTTATGTTAAAAAGTAAAAAGAAGACTGAATACTTTAAGAAATGTTGAGCCCTGGCTGGTGTGGCTCAGTGGATTGAGTGCTGGCCTGAAAACCAAAGGGTCACTAGTTCAGTTCCCAGTCAAGGCACATGTCAGGGTTGTGGGCCAGGTCCCCAGTAGGGGGTGCATGAGAGGCAACCACACACTGATGTTTCTCTCCCTCCCTTTCTCCATTTCCCTCTCTCTAAAAATAAATAAATAACATCTTTGAAAATAAAAGGAAATGTTGAGGCAACGTGAGAGGCTGTGGAGCCAGCAAAATGCCTATACAGGAAGAGTTAGGGATACAGTACAGTTATGGAGGGGAATAATTTTAAAGCTTCTTTGTAGAGAAAGCATTTTTTAAATGAAAATTTACATTTTTTCCCTGGTGGCTTTGCTGGGGGGGCTGATGGAAGTCATGGGGGAGTTAATAGCCCCTCAAGTGACCCATGGTACCCTACTGGTTATTGTAGTTATATTGCTGGTAGTTCAGAATGGGCTTCCCTATCTTTTGGGACCCAGAGGTGACCTTGATATTAATTCTAGAACTGCAGTGTCCAATATGCTGGCAATACACACATGTGGCTATTTAAATGGAAATCTTTTGAACTTATAGAAACTGTACAATTGCTCAGTCACACTAGGCTGCGCTTGGTGTCAACAGGCACATGTCGGCTGCCAGACTGGACAGCACAGACTGAGGACTTTGTCATCCTTGCAGAAACCTCTGTAGAACAGTGTTGTTCCAGAGGATCTGGCAATGCCAAAGCTGACCACGTATCAGAGTCCACCTCGTCTGACTCTCAGTTTTACCGAGAAAGGAGCTGAGGCCCAGAGACATCCGATGGTGCTGGAGTCCAGTGTGCTAAAAGGGCTCCGGTAGTGACTTAAATATTATCAGTGAATACTCTGGGTGCTTGGGCCAGCAGCTCAGGCTGTTTCCATAAGAGAAGGGAGCTCCCTCCTGCTGAGTCCTCAGAGAGTCAGATGGGTGCAGAGAGGGTGGGGAGGGGCTTCTGCTTGGGTGAGGGTGGGACTCGCTTGTTTGCTCAGACCCCTGGTTCAGAATGGCTCCGCTCATAGTGGGGGCTGCCACCTGCATTCTTAGGGCTTGCTGAGCAGCCCTGGCATCATTCCATGACTGAGATTCCTGGCTTTTCAACAAGTTAGGTGGCCTGGCCAACCAAACTAGGCTTGACTCTTGCAGATAACATGGACACTCGGGAGTCACACAGACCTGGGGTCAGACCGGCAGTCCCCTGTTACCGCTTGTGAAACCCTGCATGGGCCAATTTGAGTGCTACTAACAGTTGTCTCTTCTTTGGGTTATTGAAAGAGATCCGATCACGCCTGTAATGTGCTTGGCATGGTGTCTAACCCCAACAAGTGCCCAATAAATGGCTGTTATTGGGGGTGATTTGATTGGCACCACTTCACAATGTGCCGAAAACTGATTGCTATCAAATTACATCTTGATCTGAGATGAGTACAGAAATCTGCTGAAGGGCTTAATGGGCACCCTCCACCTTCTTGCCTCTTCCTGTTGGAACTAATTCTGTGTCTCCAGCTGGCACCTGTGAGGAGGCATCTCTTCTGCCCTCCTGGGGTAGTTAACACGCAGCTTTGAGGAAAGGGCAGGTTGGGAAAACCTTTAGTCCGTTTGGATGGTGGACCTGAACAGGGGCTGTCTCTTCAGGGTTAGGGTCGTGCAAGACCCCAGAGTGCTCCCTCTCACACCTTGCACCTCTGCCCCGCAACTAGCTCAACAGCACCTAACCATGGGTCCGGGCCTGAGTCCAGAAGGGCTCACGCTCAGACCCCAGCACGTGAATCTGCGGCAATCGCAACAGCCAGACATTTTCCAGCCCAAGTCTTCACAGAGGAACGACAAAAGAGGAAACCCGTTTCAGTCCGTGAGGACATCGGCCACAGTGTCAGAGTGGACACGTGTGTGCTTCAGCACACACAGATGCACATGTCACTCAAGCCAGCAGAAATTCCATTGCAGACGAAGCCTTTCCCCGGGGGGCTGGGGCAGAAGACTGAGCAGGTGGTGTAGTGGGGTGGATTATGGAAGGAAATACACTCCAGAATGAGCAGTCCCCAAGAGATACTGACCTGCCCACTGGCTGAGATTTCTAAGCCTGCTGTCATTTTAGGGGGGCTGGAAGATGTCCTGCAATCAGGGATGTTAATTCTACCCTCTTTATTCAACCTCCCTTCCGTGATGGTCTCCCAGGGGTCTAAGAACGGGATGTTGGGCTCTTCAGTCTCGTTGGGTGTCCCTGTGGTCATCTGCTCTCCACGAGGCAATGGCAGCCAACATGTAAAAATGATTTACTTCTTAATTATTTCCCTCGGTCGTTTCCTCATTTGCTCATTTATTTAACTCACAATCATTGGACAGGGAGTGAATTCTACTCCTGTCACACGGTTTTCTCAACTGTGACATGGGTGTCCTATTAGAGCGTAACTCACTGGGTTGTTGTAAGGGTAATGTTCATGAAGCCTTTAGCACGAAGTCTGAAAACAGAGTGTGTGCCTCATAAATGGTAGTTATGAGGAGGAGCCAGTAGGAGGTACTGTGCTGGACATTGGCGCTACAGAGAGATAAGGCCAAGTCTATACTCTAGGAAAGCTCTTGATTGAACAGGGAAGATAAAGCATTCGTAGGGGCAAGTTCCAGCTACCATTTGAGTGCAGAGATGGAGTGGCTACCTTAGTGTGGGAGAGCAGAACGGTTTCCGGAGAAGCGGGGCGTGTCAGTGGGGTTTTGAAGGGCGGATAGGAATTCATCATGGGAAGGGCAAGAAAATCTTTGCTGAAGAGGGAGCGTGTATGAAAACTGAGGACGCTGATAAATCCCTCTTGTACCTCCCTCTGCCTCTCAGACACCCCTGCCAGGCGGCAGACACCCGTGTGTTTCAGGCCAGGTGCCTGCTGTTGATGTTCTGTCAGCCCAGGTGGAATTCCACCAGCTCCCCTTGGGACCTGGACGCTCTGACCTGGAATCGGAACCCCACCCAGCTTAGCTTTGAACTTCATACCTTGCCACAATGTTTACAAAGTTAGAACTCAGATGGGGCTTGTCATCCCCACGTTGCTCGGAGTCACAGTACTCCTAGTACTTATTCCCAGTGCTGCCCGCATCACACCCCCATTCCCCCTGCCAGGGCCCCTCACCTTCATTCATTCTCTAAGCACCTTCCAGGTGCCAGGGACTCCTTTAGGTGCTGGGGGTGCAACCGAACCAAAGTCCTTGTCTTTGTGCAACTTACATTTGGATAGGGAAGGCGGAGAGCAGCAAAATCCCTGCCTTCACGGAGTTTACTTCAGACGGAGGTGACACATAATAAACAAATCGGCTAAGACGGTAATAAGCACTGTGTTAGTTATCGACATGGACACGATAGCAAAAGAGGGATCCAGCCTGGTCATCAGGGAAGGACTGCGTAAGCACGTGGCTGTGACTGGAGTCTTGAAGGATGAGGAGGGGAAGCACCTCTGGCCAAGCGATGCTGCTGGTACCTTTGCCTGGAGCAGCCTTGGGCTGTGTGTCTTAGAAAACCAGCTCTGCACACAGGATGCGGGGCCCTCTCCTTCACCCAGTGACTTGTGTTGTCTCTTGTGCTGTCTTGTCTTGGCCTGAAGGCCCTCGCAGAGTCTTGTCTGCTGGGTCAACTTCTTCTGTGTCCAGGGACAGTTTGTGGGTCACTGTACCTGGAAAGCTCCCTTTGACCCCTGTCTCCACACCAGGCAGCATTCTGGCCACCTCTGTTTGCAGAGGACCAGTCCCAAACAGAGTTGTCACGTACAGACCATGTGGTACGGGCTTGTTGGCTTTTTGGTCTCCCAGACAATCTGTGGGTGCTGGGTTCACCTCTGATGCCTGGCGCTTAGTTGGACACATAGTAGGTGCGTGACAAATACCTGTTGTGAAAGGATAAATGATTTAGCTCCCTGAGGGCAAGAGCCATGTCTCCTAAATGGACACCCCACTCTTGTACCCCACTTTCACCCTGCAGTGCCTGATGCAAACTGAGAAACTGATAAGTACTTATGGAATAAATGATTATTTTAATTACCCAATGAGTCGCCACAGGATTCCTTTAAATAGCACTTGCTCTGATGCATTTAAACATTCACTTATAAATAACCGTTCACCAGGAAGCTTGGAGAGACATCCAGGGTAAGGAGGGGCTGGCGGAAAAACTTGATGTTACAAAGTTAGCAGGACAATGGAGAGGAGAGAGTGATGAACCAGGGCCTGTTGCCTGGGCGCCGGACCCTAACTAGCTGGGTGACACCAAGCTGTCACAGCCGTCCCCATCGGAGATCATCCTTTTGCTTTAACTGCATCTCAGGGTGGTTGCAGGGTCAGAAGTGGTCAACAGCCTTCTAGGTGTGGGGACAAAA
Source organism: Desmodus rotundus (assembly GCF_022682495.2). NCBI lineage: Eukaryota > Metazoa > Chordata > Mammalia > Chiroptera > Phyllostomidae > Desmodus > Desmodus rotundus. The sequence goes on along the minus strand of NC_071389.1, from coordinate 192,508,518 downwards.
CAAAGCAGGCTGCAGATGAGCTGTGCTCCAGGGGCTTGTAATCACCTGAGTTAGTTGTGATAGACTTCACATCGGTGGCTTCCCACAAACCACACTCCTGGTGTTCACGCCCTGTGTCGTCTGTGCCCAGGTGACACGGGACATTAGCAAGCATAATTCAGGTAAAGGATTGAAACAGTCTTGCACGTCGGGGCTTCTCCTGGAACCCTCACACCGGGAAGCCAGCGTAGTGCTGTAGGAGAGGCTTGGGTTGGGCCACGTGGGCAGAGCCCTGGATGTTCCAGCCTCCGTGTTGCTCCCAGCTGAGCTCCCACGTGCATGCAGAGAGACCTCAGTTATTCCACGGGGGGCAGAAGTGCCCAGTCAAACACAGTCAACCCCAGCACTGCAGAAGTCATAAACCCTGGTTGTTTTAATCACCGAGTTAACAGTGATAACCCAAACAGAAATATATGAGACGATGCATTACAGGAACACAAGCTGCCACACTATTGCTCTAAAATCCGGTGCTCGGGGAAGCTACCGGACTCGGGAGAGCTGAATAGATGTAAGCTGGAGGGAACATTTAACACTAACAATTTTCATTTCCTTTTTGAAAACTTAAAATAATACACCACAAAACTCACCAATAATAATAGTAATAACAATAATAGTGCCAATAATGACAGTCATTTATTAAGATTTTTTAATGCAGGCGTTTTGCTAAGTGACTTAGATGGATCATTTTCTTTAATCCTAAAAAAGCGACTCCATGAGGTAGCACTGTAGTGATACACATTTTCTTACAAACAGAGAAACTGAGGCACAGGGAAGCTCAGTACATTGCCAGGTATTAGGCAGTTAGTAGGGGGCGATGCTGGGGCTCAAGCATTGGCAGTTTCACTGTAGACCCTTCCAGCTCAGAAGGGTGGTCCCTGGACCAGTGGTGTCCATGTCACCTGGGAGTTTGTTACCAACGAGGAATCTCACCCGCTTCCCAGGGCCGCTGTGTCGGAATCTGCATTTTAACAAGAAGCCCAAGAGATGCGTTCCCACTGGGAAGTTTGAGAAGGACTGATCGAGACCCCACCGGAGCTTGTGTTTTAACAGGCACGGTTAACGAGCTCCCCGGCGACTCTTACAGTCGTTAAATTTTGACAGCCACAAGCCTCTGGGAGCAGCCTTGCTTCCCAAGGGCCCAGGCCAGTTCTCTCAACACTGGAGTGAGCCAAGACAGGCTCTCAGGTGAGGATGCAGTGACGTAATGAAAATCACACCCTTTCAGTGCTTGGCTGACTTGAATTGGACGCTAGTTCTGCCCCCTGTTGGTGGGGTAATGAGCTAGTCACTGCTTATCGCCTCAGCTTCCTCATCTGTAAAATGGGTGTGGTGATACCCAGTGAATTCTCACCTTCACTGTCCCTTATTCAGTCCATCCGAGGAACCATTTGTACTTGGGTGTTGGTTGGAAGGCTTGTCACAAACTTCTTTCAAGTTTAAAGCACAGTGAGAATATTTATGGGTCAGGCAATAGAGGGCCTGGCCACTTGGCCAGTGACCCTCCCTTATGTGTGAAATGAGAGTGTTGGCTGCCATCATCTCAAATGAATGGGCCAGTTGGGCCTTGGAAGCTCCTGTATGGATCCTGGTGATTTATGTGTGTGTACCCACATGTGTGCGTGTGTGTGTGTGAGAGAGATAGATGGGGAGGCAAGGGAGGAAAGGGCTTCTGCACACTTTATGGATTTTCTTCTCAGTTTTCAAGGAGGAAGCTTATCCCCTTCCCAGCTTCTGACAGTGGCTGGGTTAACCCGGAGGTGATTTCCAAGTTGACTAGGAATTATTAGTTACAGACAATGGTTTTGACCATATTGGCTTTGTGGGGAGGCACCGTTTCAGGAAAGAAGTAAAGCCCTTTAAAAATGGAAACGTCTTAAGTTCCAAGCATGGGTGGTAAATTAACCGGAGAGATGCTTTTGGAACCAAGGTGGGGGTAAGCTCTGGGCCCCTCAGGTCTCACCAGGAAGGTAGGTGAGTGTGGTGTCACTCTGAGTTTGACTGGCCTTTGCCCAGCGAGGACGCTCAGGTCCCACCTTTAGGAGGAATCTGGGAGGCTGTGAGGAGACAGCCTGCAGGTGCCCTGTGGGTGAGAGTGCTTAGCTATCTGCTCCCAGGCCTGGGAAGGAGTTTGCCTTCCTCCCTCGCACTGCAGGCCAGCACCCTGTGAGGCAGGCTGTCAGCTCCAACCCCATGCCTGCATTCTCTGTGGTTCTTTAGTCTTAGTTATTCCCCTCCCCCCACCCCCAACAGCCACTTCCCCTCAGGCGTGGCTATTAAGACCTCCCTCCCTGTGCAATAAATAGCCTGGGCCCTGCGGCACAGGAGCTTAATGGGAGGAGATGAAGCGACCAGCATTTAATCCTGGGCATCCAAGAACAGGGAGCAACGGTTGGTTTTGTGCACTAATCTGCTTAAGGAGTGCACCTCCTGGAAAACCTGGGGACCCTGGGCGGCTCCTGCTGGAGATGAGGGTGGCGGGGGCGCTTTGCTGCTTCAGACTGGACTTCATACAAGGCCTGCTCAAGCCCTCTGTGTACAGTGCGCTGTCGAATGCTCCCCCGCTACTTGAAATGGATTGATTATTGTTGTATTGCAGACGAGGAGCGGCCTCTGAGAGATTCAATAACCTGCTCCAAGTCACGTAACTTACTGCTGAGAGATGAAGTTAGGGCTTGAAAGTCGGGCTGGCTCTTTTGCGAATCTGATCACTGGGACTTCAGGGTCATCGAAACATAGAATCTGAGCATGGGAGGGGCCCGTGGAGTTCATTCAGTCCATGTGCCCACTGAACACAGGAGTCCCACTGATGTCCTCTTCCCAGTGCACATACAGCCACTCCTGCTGTCGTTCTGGTGTGACAGGGAGCTCCGACCGTGCCAGGCAGCGGGCTCCTTTGTTACACAACTTACCCTGCAAAGGTTCTGTCCGCTGGGCTGAATCTCTCTCCCTGGGCCTTCCTCCTAGGGTCCTAGGTCCTCTGCAGGGGACTTTCAGAGTCTCAGGCCTCACTTCCTCCACCCCCTGGTCTCTCCTGGAGACCCAGCCATCGCAGGTGAAGGGGCCGCCTGCCACTGCTCTTGCCCACAAAGGAGTGGGCGAAACACCAGGGCTGAAAGATGAATTTGTAAGAGGCAGGAGCCAGAGCCAGCCTGGCAGGGAAACACTGTGTTTAATAGCAAAACTCTCATTTATTCTGTCTGCTTAATGGTGCGCAGCTAGTGGGTGGCAGAGGGGGGCTCGGAACCAGGTGGGTTGACTCTGAGGCCTATTCATCTTTCCTGCTAGGCACTTCCTCCAGCAGACTTCTCGCCATGGTGTCTTCACTGCTATGTCTGTGTCCCCTGTCCCCTGCAGGAAGGGCCCAGGAACAGGGACATCTCTGCTGGCTGATCAGGGAAGAGCCCTCCTGGCAAACACCTACTATGCTCTCCCTGGTTTCCTAGGTGGGCTACCCAATGCAGGGAAACCTTGCTGATCAGCCCCTGAGGACCTGCCTGTGCTGGGCTGGGGCAGACGCAGGGTGAAAAACACTCAGAAGGGAATGACCCACTGTGTGAACTCAGGCAAGACTCCTCCCCTCCCTGGGCCTTGCCTCCTGCTCCTGCGGAACCGGAGCCTTGAGCCAGCTCAGTGGCTCTCTAGTGGCTGGCTGCTGGTTGGGCCCAGCCCCCAGCCCTGGAGATGCCATCCCTCTGGCCTGGCCAGAGGTGTGAGCACTGGTAGTGTCTAGAAGCTCCCTGGTGGGTGGGGGGTTCCAGTGTACAGCCAGGCTTATGAACTGGTGGGCTGGATCATAGCAACTTTTGGGGGGTTTGTAGAAAGTTTGGAGGTTTACCCAATGTCACATGTCATCTTACTTGATTGTCACAAGGAGAGGTGGGTGGGATAGGGATTCTGGACTCCACTTGGGAGATGAGGACACTGGTACTTAGGGAGTTTAAGTTACATGCCCACAGCCACACGGGGGACAATAATGCACTGGGATTCTCAAATAGAAGGGCTGGTTCCATGTCATCAGGCAGCCCTCTCCATGGCCCCTTCCAGCTCTTACTGTTTGTGCCATCCCCTGCCAATGGACCAGCATGCTCCAGGGCAAGCCTTCTGCTGTTAATAGACATAATAATACTTTATACTTTACCAGGCACCATGATGAGTGGGCCCTCCATGGGCATTGTTCTTGTCATTCTCCCAGCAACCCTGCCAGGTGGGCGTGTTACCCTTGGGTTCACAGTCGAAGAGTTTGAGGAACAGAGAGGTTTAGAAGTTTGCCCTAAGTCACACAGCTGGTTCAGGAGAGATCTGGGATCCGATCCCTGGTTCGTCTGATTGGCCAAGTCCAGGCGCCCTCCTCTGCACCACACTGCCTGACCTCAGAAGCATGGAAGGATTCAAGTTTTTCTGCCTCCCACATGGCCTGTCACCTCAGAAATGACTGTCAGTCACTCCTGAGTATTGATGGCTTTCTGTCTTCCCTGGCAAGGCCATGGCTGGGATTCACTTCCACAATTGAAAAGACAAACAAATTAAAAGAATAGCTGGGCTCTGTAAATGTTGGGATCCGCCCTGCCTGGTTTCAGAAGCTGTAACCACCCCCCTCCCCAAGGCTAAGTCTGAGTGACAGACATTGGGACCATAAGCCACTAAGGAGACAAAGCTTATCTCCCTGGAAGGGGTGCCCCCTCTGCCCACTTTACTTCACCCTGCTTGGCCCCCAGTGCTTGACCGGTTAGCCAATGATGGGTAAGATTCCTCAAGGGAGGGATGACCTAAGACAGGCATAGTCACAAAGAGGCCATCAGGGAAGGACTTGGGAGGGCTATAGAAAAAGGGGGTGATGGACCCTCGTCCCACAGCTTTGACATAGCCTGAGTCCTCATTCTGTCTGCAAGAAGTCTCCTAATCTCTTGGCTGCCTTACTTCCCCTCCCTGTCTTAAGCCTGAAACAATGTCGGAGGTGGGTGCAGCCCTGTGCTGGAAAGGGCGGGTTCCCTGGGGTGATCAGGCCTAAGAAAGAATGCATACAATCCTATGAAACCTACTTTGCTAATACCCTGAATTTTCTGATAAGGGTCCAAGCATGAAATGAATTTGTTCCCCAAAGTTTTATGGCCCTTTAGCTATCTGACCCTGACTCACAATAAGCCTTCAGAGTTCCTTGAATGTTATCTATTATTTGATAATTTCTGCCTGACAATGATTGATGAGCTTTACACATAAGCCCTGCATTCCTATGCAAATTAACCCCAATAAAAGGCCATTGAGGAACAGGTTCCTGGCCCTTCTCCTTTGAGAGATAGGCCACCATTCTTCCCCAAGCAGATGATGTCTTGGTAGACTTACTCCCATCTGTGGCAGCCGGAGTGGGGGTGGGGGGCGCTCTTCGTGGGCAGAGCACCCCCCCGCCGTGTAAACAGCTTCTTTAGTGACTCTGGGGACCAAGCCTGCCCCTCCCTCTTGGCACAAACATCTCCCAGCATCTTGGATATCCGGGGTTTTAAAAGAGTGGTCAGTGTGGAAGGGCAGGTGTGGCCCACAGCCAAGGCCAGAGTGAACAGCCCCTAGAGTGATACACACACGTTGCTCTAGAAGGGCCCTTAGGGTGAGTGTTTAAACCCAGAGACTCTACAAACTGGGTGACATGCCAGGATCTCTCTCCTGGGGGGGCTCCACCCAGAGACGCTGGTTCTGGAAACCTGGGGGGAGGTGTCCAGGCAGCTGCCTACTAAACAGGCTGCCCCAAGGTGATTCTGATTCAGCCTGTCCTTGACCTTGTGTTTGGGAGCCCCGAGCTCTTCCTGGCTTAGATGCGGCCCAAAGCGGGGAGAGACTTGCCCAAATTCATAAGGCAGGCTTGCAGGAAAGCTGGACTTGTCCCATGCTCTCTCTGTGATGTCGTTCTATCCAATTTTGGGACTTTAGTGTCTTGTGCCGGAGATAAGGGGTGATAGTGGCCCGGCAGGTATGCGAGTTTCCTGCGGCTGCTGTAACAGAATCCCACAAACTGGGTGGCTTAACAGAAGTTTATTCTCCCCCTTCCAGAGGGCAGAAGTTCCATATCAGGGTCTCAGCAGGACCACACTTCCTCTGAAGCCTTGGGGGAGAACTCTTCCTGCCTCTTTCAGCTTCTGGAGTCCTTGGTGTTCCTTGGCTGGTGGCAGCATCACTCTAGTCCCAGCCTCTGTTGTCACACTTCCTTCCTCTCTGTGTGTGTGCACCTCTGTGTCTCTTCTCTTCTCATAAGGAGACTAATCACACAGGATTAAGGCTCACCCTGCTCCTGTATGACCTCCTCTTAACCAATGACATCTGGAAAGAGCTTTATTTCCAAGTGAGGCCACGTTCTGAGGTTCTGGGTGGATGTGAATTTTGGGAGCACTCTTTCACCCCATCTCTCCAAACAGCAGGACTCTTCCCAACCTCCGTGTCCCAGGGAAAAAACCACCTCCCCCCAGAGAAGCCCTCCCTGACCACTCCACCTACACCCAGGGCCTCTCGCTTAATTATTCTCTATCAAGTCTCCTGCGTGCTTCCTCTCCAGCAACAGCTCCATTATCGGTCTGCACCCTAAACATTTCGAGAACTGGAACTGTGTCACTTCTGCCCTTCAGGTGCCAAAGTCACCTCGAGCCGTGAGTGCTCCCTGAAGGAGCAACAGAGGAAATGCTCAGCAGGCTGCGGTCCCAGCCCTGTCCCAGGCTACACACTGCTGTGTGGCCTCAGGATGTCTCCAAGCAACTTGGTGCCCTGATGGCCTCATGGGTGAGAGAAGACCCGGGGGGAACCTCTCCAGGGGCCGTCATTTCCAGAGGAATTTGTCACTGGTTTCTTCATCATCATGACAGGTCCCCGTGTTCAAAAAGCCCCCTCCTGGGGAGCTCTCCTCTTCTCCCAGCCTTCCTCCAGGGCCTCTGGCTTCATGTGCCATTCAGCCAATTTGGATGCTGCTGCTTTTCTCAGCATTTATAAACACGCTCCTTTTCTTCTACCCCTGCCCCCTCCCCCTTCAGCCATTTTTTTTCCCTTCCTCCCATCTCTGCGGTTATGGAGTGAGGTCAGGTGCTCACCATACCCAGTGAGTCTAATTACCCGGGAAAGTAATTAACATTTCTAATAGAAACTGCCACTTCTCATTTTCATCGGGGCCACACAAAAGCAATAAGGTAAAGGAGTTTTGTAATTAAAGACTCGTTACTGTAGGCCCCCCATTCTGTTCTGCAACTAATAAGTCTTTTGCTGGGGAAATGGGTGTGCTGAGCACGGTGGAGATGGACGGGGCCCTGCTGGAAACCCTGCTATTGCTTTTCTTTTGTCTCCTGCTCCGTTTGCCCCCTCGCCTGGGGTTTTGCCTTCTGGGTTCCACTCTCCTCTCTCAGAGAAAAGCTCCTTGCAGAAGTGAAGCCTGAACAACCCATAAAGGCCCTTGGTGTGACCTCAAGGATGGCTCAGTGTAGCTTGGGAATGTGAAGCTAAATGATTGGGTCAAGGGTGTGGGAGTGAGTGCAGGAGCGGGTGGGCAACGGCTGGTGGAGGGGCCATGTGGGGTCTGGAGAGAGGTGGACAGAATGCAGTGGTGGGGGGTGGTGAGCAGGCTTTCATTTCTCCTGGCTTCGTTGTGTAATCGGGGCAATCCACTTATATTTTCTGAGGCAGTTTGTTGATGCTTAAAAAGGGGCAGACTTAAGTGGATTGTGAGGCAGGTGTTCAAAGATAAATGAGACTAATTCTTGTGGCTTAATTTTATTGAGCACTTACTATGTGTCAGCTACTTTGGGGCATTTCACAGGTATTAACTCCCTGAATTCTCATAGCAACCCTATGAGTTTAAACATGTATGTTACCCCATATGAGGAAACTGAGGCCCAGAAAGTTAGTAACTTGCTCAAAGTCATGTGGTCACTGAGTGGGAGAGCTGGATTACAGCCCAGCTCTTATTCCCTCCTTAGCCTCTCTCCCGCATGTCTGTGAGATTACCTTGTTTGTTCCCGGTGAGGGCTGCTGCCATGGTCACAGATTTCTGACCTGTGTCTCTAATGGTGGCATGCAAGGTGTGATCCCTGGCCACTCAGGCTACTCACTGAGAAGCCAGGTCATAGGAGAGGTCGATTCTGGTCTGCGGGTTTGAGGTGCCATTCTAGAAACCCATGGGGTGGCGGCAGTGGAACAAGGTAGACAGGCTCTGAACCCTGGGGGAACCTGGGTGCGAATCCTTGTTCTGTTGCCAGCTGTGTTACTCTGAGTGATTAATTTACTTCTCTGAGCCTCAGTTTTTCTCACCTACAAAACAGGAAAACTCAGAAAGTGTTTATGATTTGTACATAAGATCATATTGGTTTAATGCTGACACATAGACGTAATTTATTACATCTTGACCCTTCTTCTCCCAGTTAATCTCTCCTTCTCTTCCTCATTCCATATTCATTCATTCATTCAGAGAATAAGTTTTTCCTGCCTACTCTGGGGTAAGCTGTATTTTAGGCCTGGAGAAAGGAGTGGCGAGCAAGCCAAGGTCTTTGCCTTCTTGGAGCCTACAGATATCGGGGACAAAGGTGAATATATAAGAATATGACTGTCAGGTAATGTAACATCAGGTAGCGAGGATTTTCCCCCACAGGAGCTGTGGAGATGAGGGTATCTGACCAGGTTATTTCTAAGCTGCCACTTACTGTCATCCTAGGTTGAGGTTTTTGAACATCAGCAACGGAAAGCATGAGTAGAGGTTGTTGTAACCCATAACCCCGGAGCTTCAGGTTCCAGGACTCTGGAAAAAGGAAGAGAGTAGAAGAAAGGGCGAGAGAAGGAAAGGGTTGCGGCGAGGACTCCATCGATGACAAACGGCAGAGAAACAAAAAACCAGGGGCGGAGAAGAAATGAGACCAGGAAGAGCAGAGAGACGATGAGCCTGCAGAACAGGAAGTGAGGGTGGGAGGTGTAGGGGCTGGTGAGGGGAAGGACACATCAAATTCTCGTCCCTGTGAGCAGCGGGCAGCCAGCCATGGGTATGACTGTGGCCTCCGGGAGTCGGCTGTGTAATGCAGGCAAGCTGGCTTACCTTCTCTAAGCTTTGGCTTTCTCCTCTGTACACGTGGCTCACTCGAGTGGTTGTTGGTAGAGTTCAGTTTCTCTTGGGTCATTGGACTGACAGCCTCCATTTCCCACTGGCTTTTGGTTGGAGGCCTCCTTCAGCTCCTCCCCATGTGGGATGCTCCAGGGGGTGGCTCACAACGCCGTCCCAGGGAGCCAGCAGGATGGAAGGCTCACTCTTTGTCAGCTAATCTCACCAGTGGCATCTGTTGTCTTTGCAGACTATTCACTAGAAAGGAGTCACCAGGTCGGGCCCACTCTCCAGGGGAGCGGTTCCCATGAGGTGTGAACACCAGGAGCAGACACTGTCAGCAATTGTTTTGGAAGCTGCCTGCTGTACATCACCTGCGAGGCTGTTGTGCGGATGCAATGAGGGGATTCAGGAAGAACTTTCAGCACGTTGCCTGGTGCACAATAGATGTCTGAGGTGGTTTGTCCTTATTGCCATTATGATTATGATTTGATAGATGGCCATTGTTCTGGCCCTTCTGCAGATGATAATGGAGAAGGGAGATACATACAGGTGGACAGAAATGGAATAGTGTATCAGTTACTTATGGCCACAATAATGCTGCATAACACACAGTCCCAAAAGCACAGTGGCATTCTACCATATTTTACACTTGTTTTGCTCACAAGACTATGGTTTGACTTGGAGGTTCTGCAGATCTGGGCTGGGCTTCAAGGGGCTCACTTCCATGTTTGTGGTCAAGTACAGGCCAGTGGGGTGGCTTTGCTGATGCTGGTGGGCTCTATCACCGTGTGGGACCTCCATAGGAACAGCTGAGCTGCCTCGTCTCTGCTCCATGTGGCCTCCCATTCTGTGGCAGGCTAGTCCAAACTTGTCCTCAGGTAGTCCCTTTCAAACGGGTTCCAAGAGAGCAAGTGGGAATCCATGAGGCTTCTTGAAGCTTAAGCTCAAGACTGGCACCCAATCACTTCTGCCACTTCTTTTGGCTAAAGGAAGTCACAAGATTCAGAGCGGAGGGAAATAGACCCCACCTCTTAGTGGAAGGAAGTGCAAAGCCACATTAAAGGGGTAGAAATATGGAGAGGGGAAAAATTTGAGTGATATTTGTAGTCAATCAACCATAGATGGGAAACTAAAGAGGTCTAGAATTTAAATGTTATGCTTTCTAAAACATGTGGCTAATTCTGAAGGATTGGGCACTATTACTGATTTCAGACTTTAAGTTGTGTTGACATTGAATAAATATAACACTAACCATGATACTCTAAAATTATTTGTTCATTCATTCATCCGTACATTCATGTAATCATCGGACATCTGGAGCAGGGGCTGACGAACTTTTTCGGTAAGGGTAAGCTAGTAAATATTTTAGGCTTTGGGGCTGTTTGGTCTCTGTCGCAACTACCGAGCCTGCCATTGCTGTGAAGGCAGCCGCAGGTGACACACAAGTGAATGGGCCTGGCTGTGTTCCAGGAAAACGTTATGAACACTGAGATTCGAATTGCATATAATGTTCACGTGCCATGGAATATGATTAACATTTTTTCTTCGATTATTTAAAGTGGTAAAAACCATTCTTAGCTTGAGGGTTGGAAACCTCAGACAGAGAGCCCGATTTGGCCTGAGGGGCATAAGCTGGCACTAGAGTCCCTCCTGAGTGCCTGCCACTCTGCAAACTGTCCGACAGTTGATGTCCCTATGCCCTCTCCCTTTATCCTCACCGCAAGCCTGCATCTGGTACAGGAGAAAGAACAGCAACCCAGGTACCCTTCTATTGCCTCTGGAGATGCACAGGGAGGGAGAGGACCTGTGGAAATGTCACTGTGGCTATCGGCAGGTCGCGACACATAATTTGCAAGACCCAATGTAGAAGAAAAATGCAGGATTTTTGTTCAAAAGCTAAGATTTTCCAAAGAGCAACATCAGGTCATGCATGAAACCAAGCCCAGGCCCTGAGTGACTGCCCAGCTCACATGTCCACATAGCCTCAGTGGTCAGCTTTGAGATTATTTTCTTATACAGGGATGGACAAGAGTAGGTTAATAATAATAAATAATGTAGTAATTATTAAATAAACAATAATACAAGAATAAACACTGTGTTCCACACACTCACAACTGTAAACTTACTTTTGCCAACCCCCATACGTTAAAAAAGACTGGCTAATAAGTTCTAACTTACAGAGTTATAGAAGGATTAAGTGAATGAATAGATGCCAACTTTTCTCCTGATACGTAGCAGGTGAACAAGAACAGTTTCACTCTCTGGCGTTCTCCTTCACCTCGCTTCTTCCCTCACTGCCCGTTTCAAAGCCGCCCGTAGCAGCGCGGTGGCAGGAGGTTTGGGCACAGTGGCAGGCTGATGAGGGTTTGTGCTTCCATTTTCAGTGCTTTCCTGAAGGGTAAGGCAACTGTTTGCATAGCCGCTACAAAATGAGACGTTGGGGATTTAGACTCAATTCAGTGTCATTTGGAAAGATTGGTCTTCCATTTCTACCATTCCTGTCTTTTTGGCTTGGTTTTATGTTTATATCTCACAAATCTCTCCGTGTGTTCTTTCCTTCCCCTCCTTCTGTTGCAATTTGACCAGATGATAGAGGGGCAGTGTAGACATTTGTCCCTTTAATTAAAGCTGCCCCGCCCCCGCCCCCCGGGCCAGAACAGGTGTTAGAGCATTTCCCGGGTGAATCTGTTTCAAACAAAACTGAACATGGTGCACAGAGAGCGTTCGAGAAACTCCTTTGTGCCAACGGCTTCCGCTGAAGGTATTGTGGGAATAGGGACTTCAGTGTTGGAGGGGGGCAGGTTCCTGGTATCCGAATGACACTGGGCAGAACTCCCTTTTTTTAGACATACGCGTGATTGTCACTGATGAGTGCACATCAAACAGGTTTGACGTAAACCTGAGTAACTTACTGCTCATTCTAAAAAAGCGAAGGGCCAGCAGTTTTGACTTGCAGAGAAGGGATTTCCCAGATGACTCTCAGCAGGTTGATCTGGGAGGATGAATGCTGCACACTGAACTTTTACAGGACCTGCGTGTGCTGGGCAGTCCCCTCCGACGCGGCGGCATGGGTCCTGCCAGTCCCTGAAAAGGCAGAGACGGTCACTTCCACCGAGCTCATAAACCGAAAGCATAATCAGTGTCATTTCTTCAGCACTTCCTGTGTGCCAGAGCTTTCTATGCATGCGCTAATTTACATAATCACCTAATTTAGCTCTCACGTGTGACCTGTGGGCAAGGTGTTACCATTACTCTCGACAGATGAGGAAATAGAGATTTGGCTAAGACATGGTGAATTGGGATGGGAATGTAGGTTGGCCAGTTTTTCTTATTTTTTAATTGAGGTGAAATTCACATAACATAAAATTAGCCATTTTATAGAGAACATTTCAGTGACATTTAATGCATTCGCAACGTTGTAAAACTACCATCTCTATTTAATTCCAAAACATTTTATCATCTCCAAAGGAAACCCTGTACCCATTAAGCTGTTCTCCTCGTTCTTCCCCCTCCCACCAGCCCCTGGCAACCGCGCATCTGCGCTGTCTCTATGGATTCAGGCTGATCAGTTTTTAACCGCGCTACGACACTAATAGCTAAGATTTATTTAGTGCTTACTGTATGCTGGGCACCATTCTCGGAACTTGCCTACATTCATTTATTTCATCCTTTCTACCATGTGTGGAGGGTACTGTTTTACCTGATTTACAGATAAGAAAATAGAGGCACAGAGAGGTCCAGAAAGTCATCCTAAATCCCACAATAACCAAGAGCTGACCTTGGATGGGAACCCTGGGAGTCGACCTTCAGACTTCCCCTCTTAACCACGGCGGTGCACCCCCTGCCGTTCTGCCTGCTCGTCCCTTCCACGAGGGTGTGTCGCCGTCCTAGTAAACCCGCAGGCCATACGTCCTAGCGCACGCGCACAGCACAGGTCAGCGCCGTGGCCTTCGGAAGTGTACAGGGGAGTCCGCCTCACTCCCTGCCTTTAACCCGCGTCGGCACTGGGCTGTAACGCGCACGTGCCCAGAGCTCCATGGGGGGATGTACGGAGTCTCGTGGAAGCCCAGAGAGGGAGAGATTAGTTCTGCCAGGGGAGCCCAGAGACGCCTCTGGCTCTCTCATTTCTGTGTTCCTTTATACAAGAATAAAATTCAAAACGACTTTTACATGTCACGGAAGGACAAAGATCTTATAAAGTCAGGATGCACTTCAGTGGCCGGTGAGAGCCATGTACACAGCCTTGGTTCTGCCGCTAACTAGCTGTGTGACCTTGGGCTGGTTGCTTTGCCTTTCTGAGCTGGAGTTTCCTCATCTTCAAAATCGGGCATTTTGAACTGCAAACATATAAAGTTCCTGCCATATTCTAGACTATACTCAATGTGCTTAATAAATGTTTTGATGTCCTAATCAAGACCTACACTCAGGGGCAAAGCTGATAACTCATTCATGCTAAGGTTTCAATAACAATAGTAGTGTTTATTTATGAGCTCTTACACTGTACTACCTTGTTGTTAAAGGCAAGGTTTTTAAATAAACAAAAACAAAACAACTGAGTCACACTTTACAAACCGATGTTCTGTGGGGAAACCTAGTCCTGTGATTTGACCTGTGATAAGGAAGATAAAAATAAGACGGCTGCATAGTCAGGGAGGGTGGAGACACCCGGCATGCTCTATCCTGTGGTCCCACCTGGGACCACCAAGGGGTCTTTAGTGTGTGCCCATGCTTGTCTCCAGTCCCAGCTATTCTGGGTAAAGCAGTCTGAGCGTTGCTGGGCCCTCGGATGTTTTCAGCGCCCCGGGTCATTCCAGGGTACAGCAGAGTGGGAGCTTCGGCTCCGTCCCCATCTTGAAGCTTCAAGGGGCTCAGCGGCACATTCGAAGCTTTGAAGAGTTCATCAACTTTTAAATAGTTTTCTTTTGTTTGAGCTTAACCAGACATAATTCAGGACCCTCTCTTTCTCTCCAATCTTTCCTTCCTTTCTCTGTTAAGAATATGGAAACGGTTAAAAGATGCCCCATTGCTCCATCGCTTTTGGACCTCATCTCCTGCCTCTCCCTTCACTCTGTGGACCACCAGGCCCCCCCTCCCCCAACCTGGGAGCCTTCGCACCTGCTGTTCCTCTGCCTGGAAGGGTCTTCCCTGTCAGCCCTGGCTCAACCTCTTCTGGTCGCAGGTTGGACGTTTTATGTCTCCTTTTTATGACACCTCTACTCTTTATTTTTCTCGCTAATCTTATCACCTAACAATTTAATGTACTTTGCTAATCCTGTCCCTGCTAATGTCAGCTCCAGACCAGGGCTTCTGTCTGGTTTGCAGTCATGTCCTTGGCACTTAGAAGAGTGCCTGCCACACAGCAGGTGCTCAATAAATGCTTGTGGAATGAATGAATGAATGAACGAATGAATGAATGAATAGTATTGAGAATAAGATTACAAGCAGCTGTGGTTTATCACCCAGTTTAAAAAGTAAATTAAATGCTCTTGATACTGTTGGAGGCCCCCTTGTTGATTTCCCCATTCCCTGTCCCTTTCCTACCTCCCAAGAGGTGACCGTGTTCTAATGTTGGTGGATAGTCTGTGACTTTGCAGGGGTTTATTTATATTTTTTTGCTCCTCATGTATCCAGGATTGTTCTGGAGTTTTAAAATTTTACATAAACTAAATACTTTACCTAACCTTCTACAATTTACTTTTTATACCAACATATTTTATTCATGATAACACATGCAAATTTAATTGATTCATTTTAAGATTGGTATAGAATTCCACCGTATGAATGTGCTATAACTTATTTATTATTTCCCCTCTAATAGTTACCTAGATTGTTTCCAATTTTTGCTCTTACAAAGCCGCATTGAGTACCCCGGGCATGTTGTCTGTACACGTGCGTGAAGAGATGTTTTGTTTTAGATCTGGGGTGTGGAATGCGGGCGACTTAGGGAATCAGCATCTTCAAATTTCTCACCAGAGTGGCTGTGCCAATTCATGCTCCCCTGTAAGGATTTTTGCCTACCTGGTAGGGGGCTGAGTTGATATCTTAACATTGCTTCTTGCTCACCTCTCTCTGAATCCTGGGGAGACTGAGCTCCTTGCCACACATTTATTGGCCATTCAGGTGAACTCAGACATGAAATGTCTTTTGATGGCCTTTCTCCATTGTTGTTCTGAGCCATTTGTCTCTTTGTTATTGGCTTGCAGAAATTCTTTATATATTCTGCACACTAATCTTTTGCCCTTCATGTGCTTTGCAAACACCCCCCAGTAAATTGCCTTTTAGCTTTGTTTATTCTGACTCTGTTATACAGACTGTCTATGTGTTAATGCCAGAGTGTTTTCCATTACGCAATATGAAGGGAACGAATGGTAGAGTTTCAGGCATCAGCTCAGCAGGTGATGGAAGAAGGAGGGTGCAGTTTCTGGGGCTAGGACCTTCCCTGAAGCTCCCACTTGCCAGTCCTATAAAATCTCCTGACTCCCGAACCCTGAAGTTTGTTTGTAAGTGAGGCTGGGGCTGCTTCCCATGGGGGGCCCCAGGCTGCTTCTCCGTCTGAAAGGCATCCTGCAGTAGGTGCTCCCTTACAGCCAGCAACCCCAGGAGCCGACTTTGCTTCAGAACCACCACACCAATTGCTAAGCTGGCACTTGGTGGGCTTGCAGAGACGAACCATTCCTCCTCTGATATGTTTGTGTGATAATGGAAAATGGCAAGAAGGAGGGATGAAAACAAAGCTGACTTAGGGTTGCACTGGGTTGTAGAAACAGCAGAATATTCCTGCCACTTTTGGAGGTTCAGACAGGCCGGCTAGAGGACAGGTGCCAGGGGAGACCTGTGGGTACGCCACATCCCAGCAGGCAGGGGTTCCTGTGGTAGGCAGACCCTGGCCCAGAAGCCCTCTTCAGAACCAGAACCCTATGATTTGGGGTGCCATGTCTCATCATTTAGTTTTTTCCATGTAACAGGTTACCCCAATACTTAATGACTTAATAATATAGCCATTCATTAGCTTGCGATTCTGTGGGTGGCACTTGGGGCTGAGCTCCAGGGGTTGTTTAATTTCTTCTGATCCTGGCTGGTCTCATTCAGGTGCCTGTGGCCAGCTGTTGGCCAACGGGGTGGCTCTCTTTCTGGGGGTTGGCTGGCTGTTGCCCGGGCACTGGGGGTGACTGCACCACCATCCCTCCTCTCCCACGATCTTCTCCTGGACTCGTTCACTTGCGTTTCCAGGTTGCCTGAACCACAAAAGCAGAAGCTGTGAGGCCAAGGGACCCTGGGCTCAGGACTCACATGACTCCACATCTGCCATATCCTGTAGGCCAGAGCAAGGCACGAGGCCATTGCAGACCAGGAGATGCGGAACAGATACCTCTTCCTCATGGGAGAAGCTAGAAAGCATTGTGGCCATTTTCTCAATCTCCCATAGAGAATTCTGAGATGCAAACCTGAATTCAAGGCGCACGTCAGACTCTTGTCCTTGACAAACTTCACTCACAGGTGTGATTATCGTCAATAGAATGTGTAATGTGTACAACCAAATCATGAGCGTATGCTTAGGCATGCCCTCCTTCTCTTTGCACACCAAGGGAACATCCAGCATTGTCAACTGGGTTGTTTTCCAGCCCTGCCCTACCCCCTCTGCATACATATGTACACACAGACATGTACACACAGACACACAGACAAAATGCACACAAGGACACACACAGAGACATAGACACAGAAATACGGACACATACACTCACAGAGACTCAGGTACACAGACACACACAGACATGTAAAGACATGCAAACACACAGAAACACTGAGCAGACTGTGCTGGTTGGCCATCTGGAGAAAACAGAGGCGCTGGGCTGGGGAGATCTAGTTAGGAAAGGTTTGGGGGTGGCTCCTGGGGGAAGGAAAGGAAAATGAGTGGGAGAAAGGCTGGGAAGAGGGGAGCCCTCGCTGGTGATTTAGGGAGGAGTGATGGATGGAAGAGAGAGTCTTTGGGGCAGCTGCCGAGTGTGAGAGAACCGAGGACTGGGGAATGAGAAGGGAATTTTCACCCGTGTGGCTGTGGATTAGGATGCGGTCCTCCGCCAGTCATTTCTCCAGGAGGTTCACATATGGAGTGGAAATCCTCTCCACTGCAGGACTCAATGCAAAACCCTCTGAGACCACACTGTGTGAGCTCTGGCGCTTCCTTGGGCTCCTGATGGCGATCTGCCTCTGCGGAGGCATGCCTGCGAATTCCCTCTGCTTCTGGGTGTTGTGATGGAAGCACCTCCTACCTGCTCAGCCCCGCCCTCCCCTCGGCCTGGTCATCCATCCCGGAGCTGGGTGCTTTTTTGGGTCTGCCAAGCCACCCTTAGCCGGACATCCCTCTGCAGGGCCTCGCGGCTGCCCTTCCCTTTATAAAGAGGGTGTCTGCGGTGTCTGCAGTGTTGCTGAGGGGATGGTATCCCATGGCAGGATCACCTGTATTTTGCCCATTCATGGTGGCACGTTGTCAAAATGCTTTCTAGTCCAAATGCTTCATTGGATGTGTTTGGTGTAGGGAGGAAGGACCTATTATAGGCTGGAATTTAAGAGCTATATTTCCAATATTTTTAAAAAACTCTGACAGTTGATATTAATACTCCTCTAATGGTGAGGAAACAGAATCGTGGGTTACTCGCCACCATCACATGGCTTGCCATGGCTAGAGCTGGTGTTAAAACTCAGGTTTGCTTGGAGTTCAAAGCACCCAGAGTAAATTTTTAAGGGGACTTTGGGTGGCCAGTGTCTTTGCATGCTTTTCCTGCACTTGTGGATTTCCCATGGTGGGAGGTCCACGCCTCCCTAAGGTCTGGCCTGGAGGCTTGCTGTCCCAGCCTTCCTGGCAGCCGTGGCCCTGGCATGTGACCTTGATGCTGCCAGTCAGACGTGTTTGTGCAAAGCCTGGGTTTTCAAGCAAGTGGAACAAAAGAACAGGGGCTCGTGGACCCGCTCGGGGGCAGGTGATGGCAAATGCATGCAGGTGGGCAGAGGTTGTAGCGGGGAGGAGCCTGCAGCTTGTGCCCAAGTGACACTGTGGGGTCTTTCCTGGAACAGTCCGTCACACGACGGGGCTGTTGTGCCTGGCTGCACGGCCTCTGAAAGGACGTCTCTGGCCCACCTGAAGATGGGGGTCCCAACATTCTTTAATAAACTCCTTTTCTGCTTTCCTAGATAAAGTGGTCTCTATCGTTCATAACCAGGAACCCCAACTGCCGTGGCTTTTTTCAAATTGAAAATTTTAAAAACTGTGGTAAAATAAACAATGCAAAATGCACCATTTTCATCGTTTTTGAGTGCATAATTCAGTGGCATTAAGGACATTCATCACGCCATGCAGCCACCAGCTCCATGGTGCATGTGGCTTTAAACCAGGCGTGTCTCATTAGATTCTCCCAAACTCTCTGTCAACATTAGGGATTGTTATCTTTTTTTATATAGATGAGAGACCAGAGCTCAAGGATGTGAGTGACTTACTCCAGATTATTATATTAGTAAGAGCTGTGATAACAGCCACTGTTTATTGAGTGCTTATTACATGTATGTTACATGCAACCCTTTAGAGAGTCTCACAAAACAAGCATTGTTATTGCTCTCATTTTACAATCAGGAAACGGGCTCAGAGAAAGCAAGGAACTTACAAAGTCACTGGCAAGTAAGAAGCCATAGATGTGTAACCTACCTCTGTCTAACCCTAAAGCCCTTGGTTTCTTATGATCCCAGTTTCTCCTGGGGGTTGGAGCCCAAGTCTTCTGCCTTCCAGTCCAGAGCTTGTCCCTTTATCATGAAGTGAGTTATTTCCAAGGGTGTGGGATGTGGGGTGTGTGTGTGTATAGGCCAGTGCTTTTATAATTGGGCTTCTAGCCGGGTTGGGATGGGGGTTGAAGCCCTACTCCCTGTGTCCTGGGGATTGTGGTGTTTGGGGCATGGCTGGGGGCTCAGAAGGAGTTTCTTAAAGAGAGTTGAGCTCTGTTGAACTCAGCAGAGATTAAGTGCCCCCAGCTCTCCGCCCCCCACCGCACCACCTGGGCCAAATTTTGGACTTGAAAAGGTATCTGCTGACTTGTACGGCTAGAGTATAGAGTATAATAAAGGATGGATCACTGAATAAAGAGGTAGCAAATAGGAACAAAAACATTGCATTGGGTGTTATAAGAAGAGTTACAACAACACCAAGGCAACTTCTATTCCTTGAGCACTAATTATAGGCTAGGAGCCAGTCTGAGCACTGGACATGTGTGGTTTCCATCCCTCAGCACCACCTAACAAGAAAAAAATCTTTGGGGGCCTCATTACAAGAGCAGAGCACAATGCTTAAGTGCAGGCTCCCCAGTTGATCAAAAACAAGTGAAATGCCTGGCGATCGTGTGAATGCCGGCAGGCCACTCTGTGTCCTCTGCTATACAATGGGCACAGTGACCATCCCTCCGGCATAGGGTTTTTGCAAGGTTTGAACGAGTTAGTACCTCCACAGTGCCGAGAACAGCACTGGCACAAAGCAAAGCTCAGTCCATATTGGCTCTTCTTGTTCCCCTTTGACAGACGGGGAGACTGAGCACCAGGGAGGTTTGATAACGTGAATAAGGTCATCCCACTGACAAAGGCAGAGCTGAACTGTGAGTGCTGGTTTGGTCTCAAAGCTTCTGCTCTTTCCAATCTATTGACGGGTATGTATTGAGCTTTGATGATGTGCCCTGTCGGAGAAGTAGCAAGGGACATAGCTGATGGAGTTCTGGCTCCTCAGGAAGGGAAAGTTCCTGGCAGGAGAGAGACACTAAGCACGTGAACAAACAAAAACCAAGATCGTTCTAGGTGCCCATGAAAGTGATGGAGTAGGAGGAAGAGACTACATACCGAGAGAGACTGGGGCGTGTGGTCCAGGGAGAATGAAATGAGGAGGTTGTTTGAATGGAGACCTGGGTAGGTGGGGGGAGGCAACCCCCTTACAGTTCTGGGGGAGAGTGTTCTCAGCAGGACAAACAAGCGCCCTGACCCTGGTGTGTCTGGGAAGAGAAAAGGGACCAGTGTGGCTGGAGAGCAGTGAGGGAGCGAGATGAAGGTGGAAAGTTGGCAATGGCTTAACCACTCACACCTCTGAGCTCTGGTTCCTGCCTACAAAGCAGCAGGGACATCACTCCAATGTCTGCTTGGGGACAGCATTGGTTTGCAGGCTGTTGCTACAAAGTATCGCCAGCTAGGTGGCTTCAAACAACAGAATTATGTTCTCTCACTGTTCGGAAGGCTGGAAGTCTGAAATCAGTGGGTCCGCAGGGCTGTGCTCTCTCTGAGGTGCTAAGGGAAGAACCTGCTCTCTGCTTTTGTCTTAGACTCTGCTGTTGCCAGCACTTCCTGGTTTGTAGACACATCCCCCCAGTCTCTCCCATTGTTGTCACATGGCCATCTTCTCATGTGTCCTTGTTTGTGTCTCTTCTCCACATAAGGTCACATTCACAGGTACTGGGAGTTAGGAACTCCAATGTGTTATTTTTTTTAGGCGGGGCACAGTTTAACCTGTGACAGGGACCAGAGACAGGTAACTTCTGTGAAAGCACCTTGCCGCCTGTAGAGCGTGACGCACAGGCCAGCGCCAGGATTCCGCTGGGAGGGAAGTTGAGGAAGGGACCTGGTGAGGGACAAGCCCGTCTTGGTCTTCGAAACACCTGACATCTCGCCCTGATTCTGCCACAGGGTGGTCACATGACCTCCCATGAGTCTACCGCCTCTCTGACCTCATCCTCTCCATTTTCCAGATGAGGCCTTCAGGCTGCAGCGTGTGCCTTTGAGTTCCTGTGGTTTCAAGAACATTCTACTCTATTGACCATTATTTATAATTATTCAATCAGCTGAGTAGAAGGCAGTACAGTCAATGCCATTTTTATTCCATCTCAAGTTCAGCTCATGAATATCAATAAAAACCCACAGAAGCACCCTAATACATAGATTATAATTGTGATTATTGATTATGTGACAGACATTTTATTACGTGTTCTGCAGCTATTAATTCAAAATCTCCCTACAACCCCAGGGAGGGATGTATTCATCCCAAGGCTCATCTCCAGGGGGCGCTGTTCACATGTGCTTCATACATGATCTGCTCTGGAGCTGTGTAGATGGTGGCCCTGTAAGTGTCATAGGCTGCCCTTTCTAACGATGGAAAAGGAAGCTTAGCAAGATTGGATAATCCCTGAATGTCTATTCATCATTAAAGGCAGAGGAGGGACTCAGACCCAGGCTTCTACTTCTTCCCCCTGAGCCTTTGCCAGAACACTAGGCTGCCATCTGCAGACCAGAAAGACTTCTTCTGGGGAGAGAATGTGGAACTGGAGCCAGGATGTCTGGGTGTGCATCCCAGCTCTGTGACTGGGTGCAGGTCATAGAATCCCTCTGTGCCTCAGTTTCCGCATCAGTAAAATGGGGACATAGTCATTCCTAATAACGAACTGTAGAAGTCATCCCTGAAAGTATAGTCTTGGACATAGTCATTCCTATTCCACAGGCTTGAATTAAATGAGGTAATGGAGGTGGCGTCCCTAGGACCGTGTATGGTACATGCCAGCCCTGCAGTAAACAGTAGGCACAGACAGAAAACTTCTCTCTTTACAGAAGGAAATGCTGAGCACCTTCTGGAGGAGCCTGCTCCCCGGGGGCTGGTCGAGGGGGTTAGGGATCGGCATAGCCTTTTGAAGGGGGTTGTCTTTTCCAACAGAACATGACACAGCTGCAGGGAAAGTTGTTTTAATTCCACTTAGTTTGATTTATTATTGATAATGTTGGAGATAAATTAGAGTCATTAAAATAAGAGGCTGCAGTCTGCAGGCTGTTTAGAATTCCAGAGCTGTCTGCTTCGCCGTCTGCTTCGCATTTGCCAGGACCAGAGGACTACCTGTGTGTCCGGGGAAGGAGGAGGCCCCGGGAGGGCAGGGGGAAGGCCGGCCTGTCGGGAAAGTCTGGGCAGGGACAGAGCAAGCACAGTGTGGGGCTGTGTCTTAGCTGGCTTGGGCAGCCATGACCAAATGCCACAGACTGGGTGGGGTAAACAAGGGACATTTATTTTCTGGTAGTTTTTTGGAGGCTGGAGGACCAAGATCAAGGCGCTGGTGGATTCTTTTACTGGTGAGAGCTCTCTTCTTGGCTTGAAGATGGACACTTCAGCCTCACACAGCTTTTTGCCTGAGCATGTGGTGGTGGTGGTGGAGAGAGAGAGAAAGCTAGGTCTCTGGTGTCCCTTCTTATAAGAATGCTACTCCTATTGGAGGACCCCATCCTTAAGACCTCATTTCACCTTAAGCGCCTCCCAAAGGCCCCATCTCCAAATACAGTCACACTGGGGACCAGGGTTTCACCATACGAAGGGGGGGTCACAATTCAGTCCATGGCACGCTGCCTTCTGACTCCTTTGAGAGGCCTGCAATGCCTTTGGCATTAGGAGGACAGCTGCCAACACCTTACTTTTTACATCCTCAGAAAATGTAATGAGGTTTGGTACTATCATTAACATGTCCTTTTTAAAGATGAGATAACTGTGACACATGGAAGGAAAGTCCCCTGCCTAAGGCCCGCAGCTGGAGGAGGGTGGAGCCAGGTTGAGGGCTTGGTATGCGAGACCCTTTGTGCTGCGCATTGTGTCTTGCAGTCTGTTTCACAGAGGGGCATGGTGGGTAAAGCACCAACTTTTGAATCCAGCTTGGGTTAAATACTACCTCTGTCACTTATAAGTGGTGAGAACTTTTGCAAGTTATTTCCTCTCTCTGAATAGCTGTATCTGCTGTGAGGTGGGTAACAGTAGCTGCCTTCACACAGCCTTGTTGGGATCAAACAAGATACAATGTGATGAGTATTTAGTAGGGGACCCAGAACACGGTAGCGATCATTTCTACTTTGGTGCTATGTACACACGTTGAGATCTACAAGAAGTCAGGAGGCCTATGAGCTTGTCCAGTGAACTTCAGGAGATTGTAGTCCCATCTCTTATTCAAGTATGCAGGCCCTTCACTAGGCTCACACTGTCTTTCTCTGCTCTTAAAAGGTAGTCCTAGGAGAGGGTGTGCTAAAAATCATCATGCTTAGGTATAAATGAAAAATGATTTGTGAGGTAGTATTTGATAAGTTAAAGGCAAGTTGTATTTTTTTAAATCTTTGCATAGAACAGGTTCTGGCAAGGTCAAGCTTGCTCTTGGGAGACCGGTTGTGTAGACATTGTTGCTTGGTCACTGTTTTAGTCACTGTGCTGGGGACTGGCGGGTCAATGCAGAAATGACTGAGAGTTAGACATTACCCGAGAGATACTCATCCCAAATTCCGCCCCATTTTCAGAGTCCTCCTTCTCATTAAATGGTATCACTGCTTACCCAATTGTTCATGTTAAAAGATCTAAGAATCTGTCTGCACGGCTAAAGAAAACAGCATTAAAATGAAAAGAGAACCAACTGTATGGGAAAACATATTTGCCAATGATACCTCGGACAAGGGTTTGATCTCTAAAATATATAAAGAACTCACATGGCTCCACTCCAGGAAGACAAACAACCCAATTAAAAAATGGGCAAAAGACTTGAGCAGATACTTCTCCAAGGAGGACATACAGAGGGCCCAGAAACATGAAAAGATGCTCAGTATCACTAGCCATCCGAGAGATGCAGATTAAAACCACAATGAGTTACCATCTCACACTGGTCAGAATGGCCATCATAATCAAACCAACAGACAAGTGGCAAGGCTGTGGAGAAAAGGGAACCCTAGTGTATTGTTGGTGGGAATGCAGACTGATGCAGCCACTGTGGAAAACAGTATGGAATTTCCTCAAAAAACTAAAAATGAAACTGCCATTTGACCTGGCAATTCCACTGCTGGGATTATACCCTAAGAACCCTGAAACACCAGTCCAAAAGAACCTATGCACCCCAATGTTCATAAGAGCACAATTTACAATAGCCAAGTGCTGGAAGCAACCTAAGTGCCCATCAGTAAATGAATGGATCACAAAACTATGGTACATTTACACAATGGAATACTATGCAGCAGAAAGAAAGAAGGAGCTCCTACCCTTTGTGATGGCATGGATGGAACTGGAGAGCATTATGCTGATGAGATAAGCCAGGTGGTGAAAGACAAATGCCATATGATCTCACCTTTAAGTGGAACCTAATCAACAAAACAAATGAGCAAGCAAAATATAACCAGAGACATTGAAATTAAGAACAATCTGACAGTGACCAGAGGGGAGGTGGGAGGGGATAGTGGCGGGGGGGAAGGGGAGAAGGGTTTTCAGGAACATCTATAAAGGACACATGGACAAAACCAAGGGGGAGTGGAAGCAGGGGAGGGAGGAGGGGAGTGGTGGGGGGTAAATGCAGACAACTATTTTATTGAACAACAATAAAATAATTTTAAAAAGTGAAAAAAATGATCTAAGAAGCTGGCCTTGATTTTTCTTTCACATCTCACTTCTATCTATCAGCAGGTCCTGTTGATATCACACTACATCCTAGATCCACAAATGTCCTCACTCCTTAACTTTCTGTGCCTCAGTTTCCTGATCTATAAAATGGGGTTGACAGTCCTAATACTGCTAATAATGATGAATGTTGTTATACTAAATGCTCAGCATAATCCCTGAAACTTTGCAAGGAAGTACTTTGTAGGCATTCACTTCTATCCTGATGGTGCTGTCCCATGAGACCCTGTATGATCAGGCCCCTGGCTGCTTCTCTGGTCTCAGCTTCCTGTATGCCTTCCATCCTTTACGTGGCCCAGGTATATTTTCCTCCTTCAACTTTGAGCATGTTAAGTACACTCCTGTGTCAGGGCCTTTGCATTTCCTCTTTTCTCTCTGGAATGCTCTTCCTGTGATAGTCTTGAGGCTCCTTCCCTTAGGTCTCTGTGTAATGGTCAACACCTAGGGAAGCCTCCCCTGGTGACATCCCTGCCTATTTTTCTCTTTCCCTGCTTTCCTTTTCCTAATAGTGCTGAAAGTATTTATTATTTATTTATGGTTTTCTCCCTATTCTGGTTGTCTATTGATGCATCATCAATCACTCCAAAAGTTAGTATCTGAGGACAACATCAATCATTTTATTCTCTCTCACAGTTTCTGTGGGTCAGGAATTTAGGGAAGTCTTCACTGGGGGGTTCTGGCCTAGGGTGTCTCATGTGGTTGGCGTCAGATGGTGGCTGGGGCAGCTGGGGTCTGGAGCAGGAACATCTATAGCAGGGGGACCTGGTCTGGCATTTCTGTCTTTTCTGGTAGGCTCAGGACTTCTCCACGTGGGCTATTGTGGGCTTCCTCACAGCAGGGAAGCTGCAGGGTGGTCAGACTTCATACATGGTGGCCCCAGCACATGTATTCCATTGGAGCAGGAAGCGGCTGCGTTGTCTTTTATGACCCAGCCTGGGAGTCACATTGTATCACTTCCTCTTCACTCTATCGACCAACCAATCACTGAAGCTGGACCAGGGTAAAGGTGAGGGATATAGACCCCACCCCTTCATAGGAAAATGATCAGAGAATTTGCAGACATGCCTTAAAACCCCACACCCCCCAACTTCAATCGCTATGAGCTCCATAGAGGCAGAGACTGCTCTGTTTACTCTTCAATCCCTGATGCCTAAAACAGTGCCCAGAACATAGGGAAGGGCCAATAAACATCTATTGAATGATTGAAACAGTTAAGGATGTGCTAAAGTTCATACCCCAAAATTACTTTTATCCCAATAGTTATTCACAGTCTTAACAATTCATTGAACCAATTGCTGAACACATAGAAGAGATGATGCCAATGAAGCATGAGGCAACAAACAATTTAGAAGGCAAAATGCAATATTACCTGCATAGACATATCCACCAAGGACTTGTTTTTGGAGGTTCATAGCTTATTTGTCTCTGTCTCTTTTAGAGCTGAGCACAGAGCCTGGCACCAGGCAGGTGACCAGTAGATGTTTGTCGGATGAGATCGTGCATGTTCAGGCTGGTACGGCCACAGGCCCAGTGGATGCTTTTTCAAAGCATGGTCAAGTATACTGTAGTCTGGAGGTAATCACATATCCTCTTTATTAAAAAGTTAATAAAACCCCAACTTCTTGGGCAACTAATTTCAGGGAAACATGTGCAATGAAGAGAAATGTGTCAACTACCAGTTATTAAACACTTGCTGAGTGCCAGGGAGTGAGACAGGCACTTTGTAGGCATAATATTATGTATTCTTCACAGTAACCCATGGACTTCGGTGCCGCTGTTATGTCTACCAGCCCCCATTTGGCGCATGTGGAAAATGAGGCTCCGAGAGGTTCATCGCACCCCTCTTCCCATTAAGTTTGCTGATGGTAAATTGGAAGGAAGTTCTCAAGTTCATTTGGCCCCAAAAGCTGAGTTTTTTGCCAGGTTCCTTGCTGCCTCCTTGGTGCTTAAGGGATGTAGCCAGGACCTGGCAGAGCTGAAGGCTCTTCCTCATCTCCCCTACACCTCAACTTTAACAGAGTGCCCATTAAGGAGTATCTTGGCCATTTGAGTTTCAATTTAGCCAAGACCAGGTAATACGTGGACCATTGCTCCCACTGCCTGTCACTTTAAGATGCTATAAAGGTGGGCATTGACTTTATAAGTGTTCCTGTTATCAACTGCTTAAAATAATTTCTAAAGGATGGCAGACAATCTCAATGCATCTGAACTTGGCAAATGGGTCTTCTGATATGAGATCCTGGAGGTATGGCTGGGGTCATGTAAGTGGCTGGCACCCTGATGAGCTGAACTCCAGTTCATGGCCCCATCAATACTGAAGGGTTTAGTCTGGACTCTCATCCTAAGGGGCTATGAGGAATTCAGAGTCACTTTTAACAGCATTGCCTCTAAGGAGGCAGCTGATGGATGTGGATTCAAAGCCAGGACTGTCTCTTCCTTTCGGTGAAACTCTGGAGAGTGGCTCCATCTTTCTGAGCCTCCATTTCCTCATCTGTCCAATGGGCACCGCAGTCCTACCTCCTGGGCTGGATTAAGTGAGATAATAGAGCAATATTTATCAAACACGTACTATGTGTGGGGTGCCATTCTAGGCGCCGGGGATCTGGTGGTGAGTAAGACAAGTCATAAACATCACAGAGCTCACATTCTAGGGGGGCTTCACGAGAACACGGAAAACAAATTTAAATAAATCATTTCAAGTGTTAATAAGCCCATGAGCAAAAAGGAATCATGGCCAGAGTGTATAGGGACAGGAGGGTTGCTATTTCACGTGGGGTGGGGAGGGCGGGGATCCAGGGGATCTGATTTCAGGCCAAGGGAACAGCCGGTGCAGCAGCCCAAGGGAGGAGCCCACCAGCTCCGGTGGAGGAACAGCCAGGCCAAGTGGCTGATGTGGCCACACGGGACTGAGGGGAGAGGAAGGAACTGAGATCAGAGGGAGCAGTGCTGGGTTGTGAAGGGCTCCTGAGCTCAGCATGGGGTCTTGGAACCAGTCTACAAAATGGGCCATGTAAGGTGCCTGAGGTAGTGGGTGCCCTCAGGCCGCTTGGACAAATAAACCTCGTCACCTACCACCTGGCAGACCCCTCTTCGGGGAAGGTCGCAGAGATGGCCTCACTATACTGCCCTGTCTTCAAACCACCTGGCTCTTTCCCTTTCTCCATTCCCTTCGTCTAGATAGTATTCCTAAGAGCTGAAGACCGTCTGGGAGTTTTCCAGACTGCGAGCATTTGGCTCAGTTCTGCCATCACAATCTAAAATGCTTCTGTAGAAGGTCTTAGCTGATAAAAAGTGTTTATTTTCTCTAACCAGATGCATGAAAGAACATCAGAAAGAAGAATTTCCTTTACTGACCTTTCTAATCCATTTTCTTTGTGGCGGAGGACAAATTCACCGAGCGTGCATTTGAGATGCTGTCATTGCAGGGAAGTGAAGGGTACTCAAGTGCAGAGGGCGGGGACAGCCTCGCTCTCCTGTTGCAGCTTCAGGAGCACTTGACGAACATCGGTGCATGTGGCCCCTCCCAGGTGCATAAGGATAGCAGCTAATGTGGGCAGGGGCTCACTACATTACTGGGCACCTCTCTAGGCCCTGGGGGAACAGAGATCCACCCAAATTTCTCTGCAAAGGGTTTCATCTAATCCTCATCACATTGTGAGGGAGAGATCAGACACGGCTTGCATTAAAAAAAGAAAAAAAAGAAGGAAGAGAAAGCTGAACCTCAGAGAAGTAAAAGGACTGACCCAAGGTCATACAGCTCAGAGGTGTGTGGCCAAGTGCTCACAATTACCCATGGACCTGCCTTGACCAAACTTTAGACAAACCTCCCTCCTTCCTACAGGATCTTAAATTTTGGCTCATCCCCAAGCTTAAGCCAGCATCAAGGAACAGAACAGCTTGTTCCAAGAGGCCGGCCATAAAGAGAAATCCTGCTGAACTGTCTCAGTCATGCTGTCTGCTCAGCCTCACCGCTTGACCGCCTTCCCCAAAGTCCTTGCTAGCCCCATAACCCCTCCCTATGAAAGAAAAGCCTTCTCCTGTTGGATTTTGAGATGCTTGGAGATTCTGAAGTCAAAGTGTTCTTCCTACAGCAATAGTCTTTTTGAATAAAGTCTCTCCATACTAAGCCCAGATTGGTTTTGCTCTTGACACAGGGGAGCTGGGATTTGAATGCAGAATTCTCTGAACACTCTACTTTATTCAGGGGTTGGAGCGCTCAGAAACATTTACTTCTGTGTGGAATACTATGACACGCAGATGTGGATCCTACAAATCCAAGCAGGAGTGATAATGCAGATAATATAGTCAGATTAAAATCTGACTGTATTATGTGCATGTTGATTTTTAAACCTAAAAAATAATATAGGAAAAATCTTAATGACATCAGAGTCAGGTTTTTTTTTTTCTATTAAAAACATGGTTCTATTTGTTCATTTGTTTTTCTTTTGCTTACACAGAGTAGAATATATGTGATACTTTAAGAAAAATTATGGGAAGCAAGCTAAGTTGGAGAAGATTAATATATTTTTTTGTGAAATATGGCAGAACTACTTTATTTGAATTCCACGAGGGCTGAGTAAAGAAACTGGTTTCCTGAGCTCATTAAGCACAGCTCTGGGTTGACAGAATTGTTTTAGTGGTCAAGGATGTGAATCTGAACGGGAGGGATCTGAGTTTGAGTCCAGGCTTTGCCATTGGCTGACTGTGAGGCCTTGGGCAATTTCGTGTTTCCTGTCTATAAAATGAGGGTTGAAATAACACCTCATCTTTTACTGTTGTAGTAAGGCAGAAGTATAATTATGCATGAGGCAGGATTCCCATTACTTGCTTCTCCACTTTGGGGAGAAGTCCTCTTTATCATTAAAGAGATTTTGCAGAGCAGGGAAGACATTCTGATAAGCTATAGTAACCCAGGGTTCAAGTCCACCTACTCGCATAAAAATGTGTCTTACATCCCAATTCATCCGATGGGTTTTCACTCCCTGCCTCAGCTCCTAGCGCGTGATTCCAAGCTTGTTGCTTCAGTAGATCCTCAATGTGTTTCCTGCAGCTGTGGGGTCTTAGGTCCTCTTAGTTTCAAGTCACATTAATCTATTACCAGCCGCTTGCCCAGTGGTGCAGCTGGACGCAGGCACAGAGGCCAGCTGGGGCTGAGTTTTCTCTTGATGTTGGCTTAAGCAGTACACATGTGGTCAAGTAAGCCTGCTCTTGAATAAGGGACGCTGGAGACCCCGAGAACAGGAGGCTATGAGACGAGTCAGCTGCAGCCCCTCTGACCTATCCGTGTCACTCAGGGGGCTGTAACATCAGGCTGGGGTTGCATGAATGAATAAGTGAATGACTTCATCGAGTGTGTGTAACACAATCCTCTATTTTTGGTTCTTAAGACATTGTGATGCATCGTTTATTTACTTGGTGTGGCAACATCACTGTATTGGTTTCCTAGGAGCTGCTGTGACAAATGCCAGACTGGGTGGCTTAAACCCACACAAATTTACTCTCTCTCTGTTTTGGGGCCAGAAGTGTGGAAGCAAGGTATTGGCAGGGCCATGCTCCCTCCAAAGTCTCTAGAAAAGAGGAAGCTACCTGGTTTTTCCCAGCTTCTGGTGACTCTGGCACTCCTTGGCTTGTGGTAGCATCACTCCCATCTTTGCCTGCACTGTCACATGGCCATTTTGCCCTGTAGGTCTCCCTTCTTATATTAACATTAGTCATATTGGAATAAGGGTCCCCTTTATTCCAGTATGACCTCATCTAACTAATTATATCTACAAAGCTGCTTATTTTCCAATAAGCTCCCATTCACAGGGACCAGGGAGTTAGGATTTGAACATATTTTTGGAGGATAGGAGAACATAGTTCAACATGTATGATAGTCACTGTTGGTAGCTGAACCAACCCCTGTCCACAGCCCCTTCTCCCAGCTCCCTGACACTTAGGGACAGCCACATGGCACAGTTCTGGTCACTGAGACTTCAGGGAGGTCTGTGGGGTGAAGAATCCAGGAAAAGTTTAGTTTTCCTGATAAATCAGAACACACTGGACTGGCAAACCTCTTTTTCTCACTTGTTGTTTAAAATAAGCACATGCCATTAGAAGCACAGCAGTCATTTGGTGGCCAGAAAGGATAAATATAAGGAGGAAAGTCAACACATGGTGAAGAGAAAAGAGAGTAGAAGCTCAGGTCCTTGGGTCATCCTGAGTCTCCATTCCAGCCCTGCCCACCCATGGGCTCCTTGCTTTGGGAGCCAAAGAAACTATCTTTTGGTGCCATTGTTATGAGGTTCTGTTATTCTGCAGCTAAATCCATGCCTAATTGAAACACATGGTTATCTTTCTCCAAGGATGAGGAGGATGATAACAATATAACAAAAACTGTTATGTATTGAAATACACTCATTGCAGGCACTGTACTAAACACTTACATGACTATATGATATAATAAATATAGTCACACCATAAGGTAGCACCACTATTACCCCCATTTAGCACATGGGGAAACTGAGTCTTAGAGAGGTTCGGCCATAGGCCCATGGTCACAGAGTAAGAAAGCAGTGGGTTCAGGATTCAAACACAGGTCTGCACTGGCTCCCAAGCCTGTCCTTATTCAACCGTAGCCTATGGTCTTTCCCCCAGAAACCTTGGGAAAAGAAGAATAAGAACAACAACAGTGATGACAGTGCTTAGCATTTGTGGAGCACATGTTATTCATTAATTTATCATTTATTGAGCAGCAAGTGCCAGGCACTTTGCTAGTGCTTTACCTGCAGAATCTCATGGTGAGCTCTTCAAAGGGTAGGGGCTCAGCCCTTCCTCCACGGCCCTTGGCACAAGTGACTGTAAATGGCTGGATGGCCATGAGATCATTTGAACTGGGCTTAAGAGGGAGAGTGGGGCTTTGATGGGTGAAGAAGAAATGAGATATTCCAGAGAGAAGAAGCAGGAAGATCATGGATGCTTGGTCAGTTTGGTCCTCAGCAAAGGTTTGGGTGTGGCCAGGACTGGTAACTGTTCCCCAGGGTCCTGTCTCCTTTCTTTCTGTTAGAAATAGCACATCCCTCAGTTTTACCTGGGCACATTGCCACTCAGCTATCAAAATCTTTTCCCAGACTCCTTGCTACCAAGGTAGTCATCTGGTTAAATTTTCACCCATGGAAAATTAGTTGTCATTTATTTAACATCAAACAGTGTACCTCCTACATCCTGTGGAGCAAAACATGGGCAAGGTAGTGATCCAGCCTTGATCATGGATGTAAAGGCAACATGTGAAGGCTGGAAGAAGAAGAAACCTGGGCCCCTGTCAGCTGGGACAACTCATCTTTGATCATCAGGTAAAAAGGATGTCAACTGTTATCTTATTTAGTTAGCTTCTTTACTACAATGGCTCAGTCTGTCCTAATATGCTGGATCTCAATCTGGACTGTATCTGGAAGGAGAATCAGCCAGTTAATTCTGTCCAACTCTCAGAAGAAAAAAAGAAAATGGAAGGGGAGGGGGAAGCTTGATTCTGGGAGGAGAGGCCTTGATTTATTTATAACAAATTAATAATTTTGTTAATTTAGTAATTCAACAATTACTTATTGAGCAGGCACTGGAGCATCCACGCAACCCAGTGAGTTATCCGTTCTCCCTGCTCTGTTTCCTTCATCTCACTATCAGTCTCTGAAATGACACCATCTATCTCAGGTGGAGTAGTATTTACCAGAAGCTAAATTTATAGCATTGGAGAAGGGAAAGTTATCAAGTTTTGCAAGAAGAAATATAAAGTGGGAAGTCGGTGAATTCATGGGAAGTGGTATAAATCATCATGACCCTGTGGAAAAATAGAAAAAAATAAGAGGGCGGGGGGCAAGTGTGCAGCTCAGCAGAGGTCAGCTCTCTGATGAGCACAAGGGTGAGGTGAGCCAGGAACACAGGTGGGGTTGGTAGAGTGGGGCAGGGGGGTACACTAGCGACTGGAGGCTCATCTCCCACACTCTGTTGCTTAGGTATTGGGGCCCATTCAAATCATAATGAGAAAAGCCCTATGCAGCTGAAATAAAGAGCAGTGAAAACAGACTACTCAAGGCTTGGGAGGGACGGAGAGGAGCAGAATGAGATGACATCACACAGGGATGACATTGAATGAGACATAGAAGAAACTGACCTACAGCTGGGTCTGTATAGCCTTGTTATCTCTTCCTCTATGTCACTGGCAGCCAATTCTAATAAGCCATGTGTTTAAATTCTATGTAGTCTTCCCTGTTTAATCTGTTGACTCAGGAGAGCAAGGTCCATGTATTACCTGTTCCTTGTCTCCCGCACTGGAATGGGAGTCTGAGGTCAAGGACTGGGTCTGCCTTCTTCACTGCAGTCTCCCCAGCACCTAGAACAAATCCTGGCACATGATGGGAGCTCAATAAATACCTTTAGAGTAAATGAATAAAGTAAAGAGACAAATAAGTAAGACAACAGCCAGTTCCAATAATTCTAAGAAAGAAAGAGATAAGTTTGAGTTGGAGAAAACAGAGGGAGCCTTCCTTTAGAAGTATGGTTAGGGAGGTAAAGTTTAAGATGAGATTCAAGGAAGGGAAAGGGCCAGCCATGCTAAGAGCAAAGAGAAAATCATTTCAGGTAGAGGAACCAGCATGTGGAAAGACCTCAGGTGGGCAAGAGTTTGGCAGGCTCCAAGAACTGGAAGGAGGTTGATGTGACTTCATGGAGGGTGGCATAACCAAAGATGGGAGATGTCAGAGGGGCTGACAGGCATCATTAGGGGTCAGGGTTTTATTCTAAGATTTATCCCTACTCTAGATGTAGGAAGACATAATTCAATTTGCTTTGAGAAAAAGAGTCCTGACTTCTGCATGTAGAGAACAGATTGGTGGCAGGTAAGAGTACAGGTGACAGAACCAGTCATCGGGCAATCACAGTGGTCTACATGAGAAACAATGTTGCAATGGACAATGTTGGTGGCTTTGCAATTGGAAAAAAATGTGTTGATACATTTGGAGCTTGCTGATGGACTGGATATAGGAAGTGAGGGAGAGAAGACTCAAGGAGGATGTATTAGGCAGCTATTGCCATGTAACAAAGCACCCCCATATTCAGGAGCTTATAACAACAAGCATTTATTATTACAGCTCATGCTTTTATGGATTGGTAATGGATTGGCTGGTCCAAGATGAATTACCTAGATCTTAGCTGGACTTGTCTATATTTTGTGGATCAGCAGGGGTGGGAGTAATGCATGTCCTGTTCTCATCTAGGCTTGTCTGGGTTAGCTAAGCCGAGGCAGCTCTGATCCAATCGAGTTTTCTGTTTCCTCCTGGGTGAGCAGGCATGATCTTCTCATGGTGAGGGCAGAAGCACAGAGGTAGCAAGCTCCATTGCATTGGCCAAAGAACATCCCACAGGTCCATGGAATGATGTTCTAGCACAGTGGGAATGCACTGCTGCCCACTCACACGGCAGAAGGTGTGGATACTGTGTGGGTTGGAGAATTGGCCTCTTCATGCAGTCTAGCAAAGTACCTGTCATGCTTCCGGCTAGTTTTTGTTATAATTTTCTCCTTGGTTGACCGCAAACAATTCTCCTCGCTCCTCACCCACAGGTCACCACTCCTATTTGCTTATTCTTCGAGCTCCGGAGGAGGAATGAGGTGAATTGCAGACTGTTCGTGTGCTCTGGCATTCCTGCAGAGGATGGGAGGGCAAAGGTGCACCTCCCCCTCGAGTCTGGCTCTGAATCCAGGGGGTGGAGAGTAGACGTGGAGTCTGGCACGGTGTTGTGTGGGCTGAGGCTGAATGTGGGACACACAAGTGCAGGTTTACAAAAGCAATTGAGAAAGGCCTTGGCTGAAAGCAAAGAATATCTGCAGCTTAAATACTGGAGCGATTATATCATTTGTGGGGCTTTGCAAGCTAATTTGTTTGCTGCCTTTTCAATTTGCCATTCAGTTT
This sequence comes from Desmodus rotundus, assembly GCF_022682495.2. Classification (NCBI taxonomy): domain Eukaryota; kingdom Metazoa; phylum Chordata; class Mammalia; order Chiroptera; family Phyllostomidae; genus Desmodus; species Desmodus rotundus. The sequence goes on along the minus strand of NC_071389.1, from coordinate 192,474,011 downwards.
CCATGGTTTCACGGTTGGTCAGAGATGGAATATTCAAACCCGACAGACAGAGCTTGAAGCTGAAGAGCTAAAATGGCCGTGGAATTGTTTTAGAGCACAGACTGGTGGAAAGATGGCCATCCATGGAATGAAGGGAGCCGGAGTCTCGTCCTGGCTTTGCTGTCTTCATTCAGCATTCCTTCTCTGTGCCTCAGTTTCCCTGCCTGTGATGCGGTGTGAGCTTTTAGGTGGCTCCTTTCAGCTCCCTATCAGCAGTAACAATAACAATAGCAATGATGATTAGTGGGAGTAACAGGACTCACGGTAGTGCTGGCTCTGTGCCAGGCATGTGTGAGGTAGGGTCCCAATCTCATTTTGTTCTCACCATCAGCACAGGAGAGGGAGGTGCTGGGGTGAGGAAATGGAGGTTTGCCCCTTATCACACAGCCGATATATCAAAGTTGGGACAGGAACCACACCTGTCTCATTTCAGATCCTGGGGTCTTCACAGTGGCGTGCCCTCTCTCGAGGATTCTTTCCCTCCAGTGCTGTCCAGTGAAACTTCCTATTGGAAATATTCCATGTGTGCCTGAGCGCGCACGGGTGTGCATGGCCCGCACTGTCGCCACTGGTTGGCCACTGGTGGTATTGCTACGCCTGTACATAAGAAGACACAAAGACCTGACATAATGGATGTTAATCTGATTCCCACCAAACAGGGCAAGGCAGGGTAGTGGGCAGGGCTGGGGCCTGGTTCCCGCCTTTGGTCTCTTTCACAGCTCTGCGCCCCCTTCCCCAGCCACCTTGTGCTTTGCTGCTACAGCTAGCATCTGTCCCTGCCACCTTCAGAAGACTGTCCTGGGGCATGGGAGCCTTCTTGACCATAGGGAGAGCCGACAATGTGCCTGCATATCTAGGTCACCCGCCTCTCCCAGCAGCTCGTAGCCAGGAGTTGACAGGTATGAGTATACAACACCAGCTCCTCTGCCTCCAGGTAAACACCATCCAAACCTGAGTGCTGTTTATAACACGAGGCCCCACGGGGACCGGCAGAGGCTTGGACCCTAGCGATTGCCTCCTCGTGGCTCCTTCCCCTTCATGCCCTGCTCCCTCCAACCCCATCTGATTTCTCTGAAACAAAACACATGACTCCCAAATCTTGCTGCCCAGCCTGCTCTCTGGAAAACTGACCCAAACAGGTGCCCTTGATTTTTTTATGTCCAATCCTGCCTTCAACCCGTCAGTGCATTCCTCCAGTTACTGTATAGTCAAGGACCTTGAGTCACACGGGAGGAAGTTGTGGTTCCAATGTCACATGGTTGGAAGTGAGGGTCTGCAGTGGGACCAGAGTATGTCTTCCTCCAAAGGCCATGTGCCGATATTCTGATGATCTCAGGGGGCGCCCACACCCATGGGAGCACTGTTTTTAGGATACAGGGAAATCCTCCATATGGGGCTGGTGCACACTAGTTTATAGGGCCTGTCCATTCTGGCTGGACCATCGCAAGCTACTTTCAATATGACCCCAGCTTATACTCCACACTTTTATGTGGTATGACATGGAGATATGTAGGGGGGATGGGTGGGAAGTGCAGGCTGCCCTGGAATACCTGGGACAGGTGGTGGGTAGGGCCCCTGTGCCTCCTTCTTCTCCAGAGACACAGCGTGCCCCTCTTCCCTGTCGCTGTTTTCCCTCAGGCCAAGTCTGCGTATCTGCATACCTGTCTGTGTGTAAGGGCTGCCTTTATAGCAAAGCTCATTTGCACAGTCATTGAAGAGTGGTTGAGGGTGATTAGGAACCAGGCGCCTGCAAGATGAAAACAACACTCCAAGAGGTCAAGGAACTTGCTCAAGGTCAGGCAGCCTGTAAATGCAGAGCTGGGGTTTGCACAGGTATCTTCTGAGTGTGTCAGTTCTAGATGCTCCCTGCCTCCTCCCTGCAAAGAAGCTACAGAGAAGACAAAATATGCAAACTCCTGTCCAACTTGCCTTGGACACCTGACCCAGGTTTTCACTGCGCCCCCTTACCCCTTTAGGGTATAAATGAACTTAGACCCCTGTAGATCCCCAAGAACATCCAGAGCCTGTCCCATGGGCTTCTGTGGGGTCCCAGACGCTTGTTGTCCCTTGTGCTCAGGGCTCCTGTGCCTCTCTGTTCAGCACCATGGGACTGAGTGGAGCATCTCTTCTTCTCTTTGTGTTCCCCTGCACGGGTCCACCCACGCCAAGCGTCGGTGGGCAATGGAGACCTGCTTGGAAATTTTCATGGGGGAGACACTCTGGCATCATTGCCTGGCCATGCCACCACTGTGGAGTGTCATTGCCCCATCAGCTAGTCTCAGTCTGTCTCTATCCTCTTGGCTTCTACTCTTCTTCCAACCTCATTTTTTGCTCTGTACACATTCCCTTTCCTTGGAACCACTTCTCCGTTCCTCTGAAGACTTGCCACCAGCCACACTCAAGCTGGGGGGGGGGTCACCTGATGGAGTAGTCAGGGCTCGCTGCTGAGCACACCACCCAGGCTTCCTTCCAAGTGCTCACGGCGCCCTTCCTAAGTGGACGTCTTGTCCCATGGGCTCTTAGCAATGCCAGCCTCACCCACCAAATAAACGGCACGCATGGAGTAATATTCAGTTTGTTCCTCTACTTTTATGAATCAAACACAAACTTTGAAGAGCATTTTTAAATGCTGATGGTAATATCTAAATTTATTTCTTTTCTACCTTTAAGAACCTATGCTCTGGATGGAACTGGAGAGCATTATGCTAAGTGAAATAAGCCAGCCAGTGAGGAACAAATACCATATGATCTCACCTTTAACTGGGACATAATCAACAAAAGAAAAAAGCAAACAAAATATAACTAGAGACATTGAAGTTAAGAACAATTTAACAATAGCCAGAGGGGAGTGGGGAGGGGACAGTGGGGAGAGGGGTTTACAGGAACTACTATAAGGGACACATGGACAAAATCAAGGGGGAGGCTGGAGGCAGGGGAGGGAGGTGGGTTCGTCTGGGGTGGGGTGGAGGGATGGGGAGAAAATGCAGACAACTGTAATTGAACAACAATAAAAACTAAAAGAAAAAGAAAAGAAGAGCCTATGCTCCATACAGAAGATGGAGATGCTAAACTGCTCTCAGTCAGGGGCCTTCACGATCACACATGTCGGCTTCTGCTTGGAACCTGGGCTGCCTTCCCTCCCATATTGTATCTCTGATACTATTTTGTCTCCCGTTACCATCTTCTTTCTGCCTCCTAGGCATTGCCACCTACCCCTGGACCTGATAGCTTCTGACCCCTACACACCTCCACTGTAAAGGTTCTGAGGACCTGGATCTGACCTGGTGACCCTGTCCACTGCCCACTAGTCAACGTACCCACTGCAAAGCCAGCCCTCTCTCTGGCTGTGAACTCAGGGCGCAGACCTCTGGCCTCTTCCTTATCGCACCTGTTCGGATCTCTGGCGGTGGAGTGGCCTGTTTTCGTTTCAGCCAAAAGCAGTCTCCTGGGTGCGCTAGCCAACCTGGCAGTCTCCTTGTGGGTAAAGGTATGGTCTTCATTAGGCCTTTGGAATGACTGGAAAACAGCTTGTAAGTCTTCCGTTGTTTTCCAGCCCGGCGCTGCCCACGGTGCTTTCTGTGTTGGTGAAAGTGTTCTGCAGCTGCACAGCCCGATACAGTAGCCACGAGCCGCATGAGGGTATCGAGAGTCTGGAGTGTGGCTAGTGCCATAGAGGAACTAATTTAACAATTTAATTTAATTTTAATTAATTTAAGTTTAAAAATAAGTAGCTCTAAGAGGCTAGTCTCTACCATCCTGGTTGGCACAGCTCTGGAGGTTTGCTTTAGAGACTCAGGTACACAAGCAGGAAATCACTGAGGTAGTTAGCTGAGCCACCACCAAAACCAAGCAAACACATACGAAATAATAGACGATAAATAGGGCAAAGGGTCCATTGATTAGAAGGCCACACTGGTGACAGCCATGTGTTGAATATCTACCCTGGGCCAGAGGATTACCCGTATGATCCCATTTATCCAAAGGCCTTGCAATAGCTGCTGTTATCCCCGTGTAACAGGTGAGAGAATTCCACCGTGGAGGGCTGAGGTAGCCTGGCCAGGCTGAGCAGCACAGTCTGGGTCAGACTCGGGGCAGTCTGACCTTGAAGTCCACGTGTGCTTTTTGCATTGTTCAGACTTCCTTTCATAGGGCTTTCAACCACCCATTCATCTTCACACAGGACATTCAACACCTCACTTTGTCACTGTCCTTCTCTCTTCTGGGTGACAATAACCTGAAGGATTTACTGAACACTTCAGGCTTTGCTATTGTCAGACCCAAATAATAGAATTGTCTTCGACACAGAGGTTTGTACATACACATGCACACATCACACACTCACTCGCATACACAGCTCTACTTCTCCCCTTCAACTGCCCATCACAGAGCCGTTGTCCCTAGTGGGAGGACTCCTCTAATAAGGGAAACATCCACGACTCAGCACCAAAGAGAAAGCAGTGGCCAGTTGTCTGAAAAAGGCATAGACTTCCTGACTACGGCCCTTTATCCAGGTTCCTCCCTGTTATTGGAAGTTTCCAAATGTGAAATTGACTAAGACCAGGAAACAACCAATCTCAAACCTCTGCTGACTTAGAACATGGACTAACACCCACCATAGAGTGCCTGCTGGCATATAGGAATGTCAGGAACTGGAAGGGCACTCACAGGACCTGCCCAGAATACCAGTGATTGACAGGTGGCAGCTCCCATGGCTGCAGGATCTATAAACAGACCCTGCAGAAAAACCTCTATGAAGAAGTCTAAGGCTTGGATGCTCTCTGAGCAACTGAGGCTGTGCCTCTGCTCTCTCAGCTGGCCCAGGATGAGGGGAATGACTGTGCACCAGTGGGTGATAAAAACGCAAACACAGTTGGGGATTCCGGGAGGGAGGGCCCTGTTGCCATGATTCCAGCTCTCATAACTGGGCTCCTGCTGTGACTATTTCCTGTTCCAATGGAGTTAGCATCTCCTTCGCTTTGAGAGAGGATTTCCAGTACTACAAGTCTTACTTTCTGCAACCCCAAATGGTGAGACATTAACCCAAACTGTCTTTGAGGAAATAAGTCAAATGCCAGATTGGGTGCTGTATTAATTAAGGCATTGTTAGTTGCTGTAAATATGTACATGCCAAAACCCAGTGACAGATGTTTCACCTTCACACAAAGTCTAACCAAAGGCAGAGTGAAGTTGGCAATGGGCTTTGCTCCACATAGTCATTCAGGGATCCAGGCTGATTGTGGCTCCACCATCTTCCACAGGCGGCTTCCGTGGCTGCTCTGGGCATTGAGGTCCAGCCAGCCCATAGGAATAGAGAGAATGCACATTCACCTCTAGGTTTCTGTGGGTCAAGCATGGGTGTGGCCTATGTCACTTCTCACACCCCATTGGTGGTACTCAGCCATATGGCCCCAACTCACCACAAAGGAGGCTGGGAAACATTATCCAGCTGTGGTCCCAGAGTGAAAGGAACAGATTTGGAGGACAGCTAGCCAGTCTTTGCTTTTAGACCTTAATTTCTCAGCTGTCAGATAAGATTTAGAGAGACCTGTGCTTTTTTTAAACAATTCACTCCAAGGCTAATGGATTGGGGTAAGTTGTTGTTCATTTACCCCTCCCCCAAGAACATTGCTTTAGAAGATATATGTAAAAAAAACCACACTACAAGAGGCAAGGCCTAGTAACATAAGTTGGGAAATATCTGATCATTTATTGGACTCTGCATATGCCAACCAATCAAGTCTGCTCAGCAGGCGAGCTGAAATAAGCCATCAGTCAAGTAGTAACTAATGTGACCTTCAAGGCCCAGCATGCTTTGGCCACTGATATTTCCCCAGTGTCACCCACTGGCACTACCCTTCTCCCGCTGAGTGTCCCAATCATGCTGGCCTCTGGTTCCCTGAAGACTATGTGTTGTTCCTACCTCAGTACCTTTGCATAAGCTCTTCCCATTTCCCAAAATGCACCAGGCATCCTGATGCCCCCACTCACGGCAAGCAAGAGGCCATCCATGCTCCAGTTTCTTCAGACTGTCTCCTCTGTGGGCTCCAACCATGCCTGGTAGGGTGGACTGGGATTCTGGTGGTGGGAAATGTCACCTGTGGGTTAAGCTAATGTTCTGTGTTTTCTAACATATTGTGGATAAAAAGCTGTTTACTGTGATGGCCCACCAAATGCATGTTTCTTGTAATAATTTCAGTGTAGAAATTAAAGAACAAAAGTTGTCCAGCCTTGTGCTTTTATTAACAACAAGTTTTAAGCATTATTACTTTTTCTTTGTTTCATGCCATTTCTTTTCAGTGAGAAATATGCCTTGAACATCTATTTGCTTTGGATAACACAGTAATATGCTGTGTGTGCGTGTGTCTGCCACTTCAAAAATTGTGCCTGGGCCAGGTTGGCACTTATAGAAACTTAAGTTAAATAATGTTTTTTCAGGCTAAATTTCCCCCATTATCATTCTCAGACCACACTTGGTGCTGCTGCTAATTTCCTATAGAGTCACCCTGTGGTGTGTCTGGCCAGAGCTCTTTAGTGGAGGTGGAGCAAATGAAAAGCTTAACAAAGTCAAACCAGTATTTATCAGACGCCCACATTTTCCAGGTTAAGCCCCCTTGACACCCTGTGAGAGGGGATTATTTTTCCCCCTGTGTTTTCATCTCCGTTCTGTGCTGTCTCTTGCCATCTCTGAAGCCCTGTTCCTCATGCAGAGTAGTGGAATGTCTGGTTTCCTTGCGGCAATCAGTGGAGCTGTGAGTTTTGCTTTTTTCTCTGTTTCCACCCAGATCACTAAAAACAAAGATTCCAGCTTAGCCAAGATGAACCTCAAAGGAGACCTGTGATGAGTGGGAATGGCGGGAGAGTCCCACCTTCCCTCAGAGGACAAGTAGAGCATTGTGAAGGTAACAGGGAGCCCTGTTTGTAAGAGGTCATCCTACCCCCTCCCACTTTAGGAGGGAAGGGGGTTGGGGAGGGTGGAGAAGACAGCTCTGGTGTTTCTTGTGCAGAGGGTCACACAGAGGCCCTGTGTGAGCTGGGCGTAAAGCGCAGTAACAGGGGACCTCGGAGAGAGGTCACACCCAGGGATGGCCCAAGGTTCCTCTATGTGGTCGGCAGAGCTGCGGTGGCTGGTGCATTATCGTTCCCAACAGCCCATGCCTCCTGCTTGCAGGCCCTTTGCCCAGTGACTCTGCATCCTGGGCTTCATCCAGCCGGCTGTCACTTGTGTCAGCCAGCGACCCAGTTCTGGGCCTGGGCCGGGAGAGGCACCTTGCGTCTCTCTCCCTCTTTTTGCACTTAGGCCATTGCTGTGATGGGAACAGTGCCCTGGGGAGCCGGCTGTTCCAGAAAGGTCCCACCAGCCTCCCCCAGACCTGAAGCCTGAAACAGAGCCCACACACCTGTGAGTGTGACGATAAATGCTTGTTGCCGCTCTAAGCCACAGGGTTGGGGTGGTTTGTTATGCAGCATCGTGGTGGCAAGAGGTGACTGATACAGCTCGTAAGGACCTGAAGGAGGCACACAGATTGGTAGGGCCAGGCTGGCTCAGCACTCCAGAGGCTTCCTGGGGGGGTGAAAACCCAGCACCTCTGGGAAAGGGCACTATGTTGACATAAGTACCCCCGGCAGGGCAGCTGCACAGAAGACCCCGCAGGGGGCCCAGGGACCATCACACATGTCACATAACAGATGCAGAAGCTGAGTGTGTCCAGAGCGGGTAGCAGGGAGACCTCTCATGGTGGAAAGAAGAGCGTGTCTCTTTTCAACAAACACTTACTGAGCACCTACTATGGACCAGGGAACGTTCTAGGTGCTGTGGGTATGGTGTCAACAAATCCTCTTTTAAGTTCTCAAAGATCCTGACTCGCGGCTTCCTCCCCTCAGCAAGTCCAACTGTTCCCTTGATGGACCTTGATGCCCCCAAGGGTGATGCTTCCAGTACTTTCCTCTCACACTTCACTGCCCTTCTCAAACCCACTTGAGCCACCTGTCCCATCGCCAAAGCATGCATGTTGCTTTCCTCTCTTCACCTCCCTCCTCCCTCAAACTCTCTTCCTTCCACCTTCCTCTCCAACATCTACTGTGTGTCAGCTCCATGCTGGACCCTTCACTGGGCTTTGGGGATACAACAGGGATAAGAACAGACACAGTCCCTATCCTCAAGGAGCTTTCTGACCAGTTTCTTTTCATTTGGTTCTCTCGCTACATTGCCACCATGATATCCACTTACTGACCTCAAGTGACCTCAAGTTTGAGATTTCCGCGGCCCTGGGAGTACAAAGTGCATTGTCTCCACCATTCCTGTGTTTGCTTTTCACACGAACCCTGCAAAGCAAATGCTACTGTTACTACAAATAATAGCTGCCACTTATCACGTGCCTCAGACATGCCAGCACTGTGCAGGGGCTTTATCTGTACCCATTAGGTTCTTGAACCCCCCCTCTTAAGGAGATGTTATTTTTATCTTTGTTTGGAGGAAACTGAGGTACTCACAGCAAGAGGCGATTCTGGGGCAAGGGTGGAGGGGGGCAGGTAGTCACACAGTGTGGCACGGGGGGATGGGTCCTGGGAAGACAGGATGGGGAGAGGCTGAGAAAGGAAGGGAGGGAGCTCAGGGTGGCCTTGGCCATAAGCCAATCATTGTGGGAGAGGAGAGGGTCAGTCTGGTGGGGGCAGGGCACGGGGCTCCAGGAGAAACGCAGGCACTCCTACCCCTGCGCTCAGCAGTACAGCCACAGTTGAATAATTCCGATGGAGAAGGCGGTTTTACCATTCTCAGGAAGCTTGGAAACACTTAAAAGCCATCCTGCATTAAGGACCTCTGAGGCTTATCTTATTCGAATTAGAAGAATGCATGGGGTCTCCAGCCTGTGAAATCCCAGAGGCCCTTACTGCTGCTTCCCAGCCCCTTCCGCGCCTCCACTCTCTCGTGGCCGCGGCCGCACGACAGTCATCACACAGCGCTGGCATTCATCTGTCTGCAGGGTTCTCTTCTATCCCCAGCCCCCCCCCCCGCCCCCCCCCCCGCCCCACCTTCCTGTCAAGGAGCTGAAAGCTGGTAACAGCGCCAATGGTGGTAATTCAGGAGGCTGTAGTTTACTTTTTATTTTATAGGTGTTTGGATTCTAAAATTATGGCTTGTATCCCATTTTAGGACAATCAGAAATGTCGCCAAAGAATCTGTGAGTCAGAGAGCAGATCGGTTTACATCTCCTTGTTTTGTCTGTTGAGAAACACGGAGGGAAAGTAGCGGGTTCCTGTGTGTTCTGTGAACCAGGCTGAGTGTTTCTGTCTAGCATCCGCCGCACACGCAAGCGCAGCTCGGCGCCTCCTGCGGCTATTTAAAGGCAAGTGCCCCCTGCTGAGAGTGGTGAAGGCACACTCCCTCTCGGTCAGGGCATTCTCCCGGTATCCGGCATACACAGCTTGATCAATAAATATTTGTTAAATACGAATAAGTGGATGAATGGATGAAGCCCGGTGAAATCCACAGCTGGCAGAGCTGGAGTAGTTCCTGTTTGCATTAATTGTCTGGATTTCTGTGCTCCGTGTGGGGCATGAAAATAGAATGTTCTGGGAGGGAAGTGCTTACGTTGTTTGGGTGGGCTTGGAAATCAGCATGCTGGGGCCTGGGCAGCACACACAGGGAGTTGGGAACAGGGAGGCAGGAGCTGTGGAAATTGGCCTGGTCATAGAGGCTGGCTCCGAAAGGACAGCTGGGATGTCTAGGCATACAGTTCAAGGGGCTGTACCCATCTACGACCCAAGGTCGGCAGTGGGGTTTATTGAAGGAGCTGAACAGGAGGGCAGCAAGGAGCAAGGGGTATCAGGCTGGCGCTGACCTTATGAGAAGTGTGTAGGCTTTGGGAGAAGTCAGTAGGAAATGGTCCCTTAGGGCTGAGACTGAGGCAGCCCAAGGCACAGAGGGGCAGATCTGGGACCAGAGAGGAGTAAAGTGAGCATCCTATAAATGGCCTAGGTGTGCCGAGTCCCGGATTTCTAGAGGCACTGGGATGTGATGCAGGTCGCCCAGCAAACTAGAGAGTGGATCGAGGTAGAGCTAGAGGAGATTGTGTGAATGAGGAAAGTGGATGCTGTGACTTGGGAACCCAAGGTTCTCATCTGCCCGATTCCAGGGGTCAGGATTCTGAGTCTGAGGAATGTAACCGAAATCTAAATTATAGAATTACACACAGAGAAGGGCTTATAACTATGTGAGTGCTTTCTTTTACGATTGGCTAAGGTCTGGCCCTGAAGGTGAGGGCCATAGTTTCATGGAACTAGAGAGAGAGCTCTTTCCCATCCATGAGACTGGTAAGCTTTGGAGTGGTAGGGGTGCTGAGAGGTGGAGAAGGGGTGCTGAGGCCTGATCCCAGATTGACAGATATGAATTAAAGAGAGTATAGCTTGGTGTGGGCTGAGCAGCCCCTAGCTTATGCTGGAGGGAACTTCAAAATTGTGTTCAGAATGGCAATATTGACTATCACGTCTAAGGAGTTAACACAAGATGGAGATAGGAGAATGAATTAGAAGGCCAGTCCTGGAGGGATACAGACCCGCCTAGCTATGGAAAATGGAACAAAAGCAAGTGGTACACGCAGATGAAGTTGTGCGCAGGTACGATCTGACTGCTGTGGCTGGTTCGTGGTGGGTGGATGGGAAGGGTGGCAAAGGGAGGGTAAGAGGACCTTCCCAGCTGGATAATGGGGAACAGTACCCAAGTATGAAACAATGGTCTTACGTTAGCGATGCTCTTGTTTTAGACACAAATGGCAGCCATTCCCCCCTGTCTATTGCACAGACAAAGCCTGTCATCTGTGGACACAGAGGCTTCCATTAGCAGTCGGGGGTGGGGGGCACCCCAGGTTTTCCCTAGTTCTTGGGTAGAACAAACATGAAGGACCCTGCTTTCTGTGCCCCCTCTGCTCTCCCCAGACGGTGTCTGACCTTCTCCCTGAGGCCTTCCCTGCCTCGCCCAGTTCTCAGGGCCCCCCTGCCTGGTCATCTGTCCCCTGATGACCCAGACGGCTCACTTTTTATATAACCACGTACCAGCTTGGACATGGCTCGCAGATGGCTAACTTCTGCTGCGATGCTCTGTAACCTATTGGACAGGAAGCAGCTCCTCCAAGTCCTGGCACACTTTGGCCCCACCCTACTTTTCTGAGCTTATGTTCTGACCTCCTGCCTGGTCAGACTCTGCCCCGGACTGATTTCAGAAGCACCTTCAGATGCTCTCAACTTCACCTGTCTACCTGTCCTCTGGCCTTTTGTTCCAGCTATTCCAGCAGGTCTACCAGCTGGACCTGTACAGTCAGACAGGAAATTCTGGATAATCTTGACTCAGTCTGCTAAAAGGCTTCTTGGCCATTTGCATGTTATGATCCATTCTTCATCTCTGAACAAGGAGAATGGATACTAGGGGGGCTTAAGGTCCCCGTGCTAGCAGGGCTCCATGCTTGGTTTAATGCTTTGCTGTATTTACTTTGAAATTTTGATAATTTTAGAACATGGGGCCCTGCACTTGTATTTTGCACTGGGCCCTAGCTGGTCCTTCTATGTGGATTCCGACCAAGTTCATGCACAACAACCTGGCCACCCCTTAACCCATGTCCAACATGGTGAGCCTCCTGCCTCCTGCCCGAGAGCTTCCCTGCTGAATGAAGTATCAGGCACCCTTAGAACTGGAGGAGTAGCTTAGGCTGCCATGGGGTGAACCCTTGACCAATGGAGTGAAAGGGTAAATTCTTCTCCTTCCCCTCACCAACCTGGTAGACTGTCCTGAGATGCACTTGACATGGCTGATGGGAGGCTGGTCTTGCAAGGGGGAGCCATCCATGGTCCTTAGCTGTGGCCAGCTCAGCAGCACAGCTCACTTTGGCCGCCCTCCTTCCCTGACTCACTCCCTTTCCTGGCTGCTCCTGCTTCTGGGCCTGTCCTCCCTACCAGAGGAGCGCTCATTGGTGACAAGTATGGTGTTGTTTCTTATGTTTGTCAGGGTGACTCAGTGTTGAACGTCTCAGAGAGACGGGTCCTGGTCAGTGTCTGTATGTAGCTATCCCAGTGCTTCGAAGGTACATTAACGTCACAGATAGCAGTATGTGCTGATTAGGAGATTGCCCCACATCACTCGCTAGGGTTGGAGTCTTGTCTCCACCACTTATTTCTCACAATCGTATGACTTTTAGCATGTCACCTGAGCTCTTTAATCTCAGAGTCTCCCACAGACTGGAGAATGGTGCCCACCTCAAGGGGGTGTTGGAAGATGAAGTAAATCTCATACAAACGTTAGCACTTGGGAGGTGTTCATTGGCGGGCTAGAAATTATTATTATTCCCACGTGCTCGGCAAGGCGTTCAAGGCCAAGACTCCAGTCCCGGGCCCTGAGGCTGCTGGATGAACAGGTTGTCTGTCTGAAGGAAGAAAATGGGTGAGGTGCCCTCAGTGGCTCCAGAGGATGGACAGATGTGACCACAACAGCCAGGTCTGCCACGGACTGGCAAGTCAGGTACGTTTGCTGCTCCTCAGGCTCTTTATATGGGTTATGGGGAGGGTTATTTTGGAGGGAGTTTGGGACAAAAATTTTCCTGGCCTGCCAAAAGTTTATTCTTTTCAGAAGACATTGCATAAAAGGTTCAGAACATCAAGAGAAAGACATTCATTAGAAATTAAAAAAAAAAATTAAGACAAAGTCTTTGTTTTTTTACTCAAGATACTATTAAGTAGAAGTCTAACATACCAGCTCTTTACTGGTGCATTCGCCTCCACCTGAGCACACGGAGACCTCTGCCCATTGCGGGGGTGGGGAGAGGTGGGGTGGTGGGAGGGCAAGGAAAGGTGAGCTTTATCATTTGGGCTCCTGAGAGGTGGGGCTTCCTTTATTCTGTTGTTTTTTTCCTTCCAAATCACTTATTATAACTCATATAAATTATCTCTTGGGAACAAAATGACTTAAGTTCTCCCGATATCCATGCACCCATTTTATACATTCAGAGAGGAGGGGTGGATGAAGGCCAAGAAGCCTTTTAGCAGAATGAGTCGGGATTGTCCAACATTTCCTCTGGCACCAGAATCTGCTTCATAACTGAGACAGTAGCAGCAGTAAGAGTAGGAACAAATAACAACAGCAGTAGGTGCTCTTTGTGGAGCATCTGCCATCGGTATTTTTCATTCATTATGTATGTTGAGTATTACCAGTCTTATCTTAACAAATAAGGAAACCAGCTCAGAGAGGCTGAGTACTTTGTCAGAGATAGCACAGGATTTAGCAGAAAACAGCTGAGCTGGGATTCACACCTGGGTTTTCTCTGACCATTCTCTTAACTTTCCCCTTTATTCCACCATTTTGACTGTCTTGGTTGTGACAAGCATCTGGGGAGATACAGCCCAGAAAGCTGTTGACGGTAGGCTGATGTTAAGTGTTAGTTCCCTCCTCTACCCTTTCCAAGGTCATTGCTTTCTGGTCCCACTGTTCCCACTTTGATACAGACCTTAACTCTCCCTGTTGAAGCATCATATTCTGGACCCAGCGTTTCAAAGGAAGTCATTTATTTCCCATTACTATGTTCCCAGAGGGGCCCAAGTTCCCTCTTGCTCTGGTTCACTTTCTTGTCCCTGTCAACTTGCAGCGATAGCCCCATCCCCTTTCCATGGCTGGAGGCTCCTGCTTCTGGCCCCTCCATCATTTCTGCTCCGCTGGGTGTCAAGGGGAAAATGGTTTCCTCCTCCAGGTTTGCGGGACAGCAAACACACGTCTCACATCAGAGCATCAGGCAGCTTCCAGGGGGTCGCAGGCAGTGAGTGTGCTCCATGCCCACTCCCCGCAGTGCCCACTGCTGACCTGCACCAGCGTCCTGACACGTGCAGTGACCAGGGTGTAAGGTGCGATCTCAGAAAGCCCAGGGCGGAGAGAGGGAGAGCAGCCAATAATAATTGCTTTGATGGGAATAACATTTCCTGGGTGCTTGCCAGTGCTAGGCATTGGCGAGGGTCTGCGAGGGAAGGCAAATAAGAATTCATGGTCCTCATTCCTGAATCAGAGGCTCTGCCCTCCTGTGGAGTCAGACAGCTATGAGTTCCAGACACATCTTTCCCATGTTCTAGCCATGCAGTGGGGTGAAAGCATCTAAACTCTCTGAACTTTAATGTCCTGTGGCAAAAATGAGGATAAGACACATCTAAAAGGGCTTTTGCAGGAATTCAATGAAATACATTGACCATACATTATCTCTGTGATTCGTAAAAGTGATTTTGGATGTTATCTGAATAATTCTGAAGTCTGGGTCATTTGCCATGTCAGAATTATTTATTGGGAAAAACGGATGTCTTTTTTTCCTGTCTAACCTCAGGCAGGTTACGTCACCTATCTGTGTCTCAGTTTCTTCATCAATAACTTACATCTTAGGATACTTAACAAGATTCGGTGTCTTAATACATTGATGCTTAAATGGCGACTGGCATATAGTAATTATGGGCTCGATAAATGACAGATTTTAGCATTATTGTTGTTATAATTCTGTTACTTTTCAGAATACAGTAAAGCTTCTCACAGCAGGGTCTCAGATACTAAACAGCCCAGATGCTGAGGGAGGAATCTTTGCCAACTAGAAATATTTACTAACCTGGGAAGATGCATAGAATGAAATGGTAGTGCTCCTTTTGCAGACTGTTGTAACTGGAGGACGCCCAGAAGAAAGGGGCTTGCTTGCTAAGAATTAAACGCATCACACCTTGCCATCTCTCATCGCCCCAAGGCCCCTCAGCTTCCAGGAGATCCCAGAGCACCTGCCACTACCCTCAGGTCAGGACGTGGAGGGCTGCCATTTCACCAGCTATAATGATCAACTAAGGGCTGATCCCAGGGCTCCCACCCTGGGAGCCTTAGTCACAAAGGGACCAAAAGGACCCTTAGGGCCAGGTGTCATATCTATTGACAGCATAATGCTGTGTAACAAATCACCTCAAAACTCTGTGGCTAAAACAGTAAGCATTCATTATAGCCCATGAATCTACTGGATAGGTGGGTGGTTCTTCTGGTCTTGGATGGGCTTATAGAGTTTCTGCCATCAATTCTGGTTTAGTGGATCCAAAGTCTGTGGATCTCATGTTCAGTGGGCCTTAGGGTGGTTTCTCCTGCTGTAGCAGACTAGCTTGATCTTGGTCTGTGGCTACCCTGGGTGTGTCCTTATGGCAGGGCAGTGGTATGAGAGGGAGGGAAGGAGGAAGGAAGGGGGTGGGAGAGAGAGAGAGTGGGAAAGACACCAGAAATTCAAACCTCTTGAGGCTTAGGCTTAGTTCTAGTAACCTATGACCTCTGTCAGGTTCTACTGGCCAAAGCGATTCATGAGGCCAGCCCAGATTCAAGGAGGTGAGGAAACAGACACCATCTTCAGATGAGTGAGCATGTGGGGGCTGGAGGACTGGAAAATTCTGTCGTCAAGGGCACAGATACAGGGAGACATTAATTTGGGCTGTCAGTACAGTCAATCTCCCATAGCTCACAGCTTCTAACTGGAATAGCCCAGCTTCCAGGCGTAGGGATCAAGGGCAGAAGAGGAACAGCAGTGAGGACACCAGCTGCTGGCCTGGGCTCACACATTTCTCTGGATAAGGTCTAGGATTGGGACTGAGCTGGTGGAAGGTATGCTCCGAGATGAGGCATCTGAGGAGATTGTTCTGAGTCAAAGGCATTGGAGTGAGGCCATATTCATATCCAAGGAGGGCACGCACCCCCACGAAATAGAGTGTCTGCGATGATGTGTAGGGGCCAGCTGTTGTGTGATGAGAACTGTCTGCCAGCAAAACTGTGAGGTTGGCTCTGGGGTTGCATCATAGTCCCCTGCCCCCACTCGCACCATTTACGTGCGACACAATGCATGCAAGAGTCAGGTTCTCTTTCAAGAGTTTGAAAGTTAATACATGAAAATTAAGGAAAATTGGAATAATTCAGAAAAATGGAAAAATAAGGTAAAACAAATCACCCAGCTTTATCACCCAATAGAATCACTGCTAACATCTTAATACATTTCTCTAGCCACCCTTTCCCTCTTGAACATATATGTGTTTTAATCTAATACTTCCAGTAGAAATAAGCATTTTCAAAACCCCAGTCTGTAAGGGGACTTGCTTTTATGTTCTGTTTTGGTCATTTTATGGAACCTAATGTTGACCCTAATAATTCGAACTCTATCTATCTATCTATTTATCTATTTATCTATCTATCATCTATCTATCCATCCATCCATCCATCCATCCATCCATCTGTATCTAGAAATTGAGAGGCTTTACTCTCTGTTTTTAAAGGTAAAAGTAGCAAAATGACTTAACCCAGATTCTAGAATAGGCGATATACAAAATTCAGTCATCACATACACAAGCGCCAAAGAGTGGATTCCATTATCACCTCTGGTTCCCCATGCTGAGAGGCTGGCACGAGCTCTTGCATGGGATGGTTGGGAGACCAGACCAGTCCAGGAGTGGTTGCCATTCTGGGTCTCAGGCATGTGCTGCCCCTCCCCTGGGAGTTCCATGTGACTCAGTTCAACATTTGGCTCCAGGTCTCAGACCTTCTAACTGATGTGACTTCATTCTCAGTTGTTGCTTAAGCACATGCTCTTAAGAGTCACTTTTTTGTTGTTGTAAGAACATTTAACACGGAATCTTCCCTTGTAGCAACTTTGACGTGTGCATTACAGTTTTGTGAGCTGTAGCCCTCTGCTGTGCAGTAGACCTCGAGGACATCGTCTCGTATACCTGAAACTTTGTTCCCTTTAATTCCTCCCCATTTTCTCCCCCTCACCCACCGAGCCCCTGGCAACCCCCACTCCACCCTCCGTTCTGAGTTGGACTACGTTAGATACCTCATATAAGTGCAATCATGTAGTATTCATCCTTCTGTTCTGGCTTATTTCACTTAGCCTACCGTCTTCCAGGTTCATAAACTTATCTCTAAATTCATCAAGTTATACACATGAAACATGTACAACTTTAGAGAGCTGAACCTTTGCTTTCTGATTTCCCTGGATGATGTCGCTTTCTCCAGTGTGTCTCCGAGGTGCTACCTCTCAGAGTTCCCTGCCGTCAGCATGGCTTCCGTGTGTCTACAGTTTTGTCTCCCTCTGACTCTGAGTCTCTGTCCCTTTCAGTGCCAGGGCTGACCAGAGGCTGTATTCCCTCCATGGAGTGGGGGTTGAAGAGGGGCAGACAAGCTGCACCAGTGGGACAGGCATTTAAAACCCGCTTCATCCAAGAGCCACTTTGGGTTTCAACAGCTCTTTGGTCCCTCATTTCCAACTCCCAGTGTTTCCCACATAAACCAGTAAACACCCCACCCCCAAAGCAGCGATGCAGCAGAGAGCATTCCTCTTAACCATTTCAGCCTCTGCCACAGATGACAAAGGCACAGAGTATGTTCTTTACATAGTTATGATCATACTGTTCATACATCTTAAAATCCTGTCTCACCTAACATTATTTTAGCAGCATTTCCCTTTATAATGCCCTTTATAATGGTTACATAATATTCTACCACATGAAAAATATTTATTCTCTTATAATCGATCATTAGGTTGTAATGAATATCTACACAGCAAGCTTTTTATTTTTATTTTTCTTTCCAATTTAGGATCTCTTTCTTGGGATGGACTTCTAAAAGCAGGATTATTTAGAATAATAAAGGCATGGCCATTTAAAAGAGAATTCCCCCCCTAAAAAGAAAAAAAATTAAATAAAAAAATAAAAGAGACTTCCGAAACAGTTTTCTAAATTACTCTCTTAAAGGGTGCACCAATTAAATCTCCCACCAGCGAAGGATCAGAGTGCCTGTTCATTGCCCAGAGGCAGCGTTTTCAGGAGTTACTTTGAACAGTGGAAGAGAGCCAGCCCAGCGGGCTTCAAAGGTATTTCAGATGAAAGGCATGATTTGAAAGGGAACAGCAAGGAGAGAGGGAGACCTGGTGGGGAGGAGGTTTAGCAGGGGAAACAGTGCCAATCAGCAGAGGGATGGACCGCGTGGACTTCACAGGGTGTTGGGTTCTCCTCCACCAGGTCCAGCATGTTTCCTAGGAACTCCTTTCCAGGCATCACAGCCTAGCTCCAGTGCCCCTCCTCAGTGAAGCCTTCCTGGACTCCAAGGTAAAGTTGAGGTAAGGACTTCTTCCTGTGCATGTCATTAAACTCTGAATATTCCCCACATCATGGTACTTACCACCACTCTGCTCATATCCCCACTAGCCCAGGAACTTACTTCTGGCAGGGGCCACATTTTACCTATTTCTGGGCTATCCCTTGTGCCTTGCCCATAATAGGGGTCACCAGAGGTCTGCTGACTGGATGACTAGATCAAATGGGCCTCATCAACTGGAATTGCTCCACCCAGCTGGCTCACATGTAGATTTCCCGATCCTGGGACAGTGCCTTTGCAATACCTAGTTGGATGTTCCCTTTCCTGTTTTACCTGTCTTCTGGTCTCTGTGTCCTGCCTCTCTCCACACTCAGCTGTAGGCTTAGTGTGCCAGACCCTGCACCATCTCCTGATTGATTAAATTGCTTACTTGGCAAACATTTGCTGAGCACCAACTGTATGCTGGGCATTGTTCCAGGTGTGGGGAGTGGTTGTGAGCAAGACAGGTGAAGTCCCTGTTTTGTAGAACTCACCTTTTCATTGGCATGGGGGGTATGATAGCTTTCCCGGTAGCTTTCAGTGCAGTGGAGAGGGTGAGATAAAGTGGGAAGAAGGACATCAGGGATTAAAGGAAGAAGTTTGCACTTAACATCAAGGGCAATAGAAAGCTAGGAGAGAGTCTTAAGCAGTGGAGGGTGTGCTGAGGTTTGCTCTGCTTGCTGTATGAAGAACGGACAGCAGGAAGGTCTTGCCACTTTTCCAGGCATCAGGAGATGGTAGCCTGGCCCAGGTGGCGGTGGGAGAGATGGAGTGGATTTAAGTGAAGCTTTGGCATGGAATTCTGGGTGTGAGGGCCCAGGAGGACTCTAGGATGGTCCTGAGGTACTTGGCTTGCAGTCTAGGTGAACAGTGGTGTCTTAGAAAACACTGGGGAGGAACAGGGACTTTTCTTTTTTCCAAGGGGAAGGGAGGGGAAGAGCCAAGAATTAAGAATCTTCCTTGTTTGCTAGACCCTCCAGGTCTGGGCCTCTGACTTGCTCAGCCTGGTCCACAAATGCTGGTCTCCTGTTTGGATACCAGCCTATGGAGACTCTGGCTAAATCCTCCAGATACACGTTCTGCTTGCATACACGTGTCCTGCTGACGCCACCCCCACTTGTGCCTTATTCTGGCTGCCAGGCTAGGCTTCTTCCCTTTCTCTACAGCTTGCTCTGTTCTCATACTCCATACTGATTTTCCCACCCTGTGCTCAGCTCCCAGTGTCTGTCCCACTCCAGAGAGCAAAGCTGGCAGTATCACCATGAAGGTATGGACCACAGATCCTGGGTCTCCAGATAGAAATAAAAGTGGCTAACAGATGTAACACTTATTATATGCCATGTATGTATCTTGGCTCAATCAGTCACCATAGCAGTCCTATTGAGTTGCTACTATTATTATCCCTATAGCACTGATGAGGAAATTAAGGCTGAGAGCGTTCATGTAACTTGCCTATGGTTGCACAGATGCCAAGGAGTGGAGCTATTGGCTTTGAGCTCCCTGGATGCCAAAATAAAAAGGGAAACATGATTAGTTTATAAGAGTTTCATGGCCCATGGGTTGACGGCAGAATAATTTTTCAGTTGAAGCCTAGATTTCCCTTGTACAGAGGATGGACAGAAAGCCTCTTCTGTGTACTCATGAAAAGGACCCTGTCTGATATAGTGGGAAGTCTCCTTAACAAAAACTACTGTATCGAAATGTGTTTACTTTGCTAAGTCACTTCCTATTCATGAGAAGTAGCCTTCGGAATGGCTCTCTATTCAAGGTCGAGCACCACTTTTCTGTTTCCCCTGGGTCCCCATGGCACCTAGCGGGTCTTCTGCACATAGGACCTTCTCTGTCAATGTTATTTATTGATTTATGCTTAATTAGGTGTCTATAGAAACCCAGCACCATGGGTCTCCTACTCCATTGTATCTAAGAAACATCCTCTGGCTTTAAAAATTGCTGATGGGTAACTGAGAGGAGGAAATAATTAGTGAGGAAAATCGAAACAATGCGTCCTGAATTTATGGGCATTCTTGCAGAGATATCTTTTAGGGAGTAAGAATTACCATAAATCCCAAGGGCAAACGATAGCACTTGATGTAAAAGCAGAGAAGCTGAGAGTCAGCAAAAACCCCTGGCTCCCTGCACACTTTGTTTTGTGCCATCAAGTTGGGTTTCTGGGTCAGCGACTTGCCCCCCTCCCGTCCCTCTTTTTCCACGCCCCACCCTGCCCTGTGCCATGTGAGGTGGGGTGTGCCTGGGGATGTCTGACACATAGAGGTTGCTCATTTCTAAGAGTGACAACATCCTCCTTAGTTACTTGCAACTGCCTGCAAAGAGACCATGGCTGGAAAGGAGATTTCTTTTTCAGAATTACAGCACCAGAGATGCCCAAACAAGGCAGACCAAGTTGGTGGTTAGGGAGACACTTAACTCCCATTCTGTGTGGAAGGGTTCCCATTGAGGTGACGCCCCAGGCCTGTCTCTCTCTCAGCCCTCCATTGCTCCTCCTCTGGGAAAACAGAGACTAGCCTGATTGGCTAGTTTGGAGAAGGAATGGGGCATCCCTAATGTGGACCCTTTCTGGTTTTCTCTTCGTTCTGCCTGCCTGCAGAAAGCACACCCTCCCTCTCGACCCCTCCATGCTGTAGGTTTTCACAGCTTGTCTGTGACCAGGTAGGCGAGTCTGCCCAATTCTGGGATGCAGCCTCAGGAAGCCAGTTGCTGCCACTCACTTAAGCCTTGGTCTTCACAGAGATGAAGGCGACATCTCAGATCCCCAATGCCTGGCTCCTTGGCTTATTCCTTCCTTGGTCTTGTACCAGAGTAGGCGAGGGGTGTCCTGTATTTGGGTCCCTAAAACACCAACACTGGCCATGGGCAGGGAGCTGCCCATTTACAACAGGACAGCAGACCTGGGCAAAGGCTCACAAAACACAATAAATAGCTCATTGGAGGACTGAGGGTGACTGGTGGGTCTCCTCAAAATGCCAGGCATGCTACGGGAGAGGCCATCCACAAACTGCCACTGGAGAAAGCAGGTGGTGGGATTGGTGGAAGGCCATGTCTCCAGTGAAGGTCTGGAAACACGTAGAACTGGAAAACCAGGTATGGAGTCTGTAGTAGACAAGAACATTTTTGCCTGTTTAGTATCCATTTCCTCTTCTTCTGGCAACTGCACTCAATCCACTGGGAAGGTCTTTGCCTATTGGCTCCTTCTGCCTCTCTCCAGGTGTGGGAATCAGGCTGATGAGTTGCAGTTTGGGGACATTTATGGAACTATTTGGAAGGAGAAACTCTGCTTTGAGACTAGTAGACCAGACAGATGTAAGTCTAAGGTCATCGGAGGGCATCTTGCCCACAAGGTGTTGGGGGGGATGTGGCTCATACACATCAGTATGAAATCAACACAGAGGAAAGCGGAGGCGGAAAGCGGAAAAAGGTGGATCCCTCACCTGCATCCAGCTATGCCAAAGCTAGCCACCTGGACTTCTTCATTGAGAGATACCTTCCCTTTTCGCTTTTACCTGTCTAGATCAGCTTTTCCCTCCACTGAAATGAAAATAACAATTAATAAGTAAATTAAAAAAAGGTAATGGTTTGTTTGGAAGGAGATGGAAACCATGCATTCATTCTTTCTCTCACTTTCACAAATACTCCCTGAGCAGTGGCCATGAGCCAGGGTCTTGGCTGGGTCCTTCCTAATGATACATGGATGAACAAACATCATCCTCACCCTTGGAAGCTCATGGCTTGCTGGGGAGGCAGATGGATGATCAAGTAACCATAATGCATTGTAGTAGGTGAGATAGGAGAGGTGCATGGAGAGAGCCTGGCAGCCCAGGAGAGGTCATGGTTCCAGAGAAGGAACAGTAAAATTGGGACTTATGGATGAGCAAGATTTAGAAAAGCAAAGAATATGATGGTATCTATGACAACGTGGAGAAGGGAGAGGTCAGGGCAACATGGAATAATGATGATGAATAGAAATGTTATATCTAGTTAACATCTGAGTGCTTATTATACACAGGACACTATTCCAAGTACTTTAAACACACAATCTCATTTAATCCTTATAGTGATTCCATGTGGCAGGTACCTATTTTACAGGTAAGAAAGTTAAGGAACTTGCCAGAGCTACTCATTAGGCTGAGGCTGTGGGGATAAGAGGCAAAATGTATGGAGTGATGGTAGATGAAACTTGTGAATTTGAGTCAGGCCGGATTGTGAATGGTTTTGAATATAATGCAAAGGGCATAATTAGAATGCAGAAAGGGTGCAGTTACTGAGTGCCTACTGTATGCCTGGCATATACCTGATCTCATTGAATCTTTACAACTCCCATACTTGATAAAAGTTATCAGCCACATTTTTACTGAAAAAAACCAGAGATATTTTTATTCTCCCTAAATCATGCTAGTAAGTGGCAAAAAGAAAAAAAGAAAGCCTGACCCATTACCATATTTTCTATTTTCTGTACTCCTCCCCACTCTTTTTCTAATGACAATTATTTTTAATCTGTCTTTGATTTCTGATCGTCTGATGAAAGCTATCAGTCCTGATGTAGGTGGCAGTACAGGCAAGATTTTGCCTGTGATTTATTTCTTCACATGGGAATTGGATTTCCTATGAGGGACAGACTATAAAAACAAATTTTACAAAGAATTATTTCTCTCTCATTTTTTCCCCCTGCAAAACATTTACAGCCACTTCCTTTAAAAAGGCAATAAATCCCAATTTTGCAAATGAATAAAAAATGTAAATTTAAGTTCTGCTGAAGTGTGAATTTCAGCAGGAAGTCCACTGTTATTTGACTAAATAAGAAAAAGAAATTTCGAAGCTGTTTTTCTGTGACAACATTATTTTTGCTATCTAATCACTTTCAACCCGTTTTGTTGGCAATGAGGCCCCCAAACTGTGACTCACGAAGGGAATAGCACATCATTGTTCCCAGAGCTCCCGTTGCCGGACAAGGGCAGATGTGTGTCCAAGGAGGCCCGGAATTCCCTAGGACTCTCTCGAGTTTGATTTATGTTGTATAATCCCCTCTGTCCTGGCGTTAATGAGGTCAGCTTTGGCAGGTTGTGTGCATTCTTGATGTTGTCTGTGTCAGCAAGGCAGGGAGGATGGCCCCGGCTCCACTGTAAGGCTGTCTGTGTATAGTAAGCCTCAGAATTCTGCCGTTTCCAGGTGTCTGCAGATTTCTGCTTGCAGAGACACTGACAAGGTTTTGTCATTGTGGACCATGGTCTGCAAGAGCATTTCTTCTGACCTTGGAAACTGGATAACTCTCCACCTCTCGGCTCTTCCAGAGCAGTGAAAATGGCCAAAAAGCCCAGGGAGTTTTGCCAGTATCCATATGGTAAATGCTGGGCTTAAATTCTAAATGATGCTTTATCCACCTTGCCAAAAGTGTCCACCAAACATTTCTCTCGGTCAGGCTATCCTGAGAAGGGGGTATTCTTCAGTCTACAGAAAACACAACTGTCTACCAGAGGTTCAGTCAGACTTTCAGCCTGGGGCTCCAAGACTTGTCCTCTAAAGCCAGCACGTCTTTCTGGAGGAGGTCTTCAGAGCCTCTCTTATGTCTTGATAAAATGTACTGAGAAGGGGGTTCAAGGTGAGGACAGCAGGAAGTTCCCTGAGGCTGACTGTCTGGATCTGATACTCAGGCCCACTGATTTAGAAAGCAACAGGGACAATGTCACCTGTCTCTTCTCTCCTCACTGTCAGTGCTCAGTGGCTGTAACAAAGCACTCCATAATTTAGTGGCTTCAATGATAACCATTTACGTGGCTCATGATTGTGTAGGTTGACAGGTTGGGTGGGGCTCTGCTGATGGTTCTTCTGCTCTGAACTGGGCTCGGTGAACCTCTCCTGGGCTCACTCAGGTGTCTGTATTAATGCTGGCGGGCTGGCAAGGCCAGCTGGTGTGTGATGGCCACACTAGTCTCAGTGGGTGAGGTGTGTGAGCCCTCTCTCCACCTGGACTGTTATCCTCTAGAGGCGAGGTTGGGCTTGTTCAAGTGGATCTCGGAAAAGCCAGAGAGCAAGTCTGTAAGAGCAAGCCCAGGTGCTTCTCAAGGTCGTATGTGCGTGTGTGACCTTTGCTCCTGTCCTACTGGTCAAAGCAAGTCACATGGTCAGCCCAGATTCAAGGCATGGGCCCAAATTCCAACTATCCATGAGAGGAGCTACCTTGTGAGGCTGTGGATATAGGGAGAAGAATTTATGGCCATTTTTTCAATCTACCACATTCACAAAACACAAAACAATCTCTTTTAGGGCTTAGGATGGCCAATAAATTTTCCCATTTCTCCCAATTTGGAGTTTAGAACCTATTGAAAGAAGTACATGGGACTCAAATGGGGCAGATCAAGCATCAGTTTTATTACCGGGACATTTGGAATGAACACATGTCTTGCATTCGTAGTCAGAACAGACGTTCTACAACCCCTCTCCTCTGGCATTACAGCAGCCGTCTGGAATTGACATGTCCCCTTGCACGAGCTTTAAAAATGTGTTTTGGGTAAGTATATACCAGAGAGAAAAAAAAAAGAAGGAAGAGATTGGTTGTAGATATTCTATCCTCTGGAGTAGTAGATGCTAGACACTTTTCCTGCCATCAAGGAGACAAAGAGAAACGTCGAAGGAGGGGGAAGTGGGGACTACTCTATGGGCCCAGGTGGGGGTGCTATGAAAGGGAGAACAATGGTCCCCCTAACATGAGTGTTTCCAAGCAACGAAGGTGTTCATTTTTTGCTGAGTACCATTTTCCCCCCTCTAAGTAAAAATTTGCTTGGCAAAGAAACTATTCATTATTTTGAAGATATGGATGGCCAGTCAAGTTTTGCAATAGGACTTGCAAATAGCCCTTCTTCTTTGATGGAGTAAGTGAAATAGATGAAAACGAAGGAGTCGGCTGCATTGAAGGACATCAATGCTTAGTTACGTGCTGTTGCAAGTTGAGGGGGAAAGAGCTTCCAATTCTGTGACCTGCTTCCAAACGCGAGAGAGAAGTCGATGTTTTGGTAGTGGTGTCACTTGATAGAGGGGCAGCTTCTGTTTCTTCCAGTGCTCCAAGACCCAAAGCAGATCCCCTTCTTCTTCCCAATTTCCACCACTAGCTATAGGGCGAGAAGTTCAGTCCCTTCCTCTGGGAATTTCTGGGAGAAAGACTGTCTCACTCATCTCCTTCTCCCAGATTCTTTGGTAAATTATCTCCTCCTGTCAGCCCAGGTACTATAGCTCACCTCCTCTCTCAGTCTTCCTCATCTCTTATCTAATGCCTATGACTGGTTTTGTTCAGGGCTCAGCTCCTGATTTTTTTTTTTTCCCTCAAGCTTTGAAGATTGCTGTCACTATTATGGCATTTTATAAACCACCTGGGTTTTTGTTTTAGGTTGTATTGTTCTTCCCCACTGAGAGCAGGGCATATAAAAGCTTTTACTGCTGGTCGATGTGTGTGGGTGGGGGGCAGAGGGCAGAACTGAGAAGTATGAGGGAAAGGTATCTCAGCTAATGTCGCAGAATTTTATTCTCCCATAGAACTTTCCGCATCATCCAGGTAAGGCTTCTGTGTTGGGGTACATCCAAGTTTTATTAATCATGCAGATTTTTTTTCAGATTAAGCATCATTTTCACAAATGATCCCCCTAGAGGCAGTGAGAAGTCAACACAGCCACTCCAGGGAAGGGGAAAGAGGTTGGCAGTGCTGTTGCCGGGAGGCAGGTCACTGAAGAGGACAGAAGTGCTGGCGTGGACACTCAGGAGTATGAAGCCACCTTTGGGTGGAAGACAGCAGAGGGCTGGTCTCTGCTAGACCAGCCTTAGGCACCCATATGAGCCTTGTCGTAGGATGCCTGCAATACTGACTTATCATCCATCAAGACATATCCTTGCACCAGTAATGGAACACAAACCCCCCCCTCTCTAAAGAATCGGGAGAGTGGTGGCGAGGCCCCCCAGCTCTGTGCTGCAGTGCTCTGAGTCGGTGAAAACAAACTTGCGTCTTGGCCTTGGGCAAGTTAATCTCTCCAGACCTCAGATTTCTGATCTGAAAAATGCCAAGATGATATACTATCGAACACCTATGTTGGTTAAGAGAATTATATAAAATATGGTATGTAAAGTCCTTGGCAGAATGCCAGGTACTTAATAAGTGCTCTGTAAAGATTAGCCAGTATTCTGTGTCGTTTTTAATTTCTACTCTTGTTGCTGTTGCGATTCAGGGGAGCACTGAAGATTTTCATTTTGTTCTTTTGCCAGTGACGGACGCTGTCTGGTGTTAGGCTAAGATGGACAAGGGTCCAGGTACCACTTCTGGTTGGCTGTCAGTGTTCCTTGGCAAGATCATGGTCACACAAAAGGACAGCCACACTGGAGCCCTGCCACATTTGGTGATGAAAGTATGAGCAGAGAATATGTGAGCTGTGTTGATATTTTCAAGGCTAAGCTGGGACTAATACACACCAGCCTTGTTGGAATCGTAATGGCAGTTGGGTTTTCTTCTTTCCTATCATTGAGAATCTATTCTAAATATCCCCAAATGGTGGCCATGACAACAGCCCCTGTTCAGAGGGAAAGAGTACCATAGTAATATAATTTGACAGAAAAATGCTTTTCCAGATAGGTAATTTACAATGTATTATAAGAAATTATGCCTTGTTTGCAGGTAAGGTGGAACTAGCCATGTAATCCCAGGGCCCACAGGTTACATATTAAGAATTTCTCTAATTGATCCCTTAAAAAGCCAGCAACCTGAGCCATCTGTCCATCCCTTTGATCACCCAGCCCAGGCTGTACACACAGTAGGTGTGCACATAATAGGTGTATAGTAGGCACTCATTCAGCTGAGCTGACAAGACTTCAGGACTCACAATTCTCCAGTTGCAATGGTGAATGAGGAGCTATGGAACTGTGCTTCTGGGGTTTCCCTCTCAGATCTGATAACCTGGGTGACTGTCTCGGACACGCCAAACTGAAGGCTTATTAGAGAATTATCAGCCTGTGCAGAGCTCTGCCAGAGGGAAGAGACGAGAAAGCTCAGGAAATAAAACCACATCGGGAAACTGGGAAGGTCGCCAGTTGGTACATCAAGGTGGAGGAGTGAAGCTGAAGTTGGGGTTTTGAGAAAGTGAGAGTCAGGGGTCAGTAAGACAATGCTGAGGGGAACAGGGCCCATTGGGCTCGATCTGAGATCTCTGAGCCCATTCTGGGAGACTCATCACCCGTCTCTGAAGGAGGCAACAGGGAGACACAGGTGTGACGGAAGGAAAATGGAGCTCCCTTCTCCTCCTTCTCAATAAACAGATGATTTTAGACAGTCCAGTGATAATAAAAGACCTTCATGGACGAGGTGCTGGCTTCCTGCAACTAGAAAGACATTCCCTGCTGACTCAGAGCAGCTATTTCGGATCTCCACAGCAAAGGCTCCTGGGCAGGGCCACGGGCTGTTCCCCAGACCACTGCTGACCTTGGATGAGCAGAGACAGAGGGTCCATCTGCATGAGCTGCTGCACTCTGCAATTAGGGCCTGCTGGGAACTGGCAGGCAGGTCAGGAGATCACATGCTGCTAAGAAAACTCACCCCACGTGCAGTTTTTACTACACACAAATATAGTGTGTGTCCAGAATGTGATCGGGGAGGGGAAAGGTCACCGTGTGACCCAAATTCACAGGCAGACTCTGTTGTCAGCCGGGCAGCAGCTCTCAGGAAGCGGGGCATGCGCTGATCCCCTCACCTCGTGCTCCGTCCACGCAGACTGCCCTCTGCTCATCCCCTGGGGTCTGACTCAAGCCCAGGCTTCCCACTCAGCAGGGCTGCCTGCTGCTTGGACTTATTCTGTGGTTCACCACCTACCCGAGGGAATTTCTCTGATGAGCCTGTTGAGACAGATAACTTAACCCTCCAAAATCTTCATAGTAAAAAGCAAGAAAAGGACTTCCTGGGGGCTTGCTGCAGGACAGATGTAAATTGCCAGGTCAGATGGCATTGCGCCCACAGCTGCCCTGAGACCCTGGCCCAAGGAGCCCCGGCTCCAGGGTCCTGGGTATAAGGGATTCCAACAGAGACCTTCTCCAAATTCCATCTTGGAGATTCTGCACTTGTGTGGCCGCCAAGCCCCCAGCTCTGTGACTGCTGAGCAGTCAGATGGGGCTCCTTGCCAGCTGTGTGACATCAGGCAACTTACCTGCCCTCTCTGACCAGGCTTCCTCATCTGTAAAAGGGAGATGATAATGACCACGTGTGGAGTGATGGGGGTTCCAATGAGGTCATGTATGTAAAACACCAAGGAGCACCTTGCTCAGGGCAATACACTCGCAATACATGATTTTGTTACTGTTTTCATATATTTAAAAATTTTCACTGACTGGCCTGTCTCTCTCCTGTCATTTGCTTCTTAGCTGTGTTTTTGGTGGAGAGGACGCCCTAAAATCTGTGACCACCCCAATGGGGCAAAGGGCGGCTAAGGCAATGGCTGTCCTTGATCTTTCTCAGGGTGTTAGCTCAGATTTCTGTGAGGTTTTCCTAGCGGGGTGAGCCAGGCAGGGTCCGGTGTCAGTGGTTGGACCCGACAGCCGCTGCTGCCTGGACTGCGGGGGATAGCAGGCTCTTTGGAGGCCCATGTGTGTCCCTTTGCCCCACGCCTCAGTGTTTCTGGTTTATCCTTCAAGTACGGGCGTTGCTGGGGCAACAATGGCGGTGTTTCTCCTTGGTTCCCTCGGCTTCCTGGGAGCACAGTTGCAAGAGGGTGAAGCAGCCCCCCAAGCCATGCCCAGCGGAGTATGCCAGCAAGAGTCTCCTCCCTAGAGCTCTGTTTCCAGGGCTGAGTCCCGTCCTGCCCCTCTCCTGGCGTTGCGTCAGCAAGGCCCCAAGGGCGGCTCCAGCAGGGGTCCCCACCCTGCCTGCACTTTAAAATCACTTGGGAGGCCCCATTCCCCATCCGGCAGGTTGCAGTCTCTGGAAGTGTGCCAGGAGAACCTGTATTTTACAATCTTTCCAGATGACTCTGATCTGCAGCCACGGTCAGGAGGCTCGGGCTGGAGAGTGAGCCTCTCTGCATTGGTTGCCTGCCCTCTGACCACAGCTCATTTCTGGCTCGGGCCTGAAGGGGCTGGACACCGGCTCTGGGCCAGTCCCTGAATTTGCAGGGTCAGGAGACTCCTCAGGGGCCTTGTTAAGGCTGACATCTAAGGCTGTAGACACAGAGGGACTAAAGCTGGCCTTCCCTGATTGCAGTTTCAAAATCTTTGCGGCACTTGCACGCTTGGTGATTGTGCCCTGCGTGTCCCTACTCCCCACTGTGTGTGTT
The DNA here is from genome assembly GCF_022682495.2 of Desmodus rotundus. Classification (NCBI taxonomy): domain Eukaryota; kingdom Metazoa; phylum Chordata; class Mammalia; order Chiroptera; family Phyllostomidae; genus Desmodus; species Desmodus rotundus. The sequence continues at coordinate 192,444,509 of NC_071389.1, read as the reverse complement.
CCTGTCCCATTTGTTTTCTCTGCTTTGTTTTTCTGTTGGGCACGTAATACCATCTGACATCCTGTCGTCTCTCTCTCTCTGAATTAAACACTTAAAATTTTCTTTTTTTTTTTTTATTAGACTGTAAGCTGTAGGAAGACAGTTTAGTTTTGGGGTATGCTGTATGTTGAGCGCTTAGGACAATGACTAGTACAAAGTAGGTCTTTCATAAATATTTTTCCAAAGAACAATTTTTTTTCAAGTGAACCAATGAAGTTTTCTCTTTGTAGTCTGGCCTGGTTGATGAAAAGTAAAGATACAGGAAACTGATAGGCAAATGCAGATCAAAGCATTCACATAATTTAAGGGCTAGATGAATATCCTATAACTGCCCCAAACGGTCCCCAAATGCTGAGGTTGCGGGGGACCCAGGCCCTTCCTCACTGCATCCAGGAAGCAGGCATGTGGATCTTGTGAATTCTAAGGTTGATGGATTCAGGGAGACAGGCCCTGTGAGGAAGAAGTCCCATCATTCCCTTCCTCTCTGTGGAGTTAGCAGAATCATTTGCCCAACATCATGTGGCTAGTTATCAGCAAAACTAGTATTCAAAGTGCGTCACCCAGCACGAGCTTCAACTCACATCGTGCATTTCCCAAAGTACCAAAGAGCTTCATCATGCCCTGGGTATACCAGAAGGCTCTTTCTCCACACATTATTTGCTCCCCCCATTTTTCTTCCTGTCTCTTTCCCACAATTTATGGCTCAATGTACAAGATATTAGAAATCTCAACCAAGGGCAGACCTAATACCCTTATAACTCAGACTTTGATTTGTAGGGCTATGCCTCTTGTAAAACTTACAGCTGGGGAGAAGGGGAAATGTGAGTTTTCCCAGGAAGAAAGAATTATTAAAAGGCAAGATCTCTTCCCCACCCTTCTCTTCAAACATACAGACACATACATGCATACATATATATGCACACATGTTTTGACACATCATTAGATAAAATACTCTTTGTCTCTGGGAAGGGATAAGTGAGTGGAGGAGAGAGGCCAGGAAGGGAACACCCGGTATGAAAAAGAAGCATGCTATCCCTCTCCCCCAGCCACAACTACATGCATTACTTTGACACCCTACCACACATTTGAATGCCAAATGCAAACCTGAGAGGTGAAATGTTTTGATCCAAGACTCCACAGATAGCTGGGGATTTTAACCAGGGATGCCTAGTCTACAGTCTGTGTTCTCTCCTACTGCCTTGCTGTCTCTCAGATCACCTATTTGATGGAGTGGGCTGCCAGTCAGGGGCTGAGGAAAGAGAGATGACATTGGCTTCCAGGCTGGGCATCAGCCTAAACTGGTCAAATCTTAGTCGTTTTGGGGTGTAGAAACCTCCTTACTGGGGGTCAGGGGACATGGCTAGTAAAGCCGGGGAAGGGGCACAAAAATGATCCCCAGTGTGGGACCGTGTCTTTGGACATATTTGTGAGCAATAAGTCAAGTTCCTATTTTCTTCTTCAGCAGGATAGATGGATTTGGTTCAAATAAAAGGTTGAGGCTGTGGAGGGGGTGCCAAGTGGCTCCTCCCACTTTGGTAACAATCCTGCCTTTTATTGAACACTAGCCACATGTTGGGTGCCGTTTTGAGCACTTTGAGTCCATTAACTAATTTATTTTTCCTGACACCCTTACGAAGTTGGGTCTGTTGTTATTCTCATTTCAGGGCTGAAAAGTTGAGGTCCCCCAGTTGGCATGTGGCTGAGGCAGGAGCACCCTCCAGTCCTGAGGCCCAGTGAGCCCATGTCCTTCATTACTGCTGTGAGCTCCCTGAGTACAAGGCAGACAGCTCCTGTTCTTGGGAATGTGGGACCCTGGGTTTTCCTTGGTACTCAAGGCATGTGCCTTCCTAATGAAGCAGTTCCCAAGTCCCTTGCCCATCTGTTGGAGGGGGAGAGAATCCTGAGATGGATGGAGAAGTTAGAACTGAGCCCCGTCATGACCTTACTCTCATCGGAAGAGTTGATACCCTCCCTCCGGCGGTGACCCTGCCCAGGCCAGTTGTCAGGCTGCAGAAGGACCACCCAGGTTTGACCTCCACCTAGAAACCTGTCTGTTCCATGGTGGGGCTTTTCGCAGGAGGGGCCAGCATTTGAGCCATTTAGACATTTCCCTGAAAGAGAAGAGAGAATCAATCCACTCCAGGCAATTCCAGTTCTCCAGGTATTACCAGGACGGTGCCTCTGTCCTTGAAGGAGCTGTTTAATCTGAGATCAGCTCCTATCACATCCAGAGCTGACAGCACTAGGTTCAAACTCATTCAGCACCAGGGCATGTTATTTTTTTCCATCCCTCACCAGGTCCCTAACATGAATTACTTCTTGGGGAAAAAAGAGACTATTTGTAGACCTGGGCTTTCAAATGCCAGTGTGTTTGCTTATCGGATTGTTTGCCTGCGAGGAAGCTGACTGGCTTTGTGGTGTAAGCCTTCTTGGAGAATAATGAACAGCATGACTACTGGAAATTTAAAACATATAAATAAATAGGCAAAAAGCCATGCCACTAATCAAATCTGGAAACTTCCACAGAGCTTTGTGGACTCATCTACTTAAACATGACCTAGTCCTGTGAAGTGCGTTTGGTGATAATTGTGAAGGACGGCTGTGGGATTCACCTGTCTGATTAATACGGTCTCTTCTTTTGGTTACAGCACCCAGGTTTCACTGTGGGAAGTGTTCCCTCACCCATCCCCAGACAAGGGGTGAGCACAAGACTCAAGCTCAGCCCACCAAGTGCTCTTTCCCTGGAATTCGAATTGTAACACACCCAAAAGAACATGGCGGCACCCACTCACTCCATTCCATTGCCCAAAGAGACCAGAAATCCAGAGTTGCCCTGATTCTCATTTTTTTCCAAGACCCATTTCCGCAGCTTTGCATGTGATTCTGTGAGCTGTTCCATACACCGTCAATAGTTTACTTTCACCGAAGTCAGAGTTGCTGTGTATTTCTCCCAACTAAATAAATCCCCAGTGGTTGCTATGATCCTCACCAAGGACGCATCCCCGGTAGTGCCCTCTGTTGGCAGCACTTGTGTATCGTTTGGTGCGATCAGTGCCTCTGTATGTGCCCTTGTCTGTAGTCTTTCAACTGAAAATGATCTTGCTCACCTCCTACTCAGGGGACAGCTGGCCTAAGGCAGAGACAGCTGCTCCACATGAGAGTGGACCAAGCACAGCTCATCTTCCAGCCCCTCAGGAGATATTCAGCTGGGCAGAAGCAGTTCAGCCAATCTGACTGCCTTCCTTCTGAATTTGGAAGAGAGGATGTGGAAATGAGTCACCACTGGGTAGCAAGAGGGTGCAGCAGTGAGCACACAGGGAGAAGCTGACACTGGCTTTCTCTCCTTTTTCCAGGACAACCTCTAACGTGACAATGCCTTCTGTCTGATTCCTGCTTCTCATTCACATCTCACTTTTTGTCACCTCTTCAGAGACATCTTCCCTGATGGCCCAGCCTAAAGGAGCTGCTCCTTGCCTCCCTCAATGATATTCGGTGTCTTTTTTTTTTTTCATCCAGGTTTTTCTGTTTATGTATTGTATTTGTCAGTTAACAGCCAGTCCTGGGCGCTCTCCTCACACCCCCTCTAGAATGTAAGCTCCAGGAAGGTAGGTTTTTTTTGTTTGCTTTACTTTTGTCTCTGTGTTTCTTGGATCTAGACCAAGTCCTGCATCTCCCCACCCATATTCCACCCCATGCCATCCCATCACTGCCACGAACTCTTCTGATGTCCTTGGACCCAATTCTAATGTGTTTGTGGGGTGGGGAGGGGCTTTCTTACACACCAACTAGTGATTCCCCAGACTCTAGTTGGGTGTCCCCAAATTTAACTCAATGCTGACACTGTCTACCTGGAGATAGCATCAGATGCCACAGGTTAAGGGCCCAGTCCTGTAAGACTGCCCACCCCACCTCACTTCGGGCACCAGTTTCAAGTGCAGCGTGCTGCTGCCTGTGCTTCTGACCAACTGGTTAAAGACTGGATGTTTCCATGCCTGCCTCTAACTCAGGATGCCAATCACAAGTCCAGGTTGTAAATCAGAGGTTCCCATGAGTTTGATTCATTTGCCAGAGTAGCTCTCAGAACTCAGAGAAACATTTTACTTATTAGATTACGTAAAAGGACATAATTTCAGAACAGCCAGATGGAAGAGACTCATTGGGTGAGGTTGGGGGAAAGGGAGCGAAGTTTCCGTGCTCTCTGAACATGCCGCACTCCCCAAATCTCCACGTGCTCACCAACCAAGCAGCTCTCTGAACCCTGACCTTTTGGGTTTTTATGGAGACTTCATCACACAGACACAATTAATTAAATCATGGACCACTGGGGATGGAACTCCATCTCCAGCCCCTCTCCCCTACCCAGAGGTCAAGGGGTGGGACTGAAAGTTCCAACCCTCCAATCACCTGGTTGGTTTTCCTGGCAACCAGCCCTTATCCCTAGGTGCTTTCCAAAGGTTATTTCAATCACATAACAAAGACACTTTTATCACTTCCAACACTTAGACAATTCCAAGGATTTGGGGAGCTAAGAGCCAGGAATCCTGGACTAAGACCAAATATATAATATATGACTGTAATTGAAAAATAAAATTAAATATATATATACACACACACACACACACATATTCGGTTATCCAAATATCTCTTTCTTATAAATCATAATATCACATCTGCTTAGTTTCATTTGGCTTCAGGCACTCTGGCCCAAAGAAAGATGATGGCTGGTTAAACCTGGTACCTTTTTTGGTTTTGTGGCTAAGGGGTTCGAGCTTCAGGCTTTACCATTTGTTTGTGACCAGGGGCCATTCATTTACCTTTGGCTCTTGGTTTTAGTGGAGACAATAATTCCTGTTTTACAAATGTCACAGTGTCAGTTCATTCATTCATTTTATTCATTTGTTAAGGAGCAGCTAGCCTGTGTCACATGCCAGTGTTGGGTGCAGGGAGCTGAAGACAATGTTTAAGACCAAAGACATAATAAAAGTGAAAGTGCTTTACCAACTTTAAGTCAATAACTAAATGTAAGCTGCATTATTATTACCCCTTCTGGAATAGTTGCATCTTAAATGAGGATGGCTGGAAGACAGCCAAGCATAACAAGAAAGGATTAATTCCTAATGGTAGAATTTTAGCCCTTCTGGTTGTGTGTGTGTGAGTGTGTGTGTACTTAGCTAGGGAATGGTTGATGGTAAATTAGTAAATGGGGAGGAGGGAGAGTTTTTCTCTTAGGAAAATTTCCATTAAATCCCCCCCATGAAAGGATGGTATGTCCTGCTTGCTCCAGTGGTGAGAGCAGAGAGAGAGAGCTCAACTTTCTTCGTGGAGACCCAAAGATGAGCTGATACCAGTGTTGGCTACTCAGTCATGAAAAGAAACAGGGTTTCCAGTCTCTGATGAACTTCCCTTGCTTATAAAAACTATCTTTGCTGACTCTCTCTTAACTTCAAAGCTATTAATAAATATATTTAAAGTTTCCACAAAGGGAAAAAAGGTTCCTCTTTATTGAAAACATCCATTCTCCCTAAAAGCCAATCACATTTGCTAAGACTGGGGGTCTTGGTGAAAACCTGGGCTGGACTTCCATCACCCTATTCTGGGAAAGACCTTGCAAGTCCTGGTGAAAAACTCCTCTTTTCTGGCCATCATGTGGTCCAGAAGAGGGTGAAAGGGAATATATATCATTCTATAATTTGTAATTTAATATAAATGTATTTTTTTCCTCAATAAGAACCTGATGTCTGAGTATAAGTCTTCAAAAGCCAATATATTCACCTGGGCTTAATAGCATCTGCTTCCAGCCAATGCGAAGTCCTGGGTTCTCATATTCATGATGTTGAGCCACGTTACTTCTGCACAGTAGCTGAGGGTGCCTGGAGTGGATGCCACATGCTCTAAGAACTGCCTTCACCTGGGTCCTGCCTGGGTCTCATTGCTGCTCCCACAACATCCCAGTCTCTGTACCCAGTTTGTGCCTTAAGTGATGCTCCATCCTCATCACTTTGAACCTGAAATGCCTTCTCTTTGAACTTCCCTTAATAAGAATCACTATGGTACCAGGAATGGTGCTTAGTGCTTAGAAGACATTACCTCCACTCTTCATAACAACAAATTGTGCACACTTTACAGATGAGAAATAGTAGAAAATGCAATTGTGAGAATGGACGAGTTTTGTGGTTGGCTGAAGAGTAATGTGTGAAGGACAGTGATGGGATTTAGGGCTTTCGAGAGAAGCAAAGTCCAGACCTTGGAGAGCCTGGCACACCCTGGCGCTTTTCTGGAGTGTTAGAGCTGAGAGTGTTCTTGGAGATTACTGATTTAATTTCCTCCCCATTTTACATTATGGGCAAACGAAAAGTGTTTAGGGTTTGATTACTACTCTGCCTTTATGTATTTTATTAACCAGAATTACCTTAGGTGAAAGGAAAAGATTAAACAACAACATCACCATGGTCTAAAAGAGAAGGCGAATTGCGTTCTATTTTTGTCCAGGACTGATCCCTACCTAGACAGTGCTGATCGACAGATCGATGTCACCTTGCAGCAAGAACTCTAATGGCACGATGCCCCATCCGATCTGATATTTTTATCCATGTCTGGGATGAAGTTAGGGAAGGCACTCAGATCAAATGTGTGAGAGACCAGAAGTTGGGAGCAGAGGAAATGTGTTCAGTGAGAAAGTCAGGATCCCAAAAGATTCCAGAAGCTTAGAATTCTGGACCACATTTAATGAGAAGGCATTTAAAAGGGCCCAGGGTAAAGCTTCACCCTTGGACTCACCAAGCAGCTAAACAGAGCAGGAGAGTGAGGACTGCACAAGTCACAATGAGAACATTGTGGGGGGAGGGGTGTCTAAATGGATAAAGCCTACGCGAAGAAAAATGGTGTGTATCGTCTTGAGCTGCATTGGGAGAATAGGAAGGTCCTGATTTGCTACTCTGCTGAGACCAGACAACTCCCTGAAAAGCATTCAGTTTTGGGACCCACTATTTAAGATAGACATGATGATCAAATTTGGACTCTGGAGCTTGACTGTCTAGGTTCGAGTTCTGGCTCTGTCTCCTGTTGGCTGTGTGACTGGGCAAGTTACTTAACCTCTCTGTACCTCAGATGCCTCATCTGTAATAACAATGTCATGACTCGTGAAGTGCAAATGAGTTAGTGTATAAAATGCTTAGTATATGCTCCGTAGGAAATAGCTATAAGTATTATTTGCTTGCCATTTATTGAATATTTAGCTATGCTGGACTCTATGATAAATATTCTTTACACATTTTTCTCAGTTAATCTGCATAATAATTTTACATGATAGACAGCTTGTAGCCAATTCAGTTACCCTTGAAGTGAGACCCCTAGAGCTGAACTCCAGTCTTCCTGGCTCCCAACCTGATACTTTTCACTGCTACCGCACGGTCCCTTGAAGTTGATTCCAAGGAGATTGACTACGATGGCAAAGGGTGGAGAGTTAGGTCATGAAGTTGGACTGAAGGAGTTGAGAAGGGGGTGTTGGTGACAAATTCTAGAGAATAGATGCCAGATGTAAGAGGAATCAGACTTGTCTGGGGTAGAAATAGCCTTTATCTATTGGAGCTAAATTTCAGATGAATTTAACAATCACTTTCTTTAGAGATGGAATGGGCAGTTTCATGCAATAATGAGTTCCCCATTACTGGAGGTGTTCAAGAAAAGGCAGGTAGAATTCAAGCACCAGAGAGCTGGTTGAAGTTGATGTCTTTTAGAGCTACTTGCAGTGCTATGATCATCTACCCCCATCTCTGGACCCTGATATCTTTGCTTCCAAATTAATTTTAACAATATTTATATCTTCCTAATTCTAAAGGACATCATGAAGGTTAAGAAAAAAATTGCTCATTAAGCATGCCAAGATCCAGAGGAGAAATGCACTATTTTAAGATAAACTATTATTATAGCACCATGTATATGTAATTGCCAAGTGGATGATGGTACCAAGAGTCGGCTAAATTCATGCACATAACAAACTGTGATAATTTCCTAGAACCAAATGTATTTTTTGCATGTGCCCACGTATTGCAGTCGATAACTGCTACTATATCCTATGCTTTAGTGTCCTCGTAAATTATTTGGAGGTTTCAACAACAAAATGCAACCAAAACAAAGACAATCTGGTTTTGCATTTGAAGTCTCCACCCAACCCCCAGAATTTCCTAATATATAAATACTGAAATTTCTAGTGATGAGGTCTTTGATTCAATTGTGAGATCCAGAAGGAGGACCAAGTTGTGGTCTTGTGGGAATTGGTGTTTGGGTTTGGGAGAATGGACCACGGCTATTGTCCATATCCAGTTTGCTTCTCTAGCCAACAAAAGGTACATTTTTGTCCAGTTGGGCCAATGAGACTTAATTGCCTGCTAATTTTGTACTGGACTGAATTAATTTCAAGACCAAATTAATTAAAACAGATGAAGCTCCCTTCATCTATTATTCATGAGCTTGTTAGAACAGGAGGAAGCACATTAGCTGCATTACAGGTATTACATTGTTTTAATGAACTTCCTCTTGGTGCCCACTAATGGGACTTTTGAGGAGCCCAACATGGTTTCTCCAGCCAGTGCTTGTGAAGTCGCTCTGGTTTGCTCTGGTAAGTAACACATGCATGCAGAGAGAGCTGCTTCGAAAGCCTCGAGGACTTTAGGAGGTGAGTGGCAGGTGTGTGCGGGTGGAGGGCAGGGACAGGATCACACACCAGAGGAAATGTCTCTGCTGCTGCCGATGGAACTTTCTGGCTGCTCTGTTTCCACAGGCAGTAGGAAAATCACTGAACAGTGTGTAGAGATTGGCAAGATAGTGGCAGAGGAGGGGAGCAAGAAGTGAATGGTATTAGTAAGAGGTAGGTTTGGTTTGATTTATTAAGTTCACAGTTCAATGTTTCTGCAAGCATGATTCTTGACTGAAATGCAGGAAAGGCTGACAGGTAAGAACCTGGTTGAAGCATGATTCTCATGGCCCCCATGGTCCAGGCTGGCTGCCAGAATCTTGCTTCTGTGACGTAGGTTCCACTCTGTTGAGATACCAGTTTAGAAATTCGCCCAGGGGTGGTCTTTTTGAAGCTAGATTTTAATGAACACAAACTAAAAGGATGCATATGGAGTGACTGAAAGCACAGTGTGTGATGGGGATGCGATGGGGTGGCTGGGGCGTTCCTATTGGTAGGCTTCTATGCCTTTATCACCTAGATAACAGTTTACAGGAATGTTCCTTCTCCACATCCCCACATACCCTTCTGCTGGTGCCTACACTGCCTTTCTTTGATTAAATTCATGTTGAAAATGTATAATGTATTTACATTACATAAAAACATTCTTTAAAAATTTAAATAATGAACACATATGAAGAACCAGAGTTTGTTCCCTATCTCTATTGCTACTTCTCCCTGACTTTCCATTATCTTCTCCCAAAATAATCACTCTTAAGAGTTTGGCATTTTGTTTTTTAACATGTATACATACATATACACACAGATAAGACTATATAGACTTTTGGGTCTATAAGAAGAGCTCATTAGTGTTGTATTTACTCAGTAATTTTATATTTGGTATTGTTTGCCTGAGAACTTACATTTCTAGCAATTTCATAAATTAGGTAATCTGAAAACTGTGAATTATAATTCATTTATTATATTGGGGTTAAACATATCAGGCATTCTAAAAGGCACTGCTGAGTTTAAGAGAATGTAGAGGGTATCTCTCAGGTCAAAAAGAAGAGGGAACAGAAAACCACAGTGAGAAGCACTCTTTTTCTTTTTTCACTTTTCAAGAATGTCATATAAATGAAACCATACAGTACATCAGCCTCTCAGGCTGGGTTTTAACATCCATGTGGAGATAAAATAAGTGTCCTTGGCTTCATGAGAGGGTTAACGGAAAATGAGACAGTCACTAAAGCCAGGATTCTCAAATAGCTACATCCTCAGTAAAAGTGTGTATTAGAAAAATTTGCCCACCAGGCTAAGGAGATAAGAAAAATTGTCTGTGTGGCTCTTGCTGTCACTGTGGGAAATCTCCCTTAAGGAGCTGCAACCATAGACTATGGAGTGTAGTAGTACTCTCTACATGTACTCTCATGTAGGTGCAGGATGAACAGTGGCACTAGCTATGTGCTTTAGGGTCTCCAACATGAGAAATTATTTAAGTAGCTTCAGAGAGTGGTAATTTGGCCATACGGGAGCAATCCGTAGGCAGGAAATGGCCTCCAGTAAGACAGCAGAGATAAAGTCCCACTGAAGATGATGTCACAATAAAAAGTTATAAAACACGGAAAGAAACATGACACCAAGGCAGAGCAGGGCAGCAGACATAATACTCAATACAATTGGCCTTCTGTGCTTTATATAACTGACCTCTTGGATGGTACTTATAAAATAAATATATTGGAAATGATTGAGGCTATCAACAAAAAAGAAAATACAAAGAAAAAATTTAAAGTCTTGGTATACTTGAAAAATACAACAGAAATTTAAAAAATTAAAAAATATGATACATTAAAAAAATCAGTGGTTGATTTAATCAGTATATTAGACCCAGTTGAAAAGAGGGTTGGTGAGCTGAAGTTAGTTCTGAGGAAATTATTCAGAATGCAGCATACAAAAAAGTAGATAAAACATGTTAAGTAGAAATTAGGATGAATAAAGGTAGAGTGAGAAGATGTGGTGAACATCTAATAGGAAAGAATAGAGAGAAAAAAAGAGAAGTGATATTTGATGACCATGATTGAAGCTTTACCAGAAATTGTGAATGACATGAATTCTCAATTTAAATAAGCACAAAGGCTGAGCATGAAAATAAAATAATTAGATTATGTGAAGACAACTGTCAGGAAAAAGTGCAGCTATTTGTTAATACCATGAGAAGTGTTTGCGCAATATCAATGGAACCTGATGGCCAAGGAGAGTGGACTGGAATGCACATGCATGAACAATGATGACTTCACTGTACTAGTCAGTGGGGGTGGTAGACGCCATTGAGTGAGCACGTGTACTGTGTGGTCGTCGCATTAGAAATGACTAAGCAAAAAGAGCAACAAATCTGCACCAAATTTTGCATTAAGCTTGAACATCCCTCCAAGGAAAATATTCGATGATTCAGAAGGCTGCAGCTATGGGCAACTGGTGACTGGCAGCTACTTCACCACAACAACACACCTATTCACACGTCACATCTCATGCTGAGTTTTCTGGAGAAACATCAAATCACCCAGGTGACTCAGCCCCACACTACAGCCCAGATTTGGTGCCCTGCAATTTCTGGATTTTTCCAAAACTAAAACTACCTCTGAAAGGGAAGAGATTTCAGATCATCGGTGAGATTCAGGAAAATTTGAATGGGGCAGCTGATGGCAATTCCAACAAAGGATTTTGCAGAGCGTTTTGAACAGTGGAAAAGATGCTGGGAGAACTGTGTGAAGTCCCAAGGTGCCTACTTTGAAGGGGACTGAGGTCCTATGTACAATGTTTCTTGTATCTTCTTCAATAAATGTTTCTATTTTTCATAGTGCGTGGACGGATACTTTCTGGACAGACGCCATTAATGGCAGAATAATAAACAAGCTTTTAAATGTCTGTCTTTTGCTTTTTTACTTGAATACCACTTTGGAAATGTAAATATTGTCAAGCCATATTTTTCTTACTCAAGATTTCATAGACATTGCTGTATATCTTTACATATTGAATATTCTTTGGAATGGTCTAAAATCAGCCTGTTTTTTTTAAATTCTTTTGAGTTGCCCCCTGCCCCTCATTTCCTACCTTCACTGGAATCAACAGCTTGAGTGCACATTATAAAATTTCCTGTCGTCCTCTGATAGTCATTGGCTAGGTTCATTAATGCTACACAGTTTTTACATTTATGTTTTAAATTATCATACATAAAATTGACCTTTTTGTAGGTACACTATAGGGAACCTATCCATGTGGCATGGTGAATGTTTCCAAGCCCGGCTTGGAAAACCGGTGGGGAGCGAGTCGGAACACAGGACCCACGTCCACAGATAGGTTTTCCTGTGGGGAATCAGGCCTGCATTGTACCTAGGCTGCTTTGAGGCGTGCTTTTTGCAAAAACTCCCTCACCCTGAATTGAGGCAGCAAATGTTTACTGCATACCTTTAAAGTAACTTCCTAAAGTCTGTGCTAAACCTCCCCAGTGTGGAGTGTAACCAGTTCAACCACTTTCCCCTTTACATTTGCAAATATCCTTTTTCTTTGAAGTAATTAGCAACTTCCTCTCCTTTGTTATCTGTAAAAGGTAATCACTTAAAGCCAACCTGTGCTTAAATGAGGACCATCCATGATGTAATGTGCCCAGAGAAGCAATAAAAGCCTGTCCAGGCAGGGGTGGGGGCCCTCTCTCACTGAGAGAGTGGCCATGCCATCCCTTTTTCTCCACTGTGAATTTGTTCATTGCAGCCACAACACATGGACCCCACTGGCCAGAGTCCGAAGTAGTACACTTCTATGACTTTTCACACATGTCTGGATTTGTGTAATTACCCTCCTAATCAGAATGCAGAACAGATTCGCCAAGCGGGAATCCTCCCTTCTGCTATCGTCACGCCCTTCCCCATATGTGTAAAACGTGTCAGCTATAGATCTGTTCCCCCATGAGTATGGTTCTCTTTTCTAACGAAGTCTCATAAATGAAATCATACAGCATACAACCCTTTGAGACTGACCGCTTATCATTTAGCATCCTGTTTTTCAGAGTCATCCAAATTGTTGTACAAATCTGTATTTCTTTCATTTTTACTCCTGGGTAATATCCTATTGTATGGGTGAACCACGCTGTCTTTATTCATTCCCCCACTGATGACTTTGGGTTGTTTCCAGTTTGGGACAATAAACAAGCTTTGGAATAAACAAGCTTTAAACATTTGTGTACAGTTTTTTTCTCTGAGCATAAGCTTTCATTTCTTCAGGATATATACTCAAGAGTAGGATTACTGGGCCGTATAGTAATATATCTCTACATGTATAAGAAACTTCCAAAAATTTTTACAGTATTGCTGTTTATTTTGCATTCTCATCAGTAATGTATGGGATATCTAGTTTCTCTGCATCATCACCATTGTTTGGTGTTGTCAGTATTTAGACAATTTTTTTTTTTAGCTGTTATAATGGATATGTAGAGATAGCTCCTATTGTATTTTCCTATGTCAAACATCTCGGTGAAATGTCTGTTTTAGTCTTGCCCATTTGAATGTTGGGTTGTTTGTTTTCTTATTATTGAGTTTTGAGAGTTATTTATTTATTCTGTATGTAAATATTTGTTGGATGTGTGATTTGCAAATATTTTAATTGACTGTATAGTTTGTCTTTTAATTTTTAACAATATCTCTTACAAAGTAAAAGTTTTAAAATTTGATGAAAGTCAATTGTCTTTTTTTTCCATTTATGGGTCATGCTTTTGATGTCATAATGAAGAACTCTTTGCCTAACCCAGCTCAAAGATTTTTCTTCTATATTTTTTCTAAAAATATTACAGTTTTATCTTTTAATTTAGATCTGTAATCATTCTGAGTTATTTTTTTTATGTGGCATGAGGTATGGATCAAAGTCTCTTTTTACACATGGGTATTCAGTTAGAGCACAATTAAATTGCTTTTGCACATTTGTTGAAAAATAATTTGCCATATTTGTGTGGGTCTGTTTCTCAATTCTACTCTATTCCATTGAACTATGAGTCGATTCCTCCACCAATACCCACCATCATAATTCCTCTAGCTTTATAGGAAGTCTTAAAATCAGGTACTGTAACTCCTCGACTTTCTTTAAAAAATTGTTTTCACTATTCTAGTTCCATTGCCTTTCCCTATGAATTTCTGAATTTGCTTATTTATCTATTAAAAACTGCTGGGACTGGGGGAGGGAGGTGGGTTCAGCTGGGGTGGGGTGGAGGGGTGGGGAGAAAAGGCATACAACTGTAATTGAATAACAATAAAAATTAAAAAAAAACTGCTGGGACTTTGATTGGACTTGTGCTAATTTTTTTAGATCAACTTAAAGAGAACTGATATCTTTACTATGTTGAATTCTTCTGGTAAGAACACAGTACAAATCTCTCCATGTAGATGGGCTTTCACCGATTTCTTCCTCAGCCTTTTTTAGTTTTCAGCCCATGTGCTTTGTGAGATATGCACTTTTAGTTATACCCAGTAGTGCCCCCAAAAGACCGTACTGACTTAGCTACCTACTAGTGGTTGAGAGTTTCCATTGCCCCACATTTTGCCCACAGTGAATATTGTAAAGAATGTTTCAAAAATCATTTTGCTCATATATACTTATTTTAAGGTAGTTTATTTTATAGGGTAGACAGGGTCGTCCTCCTGCAACTCTCTTTAGACTTACCAGTTGCACTTAGAACAGGGGCATTGCAAACACAACGTATGTACCACATTGCACAGATGACACCTCTTCCCGGCTCAAAACAAAAACAAAAAACCCTGCTGTGAGCTTAGCTTAACATCCTTTCAGCTTTCTAAAGAATAAAGCTAACCCATTCCCAGATGAGCATTTTGGCTCTGAGATTCCCTGAGACAGTTCAGAGAAAATGAGCTATGGACTGGTTGCTGGAGACCCAAGGTGAATTTCCAGCTCTGCCCTTGACCTGTGGTGTGAATTTGGGGAAACCACCTTGCTGTCCCATCCTCAATTCTTGTAATTTTATTGAGACTAACGATCTAAAGATTGCTGTAGATCTGTGGTTTTGACATATATGAGTGATCAATTACACTTCTCAAGTGGGAAATAAAGAAAGAGAGGAGAAAAGAAAAACTAGAAATAAGGAGAGGAAAGGAATGGACTGCAAGGAGAAAGAGAATCCAAGTTCAGATCGCCGATTCGTTAGGAGTTGACTAGTTGCCCAAAATATTAGGGACTCCAAGAGAGCTTTCTCAGGAGCGAGTGGATGACATCGCTTACCGCTAGAGCAAGTCAGAGTATCTGACCTCCTGACTGTAGGTCAAGAGCCCTATTTGCACACTCCAAGACAGCTGTGGTTCGAGATCTTCCTTTGCCATTTTTCTGTATTGTGATTATACTTCCTGTGCGCAATAGACCAATAAATATGTTAATCTTGTCAATTTCATATGTAAATGTGGCTTTTGAAAATGCCAATTTATTGGAAGAAACAGTTGGTAAACAGGAAAAAGAAAAAAAAACCCAATAATTGTGCAATAGAAGAAATGGTGGTTCAGAGAGATTGAGATATTCAATTCCAAGACTATACTTCCAGGGATCACTTCTATAGTTTGTTACAAGACACTCAACCCCACAATTATTTACTGAGATCCCACTCAGAGCCAGATGACGTGCTGGGCACTGAGAATTCAAAGATGAGCAAGGTACCCACATTAGTACCATTAGTGACATTCGCAGGAATTGCCCAAACAGATACGCAGTGACGGGTGAAGCCTGGATGCATGCCCTGGCCTGCCAGCCTCTAACATCAGATAGGAGACCACCGAACCATGCTGTTTTCCGTTTCTGTGACCTTTCTAACCCAGCAGAAAAGTCGCTTTGCCCTGTACAGTGCTGATTAGGCATTTGCTTATGATAACTTTGCTGTGGTAATAACACAGGCACTTAACCGAAGGCTGTTCACATACTGGAAAAGAGATGCGATTGTTTGATGAGCACAAATTTATCAATTTTTCATTGTATGGATTATGATTTGATGTCCTGTTCAAGAACTCTCAGCCAAGCCCTAGATCCTAAAGATTTTCTTCTTTGCTTTCTTCTCTGAGTTTTGTAGTTTTACATTTTATATTTAAATCTATGATCCACTTTGAGATAATTTTTGTATAAGGTATGAAGTTTAGATTGAGGCGCAGGTTATTTTTTATTGCCATTGCATTGCTTTTGCATCTTTATCAAAAGTCAGCTGACCATACTCGTGTGAGGCTATTTCTGGGCTCTCTAATGCACTTCATCGATCTGTGTGTCTGTCTGTCCCTATGCCAGGACCACCAACCTTGACCACTATAGCTGTATACTCCGTCCAGAAAAGGGGTAGAGCGAATCCTTCTACTTTATCCATTCTTTTCAAAATTGTCTTAGCTATTTTGGCTCCTTTGTCTTTCCAAGTCAACAGAAAAATGATATAGTCTTTTCAATAAATAGTGCTGGAATAATGAAATAGCCAGAGATAAAATAAAATAAAATAAAATGAACCTAGATTTAAACCCTCACACTATACACAATAGTTACTTTGAAATGAAGCAGACTTAAATATAAAATGTAAAAATACAAAACTGACCAGAAATATAGGAGAAAATCTTCAGAGCCTCGGCTTGACAAAGAATTTTTACACTCGACACCAAAAGCATGACCCATAAAAAATGATAAATTGGACCTCATTAAAATGCAGAACTTCTGTTCTGTGACAGGCCTGTTAAGAGGATTAAAAGACAAGTTACAGAGTGGGGGGAAAAAACTGCAAGCTGCGTATTCGACAAAGGGCTAGTATCTAGAATATATGAAGAACTTGCAAAAATTCAACAGTAAAACAATTTAATGAGAAAATGGGCAAAAAATATGAACAGACATTTCACCAGAGAGGATATATGAATGGGAAACGAGCACATGAAAAGAAATCCAGCCTCATTAGCCATTAGGGAAATGCAAATCCAAGTTGTCACTGCCCACCTGCCAGAATGGCTAAAATAAAAAATAGTAACAACATCAAAAGTTGGTGAGGATGTAGAAAAACTGGATCGAGTATGCACAGCTGATGTAAAATGGTACAGTCATTGTGGAAAGTGGAGTTTCTTATAAAACTCAACATGGAAGTTCCTGTTTTGCATGCTGATTTTTATAACTAGCAACGTTGCTGAACTCTTAAGTGTCCGTGTAAGTTATCCTGGCTTTTCTAAACAGAAAATTACTTCTTTGAGTTATTATCCTTTGTTTATTCCTTTCCAGTTCTTGTATTTGGTACTTATTTTTCTATTCTTATTGTGCTGCCTAAGCCCTCTAGACAATACGTACCTTATTTCAGACTTTAAAGATATTTTTCTAATGCTTCATCATCAAATTCGAGGTTTGCTATGGGATCTTGTGTATACTTTTATGAGTTTAAGGCAGTCCTTTCTACTCCTGGTTTACTGAGACTGTTTTTCATAAGTCGATGTGAATGCAGTAATTTTTTAAACACCAGCTATCGTTATGACACACTTTTCTTTCCTTGAATTCGTTCACGTGGTAAAGTAGACTGCTGGATTGGTTGTGTTTTGTTGTGTTTATTAGTTCGGCAGGAAACCCTCGTGTCCCGGGATGTGAGTGTATGCTGACACAACCATTGTGTGTTTGGTTCTTCTGAGGCTTCACTATTTCTAGATTAATTTACACATGAATTCCTTGCCCTGGGTTTCTCATACCATAGTATAAATTCTGAACCCATGTCCAGTCTTTCTCAGATTATTTCTCTACTCAGGTCCATAGGCAGAAGACAACCTTTCTTGCTGCTTTCCTGCACTTACCTTTTTCAGAGGGTCGGACCTTTCAGGCTTCTAAGCCCTGTCTTCCTAAGCTCTGGGTGTTTATTTTCCCTTAGGTCTGTTTCTGGACCGAATGCAGTGGACCCCTGTGGCATCGACTCAAACACTTAATGCTTGGCCTCTGAGCTGGCTCTTTGTTTCTGGAATCTGGGAATTTCTAGTCTCTTCCCCACCCCCAACCCCCCAGGCTGAATCTATATTAAATTGTCTTTATTGTTACAGTTAATCTAGCTTTTCTATAATGGGGGGGGTGTAATTGGAGAGAGCGCTAAACCAGCTCAGTCTCCTGTATTTCTAAAAATGTTCTCCTCTAATAATATTTCTTTTTCCAGGAAGAAACACTTTTAGATTTCCAAACTGCTGTCATATTTTACGATATATAAGGTGGATATAAAGTGAGTCCCGACCAGCCAGCTACATCTGTGGGATATGAGTGCCTACCCTGAGGGGCAGTTGGAATGATTCAATGACATAACACCAGGAAATAAGTTTATTCCTTTTTCTGGGCCATGGTAACACTAATTGTTAATTATTATTACAAATATTCAAATTACCACACTGTCTGGAGACTCCTACGACTCCGCTAGGGTGACTTTTACATTTAAGTAAACTTATTTTAGAATAGCTTTAGATTTACAGAAAAGTTGCAAAGATGGTACAGAGTCCCCAGATACCCTTCACCAGTGTCTGCCACTGTCAACATCCCACATTTCTATGAACCGGACATCCTGTATTTGGACTCGACTGGTTTTTACCTAATACCTTTTTTTCTGTTTCAGGTTCCCATTCAAGACACCACACGACGTTGACTTGTCCTGTTCCATTAGGCTTCTCTGTGTGTGACAATCGCTCAGATTTTCCTTGTTTTTGATGACATGATGGCTTTGAGGAGTACTGGCCAGGGAGTTTTCAGAATGTCCCTCGGATGGGACTGACATTGTTCTTACTCATGGTCGGCCTGGGTAGAGTAACATCCGAAGACCTGACAAGGAATAATCGGGATGGAATGTGCCAGTCAGCTGTTCACTTTTAGTGAAGGCAGGAAGGAGGGGAAAGTCGGTTAAATTCTGCCCCCAGGGCAGTAACACAGGGCCTTCATCCAGAGACTCTTCCAGGGACAAAAATACTGCTACCAAGTGAGCACCCACCAGGTTATGTATGTGGTGTGTAGCCACATCTGCCTCTGTGTTTGTATCTATATGTATACATTTGTATCTCCTCTCTGTATACACATATGCACATAGATGTATGTGTATGTGTCTGTATGATATAATCTTAAATCCTTATAAGTAACTCATCCCCACAAAAGGGAAAACGACAAAAAAACCCAACAAACAAAAAACCCCCAACCCAAAAGAGGTTCAGAACAAAGAGGTTCAGGAGCCCTAAGCAACTTGCCATGACCAAGTGCCAGAGTTGGGATTTAAAGCCTGTCCGCCCAGCCCCAGAGCTGGAACTCCTAACACTACACTGCACTGCCCGCTACGGGCTCCATCCCTGGCCATCCCTGGCCATCCCTGACCCAGGAAACACAGTGGAAAGAACGCCCATAATATTTGTTAAACCTTTGTACTTTTCCCAGGTTTGTTATTTCTTTCTTATCTCTGGTTTTCCATTTGATGGTCCTCAGCAAAAGGCCTAAAACCAAAAAGCACCTGTGGACTTGCCCTGAGAGACAACCTGGAGGAAGCGTGCTGGGAGCCTGCGCCCCTCTCTGCATCCAGATTTAGGAGAGCCACTCCCTTGGGGGAGAAGTGAGGGAGCCTGAGACCTAAAAGGGACCCTGGAGCCTTGGAGTTTTCCCAGCCACTTAGCAAGATGCTTTTTGGAGTACATCTGCCCATGTGTGTAGGATTGTAAAATAATAGCAATAGTAATAATAGCAGAGAAAATAATTCCCCCCCGCACATCCCTTCTCAGCTCATTCCTTTTGGCTTTCTTTGTTTCTCTTCATTGGATGTGCTCCCGGCACAGACACGTTCCTGCTCATCTTGCGGGAATGGGGCGCTGGGCACGACCGAAACATTCATGATTACCCACTTATTGATTAGCCTTCATAAAATTCGCTCGGAGTCTTCTAAAGTTTGCTGCGCTCTGATGTCCTGATTACTTCCTTATTAGGTTCTGCTTTGGACAGAATTACTAAGCTGAATTGAAATTCATGGTTGTTATGAACCATTTCCAAGACATCAGTCAAAGGCAAGTCAAGAGATGCTTCTTGCCTGCTTCTGCGCATTAGATTTTGGATCGAGATTCACAACCCTTTTCATGCCCATTAACGTGAGGTCGTTGCTTTATTTATGACCTTTACTCAGTATGTTGGAGTCTATTTCTGTTGCCGCATTTTCACCAACTTATATCAAATTCCGAGTGTCACTTTGCGCGGCTGTGGAAACTGCGTGTCTGTTGTTACTTTATTTAGCAGGTACCTGGACCAATGACAATTCCTTTGCCTTTCCTACCCTGTCGGGCAAGGTGGAGGAAAGTGAGTAAAACCAGGACTTGCTGTGTGTTTATTTTTAAACAAAGCCTCCTTAGAATTTAAAAGATATCATCTCCTTCCTCAGGAAGCTGGCAGCTGTCTGGCCCAGGGACACAATTACAGCTTCGTCATTAAGATGGGAAGCCATGGATCAGCACCGCCTTCTCCTGTGTTCGGTGCGTGCGGGGGGGGCGGGGTTGGCGGGGGGGGGGAAACACTCAGTTACTAGATCAGCACGGAGAGTAGCGTAGCCTCCCAAGGAGTTCTCAGGCGTGGGGGCTCAGAAATGGGCTCATGACAACGGGGAACCACCCTGTATTACTTCCTCTACAGCTTCCTGGATTTATGCCTTGTTTGTTCCCCCACCCAGCACACCCTGACCTCAAAAGGCTCTTTGTTGAATGGGTGTCAGGACAATCGAGATGGCAGGTGGGACCAACGTAGAAGTTGAAGTCTGGTCCTGAGTTTTAGTCCCAGCACCATCGCTGACTGGGTGTGACTGTGGGCAAGCTACATCGTGTCCTGGCAACATTTTCTCACCTACACACCAGAAGTGAGACAGCTTAACTCATAGCGTTCTAGGGGAGGATTGGGCATGTCAATAGGTGAAATGTCCTTAGTACTGGCACTTACAGCACGTCTCAAAGCTACCGTAAGATTATTAAAACAACTGCAAACTTTTAGCCTATGCTGAGGCACAGGCTCCTGGCAAAAGAGCTTGGCCCTTGGCATGAGACAGACCTGTGTTCAAAATCTGGTTCTGCCACTTATCAGGTTTATGACCTTGAACAAGTTGCAAAAATTCTGAGACTCGGAATCCTTACTTGCAAACCAGCAAGAATTACATGCAGTGCATAGCATATGTGCAAATAACTATTAGTGGTTTCCCTTCTTCTGGCCTTGCCCTTCACGCCCACTTGGGCAGGTCATTTCACTGAACATGGCTGATGTTTGGTCATGTGAGAAGATGGTCACGTGGCTCGGTATTCTTGACGTGACCAAGCACCTGGAGAAAGTTTTCCTGTTCTAAGCCATATATACATGAATTCACATGCAGGCATGTGTGTGTGTTTCATTCTTCTTTCTAAATCTTCTTACCCCTTTTATTCGCTCCATTGGCTACATCATAGGTCTCTCATCGCCCTCCAGATCAGCGGCACCATTTGTACCTCTGAAGCCTGCCATCCAAAGCGGAGATGGGCTGGGCTGAGGCTGGGGTGTGCTTCTGCCCGCTGCCCCTCCAAAGACTCCAGCTCTGAGGAATTCGAAATTCCTGCTTCTTGCCTCCTCATGACCACAGGGGTAGAAATTTAATCTTCAAATTTTGGAGTTAGGATATGACAGAAAAACTCAACTTCCTCTCTCTCCTTACTTTCCACACCCCCAACCTCACCCCCAAGAACTTTTACTGCTTCTATCTCCCAGTTTTGTTGGACCTGGCTCAGTCTTGTCACCACAATGGGCCTCACTTTCCCCACTTGCAACACAGGGATAATTTGGCCTCTTACCCTGTTTGGGGACCTCAGGGGTGCTAAAACAGGTATCCTACACAAGAGGCTTGCAGAGCCTCTGTTCTGTGCTAGTGGTGACTCTCTTAATTCCTCTTGGCTTTCCAAGGACCTTCACAGTTAAGCCAAAGCCTGTTTTCCTATGTGGCTCTTCCGTACCGAGCACTCGGCGCTCTGGGGTCTTTCACAGAAGCATAGTGAAGCAGGCATTACTCTCTCAATGCTGTAGACGGAGAAAGCAGGGCTGCGTCATACCACTGGCTGAAGTCACCCAGTTACGGAGTTGTGGAGCTAATCTCTCCATGAGGTCGTCTGGGTGCAGGGCCTGGAGTGTGCAAGCTTTTAAAGAGACTTCAGAATATCTGAGAGCTGAAAAATGATGCTTAGCTCCAACACTGTAAAAGAACACTGCAGAATCTAAATTAATAGGCACTTCCTTATTTGCAGAAATTGATAGTAGCTCAATTTGTCCTTTGCAACTTTATCTTGATATAGTTACATGTCGATTATATTAATGGGGAATGTGGGTGCATTTTACTGGTTTGTAAGTTGTGAGTTATGTGAGATAAGCCCCAAAAGCAAAGGAGCTTAAATCCTGGGAAGAGAATGAAACAATTGGAAGTGCAACCCAGTTATAGAGCCTGGCCTTTCTAGACTGCTTCAGCCTCCTCTGGAGTTTTCCTAAGTCGCTGCCCTGGGTTTTGTCTGGTCTGTGGCTGGGTAAGGGGTTTTCCAGATTTCTCTCTAAGTCTCACAGGTGAGTCAGTGAGCTTCATCATCCTCCATCCTTCCACAAAACTGTCTGACCATCTTCACGTTTCCTCCATTCGTTCTTATCCCATGCCTGGTCATCAGAATATACCCGACCTTAACTAAATGCCCTTGTCTGCTTCTGCTGTGCATGACTGTGACTGTCAGCAGGGCTTGTTGGATTTCTGCCTCGCACTTGCAAGAGGTTGGGGGGCCTCCCATGCCCACTATTGGGAAATGTAGCTGCTGCCTTTATCCTGCATTGCTCTGCGTCGGAAACAAACCCAAAGACACCAGGCCTAATTTGCCTAACAGTGGTGACCTCTCTGTTTTCCTGGCTGGTGTTATTGGCAGACATGTACAACTTATTCCCCAGCCTGGACACTGCCATCTGTCACAATGTCTTGTACCCCAGCAGGGGGTTGAGTAGCTTTCTGGTTTACAACAAAAATTAGGTAAATAGAGAGCCGTGAGTGGATGAGGCAGAAGGTTTCTGCACACACAGAACCTGCTAATGATGGGAGTGTTTCAAAGCTCCTGGACATGCAATGGGGACACTGCCTGTCTTTCCTCACTGAGCATGTCCTTTCTGCCCAGACCCCTTTCCCAATCCTTCCATGTCACTGCATTAGAGACCTCATGCCCTTCCCACAGGAGGACCTATGGGATACCCGTCTGTGACATTCAGAGACTGCCATTGTCCATGTCCAATTTTCTTGTAATGGTTAACTTAATGTGCCATCTTGGCTGGGCCACAGCATGCTCAGAAAGTTGGCCAAAGATTATTCTGGGTGTGTCTGTAAAGGTGTTTCTGGATGCGTGTAACCTTTAAATAAGTAGACTAGTAAAGCAGACTGCTCCCCCTGATGTGGGTGGGCCTCATCCCATCAGCTGGAGACCTGAATACAACAAAAGTGTTGAGTAAGAGGGAACTCGGCCTCTTTGTCTACTTGAGCTGGGACATTGGTCTTTTCTGGCCTTTGTAGTTAGACGGAAATATTGGCTTTTCCTGCTCTTGGGCCTGTTGCCCTTCAGATTGGAACTCACACCATCAGCTCCTCTGGGTCTCAGTCCTTCAGACTCAGACTAGAAGTGCCCCTCAGCTCTCCTGAGTCTCCAGCTTGCTGAGTGCAGATGTTGGGACTTCTCAGCCTCCATGATCATGTGAGCCCATGCCAATAAATCTCTTTATGTGTGTGTGTGTGTGTATAAATAATGTTATATACACACAGATACACAAAGATTTATTGTACACACACATACACATGCCCTATTGGCTCTGTTTCTGTTTCTCTGGAGAACCCCAACACAGATTTGATAGTATGGGCTGAATGTTTGGGTGCCCCCATATTCACGCATGGAAGTTCTAACTCCCGAGTTAATAGTGTTTGGAGACGACGCCCTTTGGAGATAATCAGGGCTAGATGAGGCCATAAGGGCAGGGCCCTGGTCTGGTGACATTTGTGCCCTCATAAGAAGAAGAGACACCAGAGCATGTGTCCCCCCTTAATCCCTCTATTTTTTTCTTTATCTCTCCCCCTACCTGCACCCCGAAACTCACACAAGAGGTCATGTGAGCACACAGCGAGGTGTGGCCACTTACAAACCAAGAGAAAGAGGCCTCAGGATGCAACTTACATTTCTGGCACCTTGATCTTGGACTTCTCTGCCCCAGATGTGAGAAATGCATATGTGTTGTTTAAGCCACCTGGTCTACGGTACATTGTTATGGTAGCCCGAGCTGACTAACATGCTTCTTTTATGTTTCCCCAGGAAGAGAGACCACTCAGAATCACGTAGAAGCTGTTCCGAGAACTTGTCCTATGAAGCACACACGCCCAGATTCCTCTGTGTGACCGAGGTCCACGGTCCCCAGCTGCCAGGAGTGTCGAGAGCTGTCAGCTGAGTGTTTCTCCAAGAACTATCTTCAGCAGAAGCTCATGTTCTCACCTAAGCTCGTGTCCCCTCCACAGGGACCACCTGCATCCAAAGACTGGTACATGTAAGTGTGTAAGGCCCAGCCGGCTTGCCTCAAGGCAGGACAGCTTCGAAGGACCTGTAGCCCCAGAGCCACCCGTGGGATAGGTAAGGCCTCTGTTGTGACTCCGTCTCAGTTTCTCCGGGTGCCCCACCTTTCCCCCTCAGTCCCCCACAGTTGACACCAAGGACTCCCTTTGACATGCTTCCTGCATGCAGGTTTCCATCTCAGAATCTATTTCCTGGGAAACTTGGCCTAAGATACTTTTATATTACAAATATTTTATGAGGTCCTCTTCATATGAGATTTATAAATAATATACCTACCTCAACACAAAATTAAAAAATATATATATTCCCTAACCATAAAAAGCAAAGCAATGTTTAATAAAATAATAATGAATTTAATATTTAATAAAGTAATAATGTACCAGGTGCAACTATATCAGAAGATAAGACTCAGCTGCTTGTGCCATAAAATCAGCAAGAACTTGAGGGACCAGCCTCCTGGGGTGGTGTTTCATCAACTCGGATGCTATGGGGATATTTTGTTATTTTGTGAATTAGCTATCAACTCTTGGGAAAGTTCTGAACAAAACTAACACAATATATTCTCTCCCAGTTAACGTGCAAGTTGTACTACTGGAAAATTCAGTCTAAAAATAGTATATAAAAGTAAGAAAAAGTTACTTTGTGTTTTCACGTAACACAGAGAAGGATTCTCCGCTCAGATCATTACAAAGTATGTTGTTGGTTTTTCCTGTACAGGACCGTCTGCTGGGAGGTTAGGCGGGTGTGAGGGTTGAGGGGCAGTGCTTTTGGGGCGCTGCCGCGATCATCGAAGGACATAGCGCACGTGTCCCCACCTATGAGAGCCCCATCACTGAGACAAGCAGAATCACTCTCATAAATTTCCCATGTGCCTCCTGGGAACCATACTGGTTCTGAAGAAAAAGAAAGACAGTGGAGAAAAGGAAAAAATAAATAAATAAAGTGAATTGCGAGTGGCAGCCCCCAAACTGAAGTCATCCACTCAGTCACACCAGCCAGTGCAGGGCCCAGGATTAAATCCCGGCCTACCCAAGCGTGATCCCTGACTGGCCCACATTCTTGTTCTGACTTTATTGGTGATGCCTAGGATCAGAGGAGTGGCTGCCTGACTTCTGGGGACCCTGCTATGACCCTCTCTTCTTATCCTGCGTTTCAGGAGTATTGAGATTCAGAGCCTTTGTTCAGCAGACCCTCCCCATTTAGCCTCTGGGGTCAGACCAGTGCCCTTGGAAAGGTTGCCACTTGGACTCCGTTAAACTAGTAGCTTCTATTTTGAGGTTGGGGGAACTGTGGCACCAGCCTTTTACAACCCCTTTCTGAGATAGACAGCCATGGTGGGCAAGCTTCGCTTTCATGGTTTGACAGCCTGGTAATTGGTGCTCAGTTGGCGAGGCTGCGTTTTCACTGTGGCGGGGGCTGTTTGGGGGTGGTTCTCTGTGGAGGCCACACACCCACTCCCCTCTCTTTTCTTTTTTCCCAGGTCTTGGTAGAGGATTGGGGAAGCATATTAGGCTGTGGGTTACAGAATTAGTCATAGAACTAACCAACTATTCTTCTCTACGAGGGTTCTTTCTTTCAAATGATGAAGATTGACCTAGTAGCATAAGTAACAGAGGAGCTTATTTGAAGGTTATTGGGTAACTCACAGCATTAAACGGTTTTCTGAATGACCAGCTGGCAAAAAGGACAGGAATCAGGACACACCAGGCCATCTCAGCAAGAGAAGCATGTGCGCTGGTTCCACAGGTTGCTGCCATCAGATGATGGATAGAAAGCCCCTTCTGGCTTTGTGAACCTTGGCTTCAGATTCCAATCCCTCCTTGGCAAGAGCTGCTGCTTGTCCTAGCTTAGGTAAGCCCCACTCCTCCAGGGGTGGGGGTGAGGGAGTGGGGTGCTCATTATGCAGCCCTGTGATTGGCGACCTCACCAGGACCCCCTGGAGGGAGGAAGGGAAGTTCCCCTAAGGAAGGCATGCTGCCCGACTCAAAGCACAAGTGTGCACTTCTAGGCTTGAGAAGCCTAGAACTGAAGGTCATCTTGTCCACTTGCACATTGGATGCTTGAGAGTCCACCACATAATCGTGTACTAGAACACGACAGACAACTCAACGGTACTGGTTGTCCTCAAATGGAGCAACTGCATGGGAGAATCGGCCCCAAAATCAGATTAAAAATCTACCACTATGTTACTTGGTCCTGTTGCTCCTAGCCCATCTTTCTGGGGCTCTCCAGATCGAATCAATTCTATCATCTAAGAGATGGTATGTTGAAGGTTTGATGATGAAAACCACGCCTTCATAGGTCATTTCTTGTTCAAGACTTAAATATCATTAGTTCTTTCAACCATTCCTCAGCCTCTTGATGGCTTCTGGCCACTGGACAAGTGCACTTATCTCTGAAATCACACATCTCTAATTGCACATCTCTATAAATCTTGCCCAAGGTAGATTCCAAGTTGCAGATCATACATTCATTCAACAGTGATTATTTATGGAGTGCCTACCTAGGGTCAGGCACAGTACTAGATGCTAGGGATACAGGAACATAGTCCTCCCTTCTACCCCTCCCTAATGTGGGTCTTGGTCTAGCATTGATGACCTTTCTCCTCACAAGCCCCTTCCCCTCTATTAAACAGGCTGGGTGGGAAAAATGGGAGAGGTAACAGAATTATTAAGTATCTTCACCTCTTTCTCTCTCTAACCCTAGAACACGATGAGTTAAGATTTCTTACTTTCCAACAAAAATGGAATTCTTTCTTTTTACAAATAAAATATGTAACCAGCATTTGTTGAGCACCTGCCGTATGTCAGGTGTAAACTTAAGCAATTTCATGTATTTTATCACTTATCAGAAACCTCTCAGAAATAAGCACACTGGCCCAGTTTTTACAGATGAGGTGACTGGGGCCTTCAAAGGGTAAGTCAATTTCCCAATGACAAGCTGGAATGGGAGCAAAATTATGTTTCTGACATTTATCAAGTAGGAGAAAATTTCTTGGTTTGATGCTGCTAGAATACCACCACAGTTGACAACACCAGGAGCCTCTGGAAGAAAGATGCTGTGGTTTATTCATCTCTGAACTCCTGGCCCCTGGCACATGCTAAAGACTCAACACATGTTGGGGGATTGGGTAGTCATGAGATTCTTGGGTGGGCACCAACATTTGAGGACATGGACTCTATCCTATATCTTGCCTCCCTTTCAAAGGAATGGCCTCACTACACCTGCTGGGGAATATGGGTAACTCCTGCCATTGACCAGGCTCCCTCAGGCCCTCGTTGTGCCTTCTCCTGGAGGGTTGCTTCCCTGCCCCTATTTTATCTTGTCTTGGCAAAGAAATACCCATTTATCTTTGAGCTTCATGACAAATGTCATCTGCTCCAGGAAGGCTACCCTGACTCTCTGATTTAAAGTTCCTACTCTCTCGTTTCCATGCTTCTTTGCACAGATCACCAAGATACCTATGGCCTTGTCCATTGGCTTGACTCTCTGTCACTAGGCTGGGCACCTTTTGAGGGCAGAGGCTGTGTTTCTTCTTGGTATGTCAAGCATCCAACATAACGAGAGTCACATGGCAGATGGTCCTGTGAGTATGTGTGGAGTGAATGAGTGCATGAATAAGCATATCTTGGCATAGACACAAAATCCAAGAACAATAATACCAAAGATCACTGACTCCATTAAGTTCCCAGTGTCAAAAAAGTAATAATCAATAAAACCAAAAGCATAGCATTTTGTTGAGATTTCAGGAAAACAGTCCAAACTCACTTTATGAAATGATTCTGTGCAGCAAGAATAGGAACAAGGAAAATCCTCCACATCCTCTGGAAGGAGATCATTGAGCTTTCAACAGCTCTGAAGACAATGCTCCCATAGAAAGAAGCACAGTCATACTGCTGATAAGACTTATGAATATGCACACATTTCCACACTGTCATTATTTTATGACCTAAGTAATTACTTTAAAATGTTTCATAAACTTGAACCTAACTAAGCAAAAGGGCCCCGATATGAATTCTGTCTTAGAGAAAAACATGGTTGAGGTCAAAAGGACGTTTTGTTTGTGTGGTTGTTACTGTTTTCGTCCTTGGGTGTCTAGAAGTTTAGAGAGTTAGAAAGAATAGCATGAAGTAGAAATGCAGTCTGATTTGGGACTTGTTATTCTTAGCAGAACAATTCTAGATAGCAAAACATTTTACGAATTAAAGCCAACTCCTTTCTTAAAGGAGCAGCTCACCTTGTTTAATTCTACATTATCCTCCAGGAAAAGAATCTTGTATATTTTTTGTGTTTCTTAGTAATATGTGGAGCTATGCAAAGGAAATCACAAAGACATATACTCAATATACCCTTCACATAATAAAGCCTACTTGGGGAACATGGGAATTGGAATAAGGATGAAAATGATCTTCCTGTGAAAAGGGATCTATCTATGTAATAATAGCTGTCACTTGTTGGGCCCTACTGTGTGCTGGGTGCTTTCCAGACATCACTTCATTTAACCTCCCAGCCAGCCCCAGTTGGTAGTGTCTGGTTGGAAAGCAAACTCTTGTCTCTCAAATCTCTGTTCACCTCACACAAGCCAACAAGGACCTTCTAAAATCGAAGTCTGATCACATCGCTTCTCTGTCCAAGACCACCTGGGCTCCTTGGCTCAGCAGGCTCCGTAGAACCAGCTAGTGTGCTGCATTTCTTCAGGTCTCAGCTCTTCCCACTCATCTCTACCCCCTGCACCAGCCTTTCCGGCCCTTTACTGCTCCCCCAATCTGCCAGGTGAGCTCCCATCAGCTCACCTGTCGCCATCTCAGGCTCTTTGCCCTTGGTCATCCCTTTGCCTGGAATCCTCCCACCAGATATCTGCATGTCATTCCTTCAAGTCTGTGTCAAATGTCCCCACCTGAATGAGACCTTTGACCACATTTACAACTAGACCCTCCAGCACATCACCTCCACTCTTCTCTTGCCTTCTTGATCTCCTAATACGGGGTGGGGCAAAAGTAGGTTTACAATAAATAATAATACAATAATAAACTGTATTTCTCATGGTCACAACTATAAACCTACTTTTGCCCACCCCTGTAGAGCTGTCTTACTTACTTATGTTGCTTGTGACTGTCTCACTCTTGCCCCCCTGTCTCCTCAACATACCACTGAAATGTAAGCTCCACGAAGGCAGACACATTTGTGTTTGTTGTCTTTACCCTGCCCAGCTGCCCAGCACATGACTTGTGCTCGACAGTTAGCTACGGAATGAATCAACAAGGGCACAGGCTCAGCGTGGTTGAGTAAGCTGTCCAGAGTCACACGACTGTAACCCTAAGGTGCAAGGATTCTAACTCAGGTCTGAACCTGGAGCCAGTGCCATCCCCTCTATGCCACGCTGGGTCTATATCTCTGTGGAAAAAAAAAAAAGGATTAAGGATTGTACATATTTGAACTGCAAGAC
Source organism: Desmodus rotundus (assembly GCF_022682495.2). NCBI lineage: Eukaryota > Metazoa > Chordata > Mammalia > Chiroptera > Phyllostomidae > Desmodus > Desmodus rotundus. The sequence goes on along the minus strand of NC_071389.1, from coordinate 192,414,733 downwards.
CTTCTCATAGGGCTGGTGGTGTGTTTTCATCGGACTGGGCAAGCAAACAGTGGTGAAGCCAGACCAGAGTGTAGGTCTCACAGTTGTTCCTTAACTTCCCCAAAACTTAGATTTGTTTTCTACAGAATGAGGATGCAGATGGTCATCAGGTGTTTCTCATGAGAATGAAATTCTACAGTGCCGGTAAAGCCAAGGTTGCAGTCTTTGGCTTCAGACACAGGTCATGACTTTGCGCAGTGATGACAGTTATTGGGGCTTGAGTGCTCTCAGATTTTCTACCTCCGCCTGGTTGCTAAAATAAATTCTGGCTTAGCCCCATTCAGTCTCTCTCTGCTTCCCATCTCGCCCAGCGAAGGCACACCCAGGGCAAATATTCCTCATGGGAACCTTGCGTGGGGTTCAAGACAAACAAACAAGTGCAGCCTGAAATCACTGTTGGTTGTTTGCACTCTGCTCTTTGGCTACTGCGCAGCCCCAGGGGCTACCCTGAGCAGGCCTTAGCTCTCCAAGAAGTGCGCTGACATTATTCAGTTTGGTTGTGACCACCCTTTCTTGCAGTGAAGCCCGGTCTTGTTTATTTCTAACACATCCCTGGTGCTCCGTCCAGACTGTGTTAGGTTTCACATTCCACCACTGCTGTAAATAATTCACCACTCCCCCCACAGCTACCTCACTGCCTATTACTGTGAATTATTTACAGAAGACATTCTGACGAGAAGCTGAGATAATGGCCTAAGTTATTTATGCAAAAGCAAAGTGAGCTTTCTCCGACTTCACTCCTGCCTTCTGACTTCCCTTATTGCAATTCCCAGTATTTTCCCAGCACTTTAGAAGCATTAACCAAGTTGGTTTTTACAGCCACTGTCCCCCTAAATGGGAGAAGTTCCTGTTCCCATGGAGGAGACAGACAAAAGGACTAGAAAAGCCTTGTTAGGATGTCCTTTCAAGACCTGTGGCTAAAGAACTCCCTGAAGGGTAAGATCAATTTACCCTACAGCTTATTTATTGTATTATGTAATCACGCCTTTCATTTCAATTTAGTTATTATTCTGGGCAGCAGAAAAGATATCAAGGAATTCTCTGCTAGTCTTACATATGCATCTGCCTTGTTATGCACAATGACAAGAGGAGTTTATTCTTTTAGGACCTAGTTCTTGACCCCTCTCATAGTTTTAAATAGGCACACTGTCCTGCACCTCACTCTGTCCGTACCCAAAGGTGAGAGGTTATATAGGGCACATGAAATGACTTCTGTCATGATACATCCCTAAGCATTGTCCTCCCCACTCCATCCTCTGACATGGTCACCAGCAAGCAGTGTCCGAGGAGTTGTGGCTGAGACGAGACAAATTCACATGGACTACTGAGTCCTGTGGAGGAAAAGGGATGGCACGGCCACTCTCTCAAGAGGAGAGCTCACCGACCCTTGCCTTGACAGGCTTATATTGGCTTAATTTGCATAGGAATACAGGGCGTATATGGAAAGCTCATCAGTCATTGTCAGTCAGAAAAGATCAAATAATAGATAACATTCAAAGAACTCTGAGGGCTTATTCTGAGTCAGGGTCAGATAGTTAAAGGACCATAAAACTTTGGAGAAACAAAGTCATTTCATGCTTGGACCCCTACATTTAAATTGAGGGTATTAGCAAAGCAGGTTTCACAGGATTTTATGCATTCTTTCTCAGGCCTGATCACACAAGGGAACCTGCCCTTTCTAGCACAGGGCCACACCCACCTCCAGCATTGTTTCAGGCTTAAGGCATTGTTTCAAGCTTAAGTCAGGGAGGAGAAGTAAGGCAGCCAAGAGATTAGGAGACTTCTTGCAGACAGAATGAGGACTCAGGCTATGTCAAAGCCAAGGGGTGCGGGTCCATCACCCCCTTTTTCTATAGCCCCCCAAGTCCTTCCAAGGGCCCCTTGTGACCTTGCCTGTCTTAGGTCATCCCTCCCTTGAGGAATCTTAGCTGTCATTGGCTAACCAGTCATCTGCCTGGGGCCAAGCAGGGTGAAGTGAACGGGGGCAGAGGCAGCACCCCTACCAGGAAGATAAGCTCTGTCTCCTAAGTGGCTTACGGTCCTAAAGTCCTTTTACTCAGCGTTAGCCAGGGGGGATTACTGCTTCTGAAACCAGGCAGGGCAGTTCCCAACAATCCTCAAACCCATTCTGTTGCCTAGATCTGAAAGGTGACAATTAATTGCACCCTTTTCCTCAACTTGGCATCCAGGATGGGATGAAAACTTGATGTTTTGCTTATATTGTTATGTACCTTGCCACTGGCTGCACCATCCAGTCTGGTATCCACAAATTACCTGTGGCTATTTACATACACATTTGAAATTAAAATTGCAGTTCCTTGGCCACCCTGGCCACATTTCCAGTGCTCTAGAGCCACCTGGGTCAATGGACAGTGTTAGATGTGTCACAGGTCCATCATCAAAGTTCTGTCGTACAGTCTAGATCCTGTTTTTTCCTGTTTCTCTGCTACTTGTTGGTAGCCACAGGCCAGTTCTGTCTTTCTAGCCACAGCTCCCAGAGAGAACCTTAGCCCAGGTCAGATCCAAGACCTCCTACTTCCTTGAGGGGAGTCGAGACACCATATGCCGAGAGCTGGGCACCAAATGGGCTCAGCCCTGAAAAGCCCTGTTCTGTAAAATGAAGGGATCTGCATGGCTCACAGAGAAGCGGGAGAGTGAGGCTGGGGTGTGGTCAGAGCAAACATCCCAGGGAGGCGGGGACTGGAGCCAGGTGTTGAGAGTTGCTGCAGGGACTGGGAGCAGCCAAGGGCAGGCCCAGGTGGAATGGTGGGAGCAGGGGCAGCGTGAGAGTCCTGGATGCACCATATTTGGAGCATTAGAGAGTCACCACATTTGGAACCGTGAATATGTTTTGTACTTGGGAGGAAGTGGCAGGGCACTGACTGGAGAGTTGGCTGTGGGTAGATCATGTCTTACAAGCTGTTTTGGACTTTATTATGAAGATGTAGGAAGTTAGGAGACAGTTTCAAATTGGAGAATGATGTGACTTGATCTCTAGCAATCTTACCCTGGTGGCCATTGGATATTGTATGGGGGGGGATGGTGGTGGAGCTGGAAATGGAGCTGTGCAGGGGGAAGAGGATCAACATTTCTCTTTCTTCCATTCTCATCTCATTTTACCTTCCAGTAGCTCTTAAAATAGTTAACCACCTTTGTCAACTTCTTGGATCTCTAACTTCCATTGGTTTTCTTTCCTTTTTTAAAAAAAAAATTGTATTTACTTATTTTTAGAGAGAGAGAAGGAGGGAGGTGATGCAGAGAAAGAGAGAGAGAGAGAAGCATTGATGTGAGAAAGAAGGATCAATCAGTTGCCTCTCGTATGTACCCCAACTGGGGACCAAACCCGCCACCCAGGCATGTGCCCTGACCAGGAATCGAATCAGTGACTTCGCTTTGTTGTACGAAACCCAACCAACTGAGCCACACTGATCAGGATCTCCATGGATTTTCTTAACAAAACCTCTTTCCTAGTCTTATTTTCCTGTCTGTTTTTCTTGAGTATATTATTGTTTTATTGCTGCCATAACAAATTACAACAAATTTAGTAGCTTAAAACAAATGTATCATCTTAAAGTTTTGTAGTTTAGAAGTCTGACCCAGGTCTCACTGGGCTAAAATGAAGTTGTTTACACTGAATTCCCTTCTGGAGACTCCAGGGCAGACTATGTTTCCTCGCCTCTTCCAGCTTCCAGAGGCTGTCCCAGCCCTGGCTCGTGGCCCCTTCTTCCTTCCTCAAAGCCAGCTATGGCAGACCTGAGACAGGTCCTTCCCTCACCTTGTCCCTGTGGCCTCTCTTCTGCCTCTCTCTTCCGTTGGTAAAGACCTTTGTGATTACACTGGCTGACCCAGATCATCCAAAACAATCTCTCTGTCTTGCAGTCCATAATTTAATCAGTTGCTTCTACAAAGTCCCTTTTGCCACTTGAGGTTCTGGGGATTAGGGTGTGAACATCAATAATTAGGGGGCCATTATTCTGCCCACCACACTGTTTTATCGACATTGCGGGGGTCTATCTCTAAATTCACTTTCATTCTTGGCATTTTACCCTTGACTAACTCCTGGATTCACCTGAAACCTGTTTTTAACTCTGTGCTATACATTTGGAGAAACAGCCTTGGGAGGAAAGGAAAAGTGTGTTCTGTGGAGCTAACTGAGAATAGAAGGAGTCTAACAATGGAAATGAGGTTGGTCCCCAGAATCTTGGAGCACCCAAGTTGCCCTGGCTACAGAGCATCGTCAGATTTGTGGTCCAGCCACACCAGGGAGCAGAAAGAGGTCTACAGGATGAGTCCCAGTCTGAGCCCATTGTGCTGCTCCGATGGGCCAGGAGGGAGGGAGGAGGTCAAAGCATGGAAGCTGCTCAGGCAGACGGAGCTGCTCACACGAACCGGAGGAGAATGAGCGCAGAGAGAGCCATGCAGCCTAGAAGGGCAGCTTGTAATTGGATTCAGACCTCTGTTGGGGCAAATTAGGAGCAGCTTTTCCCGGAAAAAAAAAGAGATTGTAAATTTTTTATGGGAACAGATGCAGAGACTTTTGGCAAAGAGTAAAGCTTGCCTTGCAGACTGATTGCCCTGTGATATCAGACTTCATTAGTACACAGGCTACCTAAAATGATAAAGATGACTACTACTTAGTGAGTGTTTAGTATGTCCTGCGCTCTTTACAAGGATCACTTCTAGTCCTCATCATAATCCTGCAGGCTGTGTTTAACAGATGAGGGGACTGAGGCTTAGAGCGATATGCAAAGGGGAGCCAGGATTATATGAAGGTCCGAACTGATGCGAACGTCAGGGCTCTTTCAAAAACATTGCACTTGAGCAAAGTGGTTGAGGGAGAGAGAAAAGGAGCCAAAGATCCGCCGAAGACCGAGATCCCTGGAGCAGCGAGGCTGGCGTGTGGTACTGTCCTAGAAATGAGTGTTCACAAACGAGAGTTGTGCTCACAGGAGGCTGGTGATGATCGTCAACAGCCTGAGAACCAAATATGGGAACTGTCCTATGGGAACTTCAGTCTGGTGTAGAGAGGACTCTGGAAGCAACTAATTTATCACTGCAAATACCCGAGGGTTGGCACATGGAAGAACCACCACGTAGAAGTTACAGGGAGGTAGATGTCAGTCTTTTCGGAGGGAGGTGCTCACTTGGCATCCTGACTCCCCGCCTCCAGGGTGGAGCTCTGTGCTGGCTGCTGTCCTAGTGCCTGGCATGCTCGCCCTGGCTGCAAAGGTCCCAGCAGAGGTTCTGGGAACAGATATCTGTCAGGTGGGATCCAAAGAGGATTCCATCCTGAGGATAAGCTGCGTAGGTGCCTCTGAGGTTCCTTCCACTCTAGGATTCTGTTAGAGGAGTTTTCCTTTCTCTTTGCCTCTCCATTACTGGCCCACTTCTTAGGGCTCTCTCCAAAACCCTTTCTTCCCGAGAGCCTTCCCAGACCACGGCAGTGCACCATGATGTAACCTTTTGGGAACATATTTCCTTTTTTATTTTGACCGGGGGCCAGTAAACTTTGTCTTAAAAGGACAGATAGTAAATATTTTCGGTTTTGTGAACCAAATGATTTTTGTCGCAACAACTCAGCTCTGCCACTGTAGCATGAAAGTCGTCACAGACAACACTTAAATAAGTGGGGCAGGTATGTTCCAAAAAACAACTGTCTCTATAAAATCAGGTGGGGGTGCTGAATTCGGCTCCTGGGCAGCTGTTTGCCCATTCCTGGTCTACACCATTTATTTTGTGAAAAGTAACGTCCCGCGGAGAGTTACCTTTAGTCATAAAGAGATGTATTATTATCTGTCTCTTTAGTATTTGCCTATGTGGTGTAGGCTCTATTGTCTTCACGAGAAGGGGAAACACTTCAGGGTAAAGTTTCCCATTCATGTTTAAATAGCCTCAGAAGTCTACCGTGATGACTCCAATCCCAATGCAATTTTACTAAGATCTATGGCTTCGAACAAAGAGTCATGGAATCATTGATATTTATGCTTGCCAGAGTGATCAAAAGCCCCGTTTCTCAGGTGAAAACCCTGAAGCCCAGACAAGAGCTATGTCTTTCCTCCCATCACGCAGCCAGTTAGGACTGGATCTCCCTGTGTGTTGGCAAGCGGCCTCGTTCCGCACTGTTGGGGGCCACAGCAGTTTCAGGTGCGCCAGGTTTTTTTTTTTTTTTGCCAGGCAGAGAACCAGGAGCTGGAGGCCCAGAGGGGAGGAAGCTCGGCCTTTACTCTCAAGACATATGTTGACTTGAGATGGGGGAGTCGGACACCCCACACACCTATGCCTCCCGGCAGGCTGCCTTCAGTGAATTCCCCCAGGAAGTGAGTGTCACACAAGAGCACCATGCACAGGGTCCCCCTGATCATAAAGGCTGCCACTTGGGGGGGGTGGGCATTTCCCGAATCCCTGGCATTGTATTAAGTACTTAAAATGCATTTAATTCCCTTTCCTCAGATGACCACAAGCCTTCTTACCACAAACATATTACATTTTTAATTAACAGAACACACCATGGCACATGCCTACCAGCCACTAAGTGTTCTGCTTCCTTAAGCGTCTTGCTGCCGACAGGCGATGGGAATTTCTGGGCAACGTTCAGTCAGCAAAAGTCCACTCAGTTCCACGACGTGGGAAAAGGGTAGCTATTTCGAGAGTCCAAGCCTCAAGGCTTCAGAGTGTTCTTGCAACCGGGCACCCACTGGGCATGCTCTGTCTGGTCCCCTCAGGCAACGGACTTTGTAGGGACACTTTCCTGCTTCTAACAAGTCAAGGTCGGTCCTACTCCTCAGCTCCCAGAGCCTCCTGCACTTGCAACTTCCCACCATTCCCTCATCTTCTGATGAGGTATCTTGTATTAGACACATGATTTTAGCCAGTGCCGGGCCAGATTCCCATCATACTTGGGTAGATAAACAGAGAAATGCTGGCCTTAAGTAAACTCTTTTAAACTGTCAGCTCCGTTTATATGGTCTGGAACCCATGATAGGCATTTAATAGGTATTTATCGAGCGGTCATTTATTTTTCCATAAAAATGTGCTCACACAGTATTTGTCACACAATGGGCACAGCATTAATTTTCTGTAAAAGCCCAAGGGCTTACCCTCTCTGGTTTATTTTCGGTCATTTGTATCTGATGGCAATGTGCTCCTAGAGGAATGGGCGGGGTGGGGCCCTTTCTCTTTTGTTTTCAGCCATAATGCTTAGATTGAAGCCAACCATTTCCTGTGTCCATGAGGATGCTTCTAAATTGGCACTTGCACAGAGAGGGCAGAGCAAGAAGAATCAGTACTGTCGACAAGGCTTCCACATCCGAAAGTTGTATTCAGAACCGAGTTGAAGTCCATTGCAATGCAAGTTCTAGGGAAAAGGATGACACTCACCCAGCATGACCTCATGTTGCATTTTGTACAAGGACAATCGCATGGGGCTGGCTGCTGTTGACTTCATCAGACCAGGCAGAAGCATGGGAGGCAGAGAACTGGAGGTGCGTTTACTTTCCCAGGGAGAACAATGGGAGGGGACAAGGAGAGAGAGCTGGATTGGGAGAGCCAGGTTCTAGGCTTAGTGCTGCTGCTCCGAGTATAGCAACTCGGGGAAATTACGTGACTTCTCATAGGACAAATGGAGCAGTAGAGAGGGGAGCATTCGATGCATCTTAATGTCCCATCACACAGTGACATTGAGCAATACTCTGGAATCAGGAAACACGACTTCGATTCTGCATCAAACAATGAGATACCCTGCAGGAGACTGACTAGCGTCCTCCCAAAAGATACACGCACGCCCTAGTCCCCAGTACCTGTGAATGTGTATCTGTTTTGAAAAAGAGTCTTTGCAGATTGAAGTAAAGGGTCTTGAGATGAGATCAACCTGGGCGATCTGGGTGGGCCCTAAATCCAATGACTTGTGTCCTTTTAAGAGAAAGGCACACAGAGGGGAAGGCACTGTGAAGATGGAGGCAGATGCTGCAGTGGGGTTGGGGGGGGAAGCCCAGGAATGCCAGGACAGCCACCAGAAGCTGGGAGAGGTAGGGGACACCTTCTTCCCTAGAGCCCAGGTGGAGTATGGACCTGGTGATACCTGGATTTCAGACTTCTAGGCCCCAGAATGGTAAGAGAATACATTTCTGTGTTTTTTTTTTAAGCTACCTTGCTTGTGGTAATTTGTTACAGCAGCCACAGGAAGCTAATATACACCCCAAAGACATGTAGAAAGACAGACCTGTGCCAGGAATCAAACAAAGAAGTGATTTTTCAAATTCCACCTAAGTTTTCTGAATTAAGATCCTGCAGCATTTTCTGCCGGAGCTCTCTGTGCAGGGTACTTTGGGCACAAGCACGTAATAACTGAGGTCCTGGCACACCTGAACATCAGTGACTTTGCACCTGCCTCCCCTAAAAGGATGGACTGCTGTTATCCCTTTCCCACCGTGGCCCGGAGCAGGGCAGACCAGTGGGGAGCTGGCCCGCTGACCGTCCTGCACACCCCTGCAATCAGAGGAGCTGATCTTTCACACCCAGGCAGCGTGTTTAAGGCTGTCAAAATCCAGAGTGTGGAGAGCTGTGTGGCAGGACTGGTCCCTCCTCCTAGCAGAAGCTCTGGACGGTGATGGCTGAAGACTGTGAAGGCAACACTGTGAGGGATCAGGCCCCTACACTGTGGTGCTGGTGGTTGTCTCTTTCTGCTTCTGCTTCTGTCTTCCCGAAGCCTTGTCTTTGGGCATTTCCTTCCTCCCACAGCGGGGTGTGGTGAGAATGGGCTTTAGACTCCGGGAGAAGCCTGCTCCTCATCCAGTGGTGACCCTTCCCAGCTTCTTGACCACGAACCGTCCTAAATCCTCCAGGGACTTTCGTCTTCCTCCATGACCTGCAGGTGATGACAGCCACTTTTCAGGGCTGTAGATGATTATGTATCCACTGGAATAATTGCAGCTAACACTTACTGAATATTTATTATGTGTCAGGACTAATGCTAAGCACAAGTATTATCTCGTTTAATTTTCATAACTACTGAGATAGGCTTGTCTATTATCTCCATTTAATACCATAGGAAACAAGAGTAAAAAGGTTAATAGATTATCTAACGTGTGTGAGGGCAAAGCCAAACTCCCACGCAGGATTGAGTTACTTTAAACCTGTGCCTGAACCTTATATCATATTGCCAGCTGGTGTGTGAGTACATTTGTTATTCTGGCTGCATTTGTTACAGTCTTAAGATGACTCTCCCTCCCCCATCATGAGTCTCTGCAATATTCTTTTTTTTTTCTTCTTGTATTAGCGTAGGGCAGGGATGGCAAATTGTGACCCACCTGTCCAATTTGGCCCACCACCTGTTTTTGTAAATAAAGTTTTATTGGAACATAGCCATGCTCATTCATTTATACGTAGTCTGTGTCTCTATGGCTTTTTTGCACTAAAATAGCAGAGGTGAGTAGATGCAGCAGAGACCATCTGGTCTGCAAAACTGAAAACATTTGCTGTCTGGTGCTTTACAGAAAAGCGGAAAGCTGACCCTTGGGGTAGGGGAGAGAGTACGAGCTCTGCAGTTAGGAAGAACCGGGTTCCAGGCCTGACTCTCACCATTTCCCAGATCTGGGAGCCTGGGCCTGCTCCTCGCGCTCTCTGGCCCTTGCTTCCCTGCTCTGGAAAGCAGGCAGATGGACAGCTGTCCCCAGGGGTTAGATCAGAACACTTAGCTGTGCATGGACAGAGGAGAGTAGCTCGCTTCCCAGTCCTCGCCTGCTTCTCTCCCTCACTCTTGTGACAAATCTAAGCAAGACCATTTCCTGGCAGCCTCCCTCGCAGAATCCCCAGCCTTCCTGGAAGGAGGCTGCTTCACTGCTGTCTGGCTCTCAGTGGTCTGCAGGCCTCCCCACCCAAACTCTACATGGCCATGCAAGACTCCTGTTCACACTATACATGTCTCCTCTTCTTGTAGGCTTCCTTCCGGTCTCTGAGAGGCTCGAGGACCCTCCTCCAATGGAGGATTGGACCAGTGCAAACAACCCTCCAAGCTGGGCAGAAATCTGGCTTCCAGAGCAAGCAGCCTGTAGATTCTTTGAAACATACCGCCGCTTGGCCCCCGTTTTCCTTGACTCCCTGCCAAACCTATTACACGTGTCAGAGCAGCAAGGGACTGGAAGAATTACGACTTCCATTTGGCTTCTGCGGCCGCTTAGTCTAATTTGCACTGGCTTTGAAATATAGCGATTGCTGTTTTTGTTGTTGGGATTTGGAGATTGTTTCAAGTTCTGTTTCTTTGCTCCCCTCTTCTCTTGGCTCTTTCTCTTTCTGGGATGAGGGTGGGGGAGGAGGCATCACAAGTGAAGAAAACTACAGCTCAGCTGCCAGGATCAGAGCCCCCTCCCCTCCATGGACTCATTTGCTCCAGCACCAGATTTCATTAACTGAAGGGCTACATTGCGAGGCGAAGCATGATAATGAGGTTGTAGCTAATCAGAACATATGGAATGCTTTTACCATTAGCTCCAATTCCTGACTTTGGAGGGGGTACACTTGGGGGGCAATTTATGCAGGATTCCATTACCCACGTGGGGATGCATGATCCCCGAGTCCCTCCTCCTGGCGCTGCCCCCCTCTCCTGTTCCCATCCTTCACCCTGCAGCCCCTGCTCCCCCACCATAGGAGATTACACCCCTGGAGTGAATGAAAGTTCATGGAATCAGGGACTGCTCCT